>NC_022011.1:21251931-21266007 GCF_000317375.1 Microtus ochrogaster | reverse complement strand
AAAGCACTCACTGTGTCCTCTCTCTCTCTCTCTCTCTCTCTCTCTCTCTCTCTCTCTCTCGCTCTCGCTCTCTCGCTCTCTCGCTCTCTCGCTCTCGCTCTCGCTCTCTCGCTCTCTCTCTCTCCCCACCCGGCTGCTGGATTCAGTAGTTGTTCCCTGTTCGAGCAGAGGACTGTCATCTGTGAGTCTACCCCTAAATAAATAACCCTTTATCACACTCAATTCTGAGCTAGTGTGGGATTTCTTTTTAGTGTCCGTCTTCATTCCACATCATTCAATATGAATTTGGGAAGGAAAAAGAAGCCCAGCAAATTCCGGTTTCAAACTCATAGAGCTCCATGTGCCTCGCTTCCCAAATTCTGCGATTAAAGGTGTGCACTGCCACACCAGCCTTCACATTTATAATCTAAAAGCCTTGCTGAAATCAGGACTGATAGGTGTCCTAAACTTCTGTTCAAGTAAGACTTGGCTATGAGTCATCTGTGTGGTTTGGGTTTTATTAACGCTGATTATAACTAAGCCTGCCACATTAGGCTGACCTACAGAGGTAAAATCAGAGCGCTTCCATTCGGTTCCTAATTTGATGAAATGTTCCATCTGCAACTACACGGGATTTTATGATGCATGACAGTGGGAAGTTTCAGCTAAGAAGGAACTTGACTGTCTTGGCGTTATTATATAGTGGAAATGAAATTTCCTAAACTATTTTGATGAACTAGGTTCCGCATTATCTCTCAGGCTGATAATCCACTGCCTTCATTTCAGTAGCCACCGACCACTGCTCTTCCCTGCTTACCGAGGGAAAGAGAAGATAAAAAAAAAAAACCGCTATTTTACAAGTGCAGTGAAATACCTATATTTATTATATTTGGATAGAAATCTGCTTGAGGAGTAATTTCAAATATAAATAGCAACGACTCAATTCCTGAAGGACCTTGCATTTTGTTGCACTATAGAGAAATAGAGATAGCACACTTACTTGACTGCATTCACTTTTACTAGTGATATTTCCAGACACGATAACTGAGTGGCAAGAAAGTGGATTTTGAAAGTTATGTAAGGAGGATCAGATATTAAAATGTTTTCTGAGGTTTCACAATCAACAATTTCTTTTCCTTCTTGAAAAAAAACTGTTTAAGTTGCATTTATAAATTTATCGTGTGTGTGTGTGTGTGTGTGTGTGTGTGTGTGTGTGGAGAGAGAGAGAGAGAGAGAGAGAGAGAGAGAGAGAGAGAAGGTAGGAATGGGGAGGAAAACAGAAGGAGAGAGGAGTATGTGTGTGCAGCCAAGTGCACGTAGGGAGGTCAGAGGGCAACCTGCAGGAGTCGGTTCCCTTCTCCCATCACGTGAGTCCCAAGGATTGAAGGATTGAACTCAGGCCGTCAGTTTTGGCAGCAAGCTCTCTCACCTGCTGAGCCATCTCGCCAGCAGCATGGCAATCTCTTTCTACACTAACGAGCTTCTATAAGCAGTTAAGTATTTATGAGAAGGCTCAAGATGGGGAAACATTACTTCACTGTGTAGAATGTGCCATAATTGAGTGTTGTTTCATTCTGTTGTTTTTTTAGAGACTTCCCCTTGCCTATAACAATGGAATTACTTACAACCCAAACCAAAGAAACTAGCATGTCCAATAAGAAAACTTTGCAAACATTATCTGGAGTTATTCTTTCTAATGAAAATATTTTGATTCATTTTTATTTCCTCTGATTTCCGACTTCCTTTTCAGACCAGAAAAGGCAAAATCACTCACACTGTAGAATGTTCCATCTTCCCTGCAAGCACTCCCTGTCATAAATCAGAAAGCTACAGGGGATGCAAATGGAATGTTTTATCAAATTGGGATCCCAATTCCTTTCACATTATAGCATTTGTCCATGCATGACCTTCAGGGACGGTTCTTTTCAAGTGTTTCCGAATGTGACAGGCAGTGTCATATCAGAAGAGGCTGTGTGTGTGTGTGTGTGTGTGTGTGTGTGTGTGTGTGTGTGTATTCCAAAGGAATGTGTCAGTTAGCCAATAGTGCCTATAGTGAATCTCAAGGTCAGAAAGCAACTGAACACTCAGTTTAACCACATATTCTCAGCATGAGCATCTCCAGCTCCTCCCTATTGGCATGAGGCCAGTTATTTAACCTCTTGGCACTTCATTTTCCTCATAAGAAAACGGGAATGGTGGCAATAGGACTCCTCCATGGCATGTTTAAGACTAGATGATGTTTTTCACATAAAACACTTAATAATCATGATGGTAGCCACTTGCCACCCCACAAAGCATCTCCTTTCTCATAGTGAGTATCTGGTAATTGCGGGTCACCTCAAGTAGTCAATTATTGTTCGTTCAGTTAAACTAAGGATGCTGACCTTCATAACTAAGCCAAAATCCATCTTCTTGGACTTTCGCTTTCTCTTCTCTATCCTACCCCTTCTCTTCAAAACAGGCAGGGAAGAAAAGGGGGAGGCTTAAGCTTCATGCCCACTTCCCTTTAGTTACCTTGAAGTATTGGAATTTAGTATTGGTTTCAGATGGCCTAGGAAGAGTTTGAAGAGCTTACTGGGGTCAGTGAATGAAATTTACCAATGTCTTTTATTCTGAGCTAGAAGAGATGGAAAGAGGATGGGTAAGTAACGTTCAGTTCAGTGCTGCCGTAGTGAAAAGAGCTGTCAGTTATCATTCTACATTGGAATATTCCTTCACTGATGAAATGCTTTCTCACACACAGGCACTGATGCCGTGATGAAGATTCTTCCTTGCCTTTGACCATCATCAGAACATCCTAGAGATGTGGTAGAGACAAATGCTTCTAAGTGATTGGAACTCAATTAATGATGGTGATTGAAAATGAAGATGGGGCAACAATGAGGACCCTAAGAGAGACATACATAGATTTCTTCTTCTTTTTAATTAATTTATTTATTTATTGAGGATTTCTGCCTCCTCCCCGCCACCACCTCTCATTTCCCTCCCCCTCCCCCGATCAAGTCCCTCTCCCTCATCAGCTTGAAGAGCCATAGGGTTCCCTGACCTGTGGGAAGTCCGAGGACCGCCCACCTCCATCCAGGTTTAATATGTTGAGCATCCAAATGCCCAGGCCCCCCCAAAGCCAGCACGTGCAGTAGGATCAAAAACCCATTGCCATTGTTCTTGAGTTCTCAGTAGTCCTCATTGTCCGCTATGTTCAGCAAGTCCGGTTTTATCCCATGCTTTTTCAGACTCAGGCCAGCTGGCCTTGGTGAATTCCCAGTAGAACATCCCCATTGTCTCAGTGTGTGGGTGTACCCCTCGCAGTCCTGAGTTCCTTGCTCGTGCTCCCCCTCCTTCTGCTCCTGATTTGGACCTTGAGATTTCTGTCTGGTGTTCCAATTTGGGTCTCTGTCTCTGTCTCCTTTCATCGCCTGATGAAGGTTAATATTCAGGGGGATGCCTATATGGTTGTCTTTGGATTCACCTTCTTATTTAGCTTCTCTAGGATCACTAATTGTAGGCTCAATGTCCTTTGTTTATGGCTAAAAACCAAATATGAGTGAGTACATCCCATGTTCCTCTTTTTGGGTCTGGCTTACCTCACTCAGGATAGTGTTTTCTATTTCCATCCATTTGTATGCAAAATTCAAGAAGTCCTTGTTTTTTACTGCTGAGTAGTACTCTAATATGTATATATTCCATACTTTCTTCATCCATTCTTCTATTGAAGGGCATCTAGGTGTTTCCAGGTTCTGGCTATTACGAACAATGCTGCTATGAACATAGTTGAGCATATACTTTTGTTGTATGATGGGGCCTCTCTTGGGTATATTCCCAAGAGTGGTATTGCTGGGTCCAGGGGTAGGTTGATCCCGAATTTCCTGAGGAACTGCCACACTGCTTTCCAGAGTGGTTGCACGAGTTTGCATTCCCACCAGCAATGGATGAGGAGACATACATAGATTTAAAGACAAGATCACCTGAGCAAATTGGGAACATGAGAAACTTGAGAGAGGGTTGAAGGGGAGGGGAGAGGCAGGGAGGGTAACAGATAAAAATGTAGAGCTCAACATAAATCAATAAAGAAGTCCCCTTGCTATATAATAATCAAAACACTAAAGATACATAATAATAAAAAATATTAAGAGAATATTAAAAGCTGCAAGGGAAAAAGGCCAAGTATAATATAAAGGGTGACTAAAAAAAAAGAAAGAAAGAAAATGAGGATGGGGACAGAAAACAAGATACTGATTTCCTTAGCAGGTGTCTTTTGCCCCAGTAACCTGTGTTGGTCCAACTACTGCATGACTCTGTATAGCACTGAGTACCAAAGAGGTTTGGATGACTTCAAAGATACACTCATGCCTTTGATTTTCCTCAAAGGGTTTCTGTTGTGTGTCAGTTTTGTTTCTCTGCTTCTGACAAAGATATCATGTTCAACAGGCGCTCTCCCTTTTTTATCAACAAAACATGTCTTTGAGGGTCTGAATACCTTAGCCATATTGAAAATGCTTCCTGACTCACAAACACTCTAGCCAACCACCTAGGAATTTGGGGCCACTCTTTAGTTGCAATTGCTTATTAGTCCTGCTGTTATTTTCCGTTCCTTCACTTTGAAGACAGACACTTCCCTGTGTACTTATGTGGAATTACACTGCCCTTCACTTGAGGCAGTGTTTATTCCACGATGCAGTTAACTATTGTTCACTGCGTTGTTTATGAGTTTTCAAAGCAATAACAGAGGATGCTGATAAAATGATGGACCTCGCCATCACTCACTGTGTGAATCATGATGGCCTCATAACTACGTTTTTGCTTCTCCCATTCATCTCCTCTAATCTAAAAACAACCGCCAGTCACTGTTCTACAATACAAACATTTCCTTCACTGATTAAAATCTTTCATCCTGTGCATACGCTATTGTTTGCCTGGGATATTCCTCTTGTTCTTTCTTTACCAGAACAAAATGTTTCCCTTGATGTACTGGTTAGCTCCCTGTCCCCTTTGTGGTGACAAGATTGTACACGATATTGCACAGTTTAATTTTCATCACTTTTATGCATTTGTTCAATATGATTTACTGAAAGATATAGAATTTATTCTAGAATAGTTTCCCCTATATACCTGTTTATGTACCTATATTTATGTATTTATATCTGTCCTACTTGTGGTATATGTCTTTTACATTGAACTCCATAAAATGTAAACAATAATTGTTTTGATGAAGAGGTTTGGGTAGATATTTTCATATATATATATATATGCATACATATGTTTATATGTGTGTGTATGTATATGTGTGCGTGTGTATGTGTGTATTTGTCTGAATGTGCACCACATGAGTACAGTGCCTACAGAGGCCAGAGGATGGCGTCATGTAACCTTAAATTAGAGTCACAGGTAGTTATCAGATATGTTCGTGTTGAAAATTGAACCCAGGTCTTCTGCACGTATCCTTAACCACTGAGTCATGTCTCCAGCCACAAGATCTTTTTGTTACTGTAAAAACATGCACATTTCTCTTTGTCATTTGAATTTTATGCAATCATCAGTAACAATAAGAGTAAACACTATTTAATTGGAAACTTTAAAATTTGTTTTTAGTATCCTTTCTTTCCCTTTTTAGAAAGCAGATGTCTCAGATCCAACGATAAAGTGAAATAGAATGGGTCCCCCAAATTACACATCAAATCCTTCTAAAGATCATAAAGTTGAAGTTAAGTAAGCAATTTTATATACTTTCAAATCTATCTATCTATGTGGCATATATCATAGAACCCCAGATGGCACCACAAAGAAGATTCCACATATTCAGCGCCATTATGGTCTTCCTCACATTAAATTGAGTCAAGAAATAAAAATATTCATTATGGAGTGAAAGAATTTACATAATATATAATTGTGAAGATTTTTATGGAAATTGCTTCCTAGTCAATTGCAAAAAGAAATGCTGGGTTTGCATGTCCGAAAAATAACTGGACCACACTAGCTAGCCTTTCCATAGGCAAAAATCATGATGAAACATTTTCTATAGATCCTTGCTGTTCAAAACAAATTCTTAAAAATCAAATAAATTAAGCAAACTCTCCCAAGGCAGTAGAATCCAGAGTGTTGCTCATGCTTCTGTGTTGGCTGTCATTAAAAAGCAAAAAATAGGAGAGACATAACATGATTCCAAATTTTAATAGCTGGTTAACATTTGGCTGATGTGAGTTTGCAGATCAATAATATCAGCTTCATCTCATCTAACTACATCTGACTCCGGGCAAGGACAAGAGGATCAATTCTCCCTGTGGTGGTGGAATGCTAAACCACTACCTCGAAATGCTTTTCCAAGATATTAAACCATAAATATCCACTTGCCTACAGAGGAGCTTCCGTTTCCAGCTCCTTCATAGCCATTTCCCTATCTTTTCTTCTCCACTTCCCTGGAGGACTTGAGATGTCATACGTGCCTGCTCATGCCACAAATCAAAGGATGTTTCTAAAACCTAGGTTTTCCTTTCCCATCCAATAAATAATCAGCCAAAGAAAATGACACAAGGGTAGCCAAAAGCAAACAAAACAAAAAAAATAGTTTCAGATGTTCTGCTATTTATAGGAAAATAGCTCTGTGAGTTTGATTTACTTGGATAATAGCTTTTTCCTTTTCTGTCCATCATGAAGAATGTCTAAGTCATAATCCAGAATCGTCTGCTAAGCACACCAGGAATAGATCAAAGGCAAAATCAGATGAAAACCAAATACATTTTACAAGCTCCAAGTTTATGAAATGAATGCATATACTCATCTCTTTTTCTACACACACACACACACACACACACACACACACACACACACACACACGGTACCAGAGATGGCAAAACATTAGTCTCTTATTGTCTTAGTTAGGGTTTACTATTGCTGTGAGGAGACATCACGACCATGGCAACTCTTAAACAGGGAACATTTAATTGAGGGGGCTTGCTTACTGATGAGAAGTTCAGTCCATCATGATGGGGAGCACGGCAGCATGCAGGCAAGCATGGCACTGGAGAACTCTCTGAGTGTCCTACATCTCACAGGCAATAGGAAATCAACTGACTGTCACACTGAGTGAAGCATGAGAAAAAGATCTCAAAATCCACCCCCACAGTGACACACTTCCAACAGAAGTGGCCTAGGTATGCCCTCCAACCTCAGGGTCTGGATTATGGATATGTGTCATCCAGCCTCCTCCAACAACACCACACTTCCTCCAACAAGGCCACACCCACTCCATCAAAGCCACACCTCCTAATAGTGCCACTCCCTATGAGATTATGGCAGCCAAACACATTCAAATTCCCACACATCCTGGATATGGGAGTTCAAGCCACTGTTAGCTATTGATCCCTAGACATAGACATAGTCTCTCTAGAACCGAGTTCTACCACCCCTAATTTGGGATTTATACCTGCCTCCACCTCCCGGTGATGAGGAGAACTGAATGTGGCTGTGCATTTTTACTTCTAGGAACGACCTTTAAAACAAGAGTACGCTGTAAATGACAACTCTTATTTCTGGTTATTTTATACACGAGCCATTCTTTTTCAAGGTGACTGACCTGTATCTGTCTAGATTCAAGCAGCTGAGAATGCCGTGCTAGGGTCCTTCATGGAATCCTTTGCTCGTGAGCCTGCTGGCGCACATGTGTATCCTCAGTTTTGGTTTGTGTTTACTTAATTAAAATTTACTTTTTTGAGATGAAGTGTCACTACCTCACCCACGCTGACCTTGACCATTCTCCTCCTGTCTAACACACCTAAACCTTTGCTGAGGTTACGGTTAAGTGTCGAGTTCAACTCGTCCGATGCTCTTGAGGGCAAATTCAACCTGATGTGTGAAGAAGCGAAACCTAATGATCCCTTTCACCCGTGTTTTGTGTCATGTGATAGGAAACAGACACAGTAATCCAGATGGGAAGACCAAGCCCTCCATCGCTGCCTGGAGGCAGATGAAAGGGACAGTTATTTACTGAGGAGAGCAGAGGCTTCTTTTGTGAGCACCCGCCCCCTCTCTGGCTGGCCCTCTACACTTCACAGGTCTTAGGCCTCTCAAACACGGTTTTAAGAAGGAACGGCGAGGAAATCTACAGCAGAAAAAACAGGGAGATAAAGATGGTCAATTCAGGAAAATGTCCAAGTGTATATAGATGTCAAGGCCTTTGCTTTCTGATACTAAAATTCTACTAAAAAGGGAAAGACTAATCATTTTAAAGCCTCTGATGGGTGGAAGTGAGATGTGGAAGAAATAAAAAAAAAAAAACATTTGCTGGTTAATCAGATGAAATGCAATTGGACCTCTATACTTACTTTCTTTTAAAACCTGCTTAATGTTAATATAAATAATAACAGTTGATAGCTATATGCTATGTTTTGCTATTTCTAATAAAACTTTTATAATGGAAAGGCCATTACTACTTGCCTAATGTGTTAATCTATTCTCTAGATTTCCCCACACATAGAAGAAGCCTTTGCCAAATGATTAATAGTTTTTATGGTCACAATTAACCGTAATTGAAGCTGGAGAACTCAGGGGGAAATGAGCAATCCCTAAAACACAGCCTTAAAGTCTAAGAAGAGACAGTAACACAGTATGGAGGAAGCCCTCTGACTCCCTTGGCATGTGGATTATTGCTCATTTTGTGGTCACCATTAAGAACACAAGGTTTAAAAGCAGACACATGCTGGAACCAGCTTGAACTGGACAGTCGGTCAGCCCTGTTTGTTTCTTGTCAATGCTTCCTTCCACAGCGTGGTGGTGTGCTCAGAACATGGAGCTTGAAGCTGCGTTTTATATTTTGCATTTCTTTTTCTTCTCCCTCTATCTTTCCACCTTTCCACTGCTGCTATTTAATAATATAAGCTTACTTTTAAAGAACAAAATTTAAGTAGCTTATATTTTAGAGTTAATCCTAGAATCTAATTAATCCTAGAGCATTTAGGGTTAAAATTATCTAAATAACTTCAAATTCAACCATTCCCTAACGGAAGCATTGCTCATCTTTATTCTGTTCTCACTTATTACCTCATCATCTATAAGCTTAATATTCTGAGAAATGCTCTTTTTTCTCAACCTCATGTGGAATTTCTGAAGGCCAGTACATTTTATATTTTGTTGTCTTCTTTTCAAAATTTTCCACCAACTTTTACTCCTGGCTTATTAACAATCAGGTACAGTCTGCATATACACCAACTACAAGTTTCACCTGGAAGTAGAGAAACGAGTTTGCCAATGAGAGCCTAATATATAGAAAATTAGCATATTCGGGATGAGGCAATTATTGATGGTAGAAGCAAGCCTCAGAGGAGACTGCCATTACCGATGTCGTAATAACATGTACTGTGTTCTACCTTTCCAGCCTATGCCAGATTCTAACCTTGAATCATCTGCTTTTCTTTTAATCAGTACTGAGTGGCGTTTCTGAATCCTAGAGCCCATCACTCTTTCCTGAGTCCCTCAGACTGTATGATCCACAGACAAGGCAAACATTAGAATGACAGGTGACTACATGTCTGCTGCCTGGAAAAGGAACTCAGTGAACACCTATGTGTTTGATACGTGCTTGAATGAATAAATCAATGAGGATTCTGTAATTCTCAATTTGGTTGGTCAGTTTAGACCTCACTTCTAATTACAATAGCATCTAGTTCTCTATTCTGAATATTTATGCCCCATGGACACTTGTTCCCCAAGACAACTATGTTAAAGGTTCTGCTTCTAGGGGACAATTAGGTCATGAGAGGACAATCAGTCCTTCACAAGCAGGACTAGTACCTTTATGAAATGATCCCAATAGACATGGTTTATATTATCTACCATGCAAAAGAGCACTACAAAGACTGTATTTACAAATTGAAAGTCTTCCCCATGCCAGACACTGACTCTCCTGGCAAGAGGAACTTGGATGCATTCTCCTGGACTGAGTAATACTTCTATTGTTCATAAATGTCCTTGTCTGAGCTACTTTACCATAGCAACTTAAAATGAAATAAGCCTCCTACTCACAAAATCTTGTTAGGAGGAAAATTTAAATAACAAATACAATGTTTCAAAAAAAGAGTGAATTAATTTTATCCTAGCCATTTATAACTATCACATATTTCTGCAGAAATAATGGCTTGAATTATTGCTACCTCCTCAATCCAGTTCCAACCAGATTAAAAGCAGATCAAACATTCTTAAAGAATCTGCTGTCTTAGACTAAGAGTTTTATTTCCATTCTCTTTTTATTCTGACTCTGGAGCTGACCTCATCACGGTTGCCTGACCTCCAGCAAGAAGCATCTCATTTGGCATTATTGGCTCATGTACATGCCGAAGCACAGCTTCCCCAGACGGTAATATAATCGGGACTGCATAAAGGTGGTCACCACTTTGAGAGAAATCATGCTGATGTTAACTAAATCTTAACTGCTGCATCATGCTTGTCTTTATTCAGCTGGTTTGAAATGAAAGAGATGGGGGGAATATAGTTATCTATGTACTTTATAGGGCATTGGAGCTGGTGACCCCAATTTTCAATTGGAAATAACTATGAGAATAATTTACCCCAGATAACTTGAGATAGGTGAGAGTCACCACAATGAAACTCACAGGGCCAATAATGGTAATTAACAAAATATATAAGCAAACATCTCTTATTATTAATTGAATATGTTAAATAACCACATAGAAAAAGAATGGGCCTTAATAAAATGACTTTTAGTAAAAATACAATTCCAGAAGAAAAATTAAAGTCAAACTAATGTATAGAATGCCAAACATTGAAGTAAATGCCATTAATCTTATAGCACTAGAAAATATTTTTGACAAATTCTGTCAAGAGAACTAGGTATACATTTGGCTAGAATGATTGTATTGATAATCACAGAGGCAAGAGTCAAGAACTAATTGATCACTTCAAGAAGAGCCACATATTAACATTATACCTGCACAAGCACTGACAGAAATACTCAACAATATTTTAAGCTATATCTATGTAAAGGATGCATATACATCTAGTTATTGGAGGGATGTGTGTGCCAATATAATATATAGTTTATAGGTCAGCTCTTTACATTCAAAGTCAATCAGATTATTGAAGGATTATTTAATGACACATGTGGTTTCTTCCACTTAGTGGGAATAGACTGCCATGGCATCTATTGCCATGATGGAGCAATTCTTCCCTGAGGAACAACTCAGTTGTGTTGACAAAAGCACTCAGTGGGGATCTAGCGTTTCAAAATAGATTTTGGTTGACTGTGTACATTTACTTAGAGTCCTAGGTAATCCTAGCTCTCCCCAGAGGTCTTAGCAGTCACCTGATTCTCTGGCATCCTCCTCATTAACTCATGGCCGTTGTTGACATTTTCCAATCTACACTAAAAACTTCAACAGAAACTGTATATCTAATAAAATGTATTAAATAGTTTATTTAGAGCTCGTCTTACAGAACTGGCCACGGTAGTGCACATCTTTGCTAGTCTACAAAGCAAGTTCTGGGACAACTAGTGGTACCCAGAGAGATACTGTCTCAAAAAACAAAACAACAAGCAAAAGAAAGAAAGAAAGAAAGAAAGAAAGAAAGAAAGAAAGAAAGAAAGAAAGAAAGAAAGAAAGAAAGAAAGAACGTACCTTACAAATGAGGTGAGCAAAACAATTTGCTTAAAATTATTTAAGGTTGAAAATGTCTATGTGCTCATGTTTTCCTGCAGGTGCATTCTGGGTGTGTGTACATGAGAATTCAGAGGCTTCGAGGACAACTTCAGGTGTCATTCTTGAGAAGATCATGAGATGGCTCTCTCATTAACCTATAGCTCACTAATTAGAATAGAGAGGATGGCAAGCATTCCCCAGGGATCTTCTTGGTTATTCCTCTTCAGCGCTGGTATTACACATGTGCACCATCATGCCAGTCATTTGTACATGGAATTCTGGGATCCAACGTGGATCTTCTTGCTCACAAGGCAAAAGCTTTGCCAACTAAGCTATGGCTCAGCTCTTAAATTTTTTATTGGCAAACAACATTATTTTAACATAGCAATGTTTAATTGTAAATCCACTTCAAAAAGGCAATTACAAATTCTAATTTTATAATGTTTTACAACCTTCAACACATTTGTCAACAATTGCTCCATGAAATTAGCCTTGGTAATCTCAGTTCCCCATCCTTTATCACAATCACAAAAGTGATGGACCATAAAGGTCCATACTAAATATCAACCGTAAAATAAATGAGAGGAAAACAATCAGAAGATGATTAATGTATCCACAACCCATTTCTATTTGTAGTTTGGATGGAACTGGCTAGCCATCTTGGCTTGCTTCCTTTCTCAAATTTTTCAAAGACAGAGAACTCCCCAAAGAAAAAGGCAGGTCGATTATACCAAGTTTTGGACTCTCAGACTGTATATCATTAATCATTTTAACTTGCCTGCCTCTCTGGGTCTTCTTTTTTCTTCTTCACTATACAAAGGTATTTTTGCTTCATTTTTTTGGTACACTATCATTTGATTATTGGCTTCACAGGGTCAAGAGAGCTCTTATGATAAGCTCCAGGTGTTTTTACTGAAATGTTAACTCCTGAATTATGTTATAGTATGCTCAAGTTCATGAATTCTGCTATGGACAGTTTTGACACATTGCATTCACACACACACACACACAGAGAGAGAGAGAGAGAGAGAGAGAGAGAGAGAGAGAGAGAGAGAGAGAGAGAGAGGCCAGAAGGAGGTAGGGAAGGGAGATAGGGAGAGAGACATACATATTGAGAAAAGGAAAAAAAAGTTTCCGCCTCCTCCCAGCCTCCCATTTCCCTGCCCCTCCTCCCACCCTTCTCCCCCTCCCCCCACTCCTCTCCCCATCCCTCTCCAGTCCAAAGAGCAGTCAGGGTTCCCTGCCCTGTGGAAAGTCCAAGGTCCTCCCCCCTCCGTCCATGTCTAGGAAGGTGAACATCCAAACTGGCTAGGCTCCCACAAAGCCAGAACATGAAGTAGGATCAAAACCCCGTGCCATTGTCCTTGGCTTCTCATCAGCCCTCATTGTTTGCCATGTTCTGAGAGTCCGGTTTTATCCCATGCTTTTTCTGTCACGGTCCAGCTGACCTTGGTGAGCTCCCAATAGATCAGCCCCACTGTCTCAGTGGGTGAGTGCACCCCTCGTGGTCCTGACTTCCTTGCTCATGTTCTCCCTCCTTCTGCTCCTCACTGGGACCTTGGGAGCTCAGTCCGGTGCTCCAGTGTGGGTCTCTGTCTCTATCTTCATCCATCACCAGATGAAGGTTCTATGGTGATATACAAGATATTCGTCAGTATTGCTATAGGATAGGGTCATTTCAGGTTCCCTATCCTCAGCTGCCCAAGGAACTATCTGGGGACATCGCCTTGGGCTAATGGGAGCCACTCTAGGTTCAAGTCTCTTGCCAACCCTAAGGTGGCTCCCTTAACTAAGATTTGTGCTTCCCTGCTCCCCTATCCAACCTTCCTTTATCCCAATCATCCTGTTTCCCCAAGTCCCCCCATCCTCCCCTTCTCACTTTTCTCTCCCCATCTCCCCTTACCCAAGATCCCAATTTTTCTCCCCGGCAATTTTGTCTACTTCCCATAGCCAGGAGGATAACTATATGTTTTTCTTTGGGTTCAGCCTCTCTAGGATCACCAATTATAGACTCTGTGACCTTTATTTATGGCTAGAAACCAATTATGAGTGAGTACATCCCATGTTCATCTTTTTGGGTCTGGGTTAACTCACTCAGGATAATGTTTTCTATTTCCATCCATTTGCATGCAAAATTCGAGAAGTCATTGATTTTTACCGCATCGTAGTACTCTGTGTATATATTTCACACTTTCTTCATCCATTCTTCCATTGAAGGCCAACCCCGCAACAAACAAAGGTCTCATCTCCAAAATATACAGAGAACTCAAGAAACTAGACTTTAAAATGCTAATTAACCCAATAAAAAAAATGGGGAACTGAACTGAACACAGAATTCTCAACAGAAGAAGTTCAAATGGCCAAACGACACTTAAGGTCATGCTCAACCTCCTTAGCGATCAGGGAAATGCAAATCAAAACAACTTTGAGATATCATCTTACACCTGTCAGA
>NC_022011.1:21238080-21251831 GCF_000317375.1 Microtus ochrogaster | reverse complement strand
GGGGTACCCTCATCCATTGCTGGTGGGAATGCAATCTTGTGCAACCACTTTGGAAATCAGTGTGGTGGTTTCTCAGGAAATTTGGGATCAACCTACCCCTGGACCCAGCAATATCACTCTTGGGAATATACCCAAGAGATGCCTTATCATATGAGAAAAGCATTTGTTCAGCTATGTTCATAGCAGCATTATTTGTAATAGCCAGAACCGGCACCATATTTTTTTTAAATTAACATAAACTAACAATTCCTGAATCCAGTTTTACCTATCGACCCATGGAAGTAAGGCTTATGCAGCTTCACTCACAATATGTTGCATTGGGAACTGTTCCTGTTATGGACTTAAATGTAGTAAGTGGCAGCAGCGACAGAACAAGATTTATCTAGTAATTTATTTATTTTCAGTAGCGCCTTCTTCTGGTCTCTAGGTGGAGAAGCCAGTTGCCTCTATCAAAAAAGGAGATGGGTGGAGACTTTTGAGAACAAGAGTCTTGTCTTTATTTATAGGCTGTATACCCCCAGGAAAGTCTGAAGAATCTACTTTTATAAGAACCCCAACATTCCCATGGAATTTACTGTACCTACACAGTAAATATTTTTCAGAAAGTTTTACCCTTTAATATCTTGGGCATCTGTGAATACTAGGAGGGCAGCTCACGGGAATCAGTGATCTCCTTCGACCATGTGAGTCCCCTCATTCTGCCACCCTGAGTTGCAGGGATAGAACTCAAACTTGATGGCAAATGCCTTTACCCGCTGAACCAGTGGTATGAGCAAGCCATATCTCACTACCCAGATTGAAAATAAGACGTCAGGCCTGGAAAGATGGCTGAGTGATGAATAGCGCTTTCTGCTCTTCCAGTGGACCCTAATTTGGTACTGCACACCTATGTCAGGTGCCTCGCAACAGTCTCTATCTCCAGCTACAAAAGAACTGACACCTCTGGTTTCCTTCAAAGCCATCTCCACTCACATGCACACAGCCACATGTAGACACACATGCCAACATATAACAAAAAGAACTCAAAGAATTTATGAACTAAAGTAAGGAAAGCCTCCTTAGCAAATGCTATGGGGAAAATAGGATAGCCACCTGTGAAGACTAAAGCCAGATCCGTAACTCTCACCCTACACAAAATAAATTCTAAGTAGGTGGAAGACTGTTTGTATCAGATCTAGGTCTTTGAAACTGCCAGAGGAAACCACAGGGAAGCATTTGACATGGGCTAGGCCATGACTTTCTAAAAAAGACTTTATTCACACTGGCAATAATTCCAAGAACTGACCAATGAGATCACATGATATTCCAAAGTGCCTGCACAGCAAAGGGACAGTCAGAAGAGTCTGCCTATAGAACAGGAACAAGTCCTTGCTAGTTAGACATCAAATAGGAGATTTGCATCTAGGAGCTGTAACTGCAAACATCTAATACCTACAAAGAAAATCTTCTAGTCAATGAATAAGCCAATGAGCTGAACTGATGATATTTCTCAAAGAACTTTAAATGGAGACAACATGTATTTGGAAGAATATTGAACATCCTGAGCCATCGGAGAAATACACATTAACACTGATTTGAGGTTCTTGCTCATTCCAGTAACAATGGCTATTGAAAAGCAAATGAATACCAGCTGAGAAATACCAGGTTGGGAAAGAGAAGCTCTTATTTACCACTGGTGGGAGTGTGAGCTGGAGTAACTGCTGTGGAAATCAGTGTGGAGATTTAAGTTATATCCGACTGTAGACCCACAGGTGTGAACGTCTTTACACAGAGATCTTGGCATCCGTGTTTATAGCTGCCCTATTCAGGAGCCTCGGTGTTCAAAGCAGTTTCATGCATAAAGAAAAGCTTGGTGTAAGCACACAATGGCGTTTTATTCATCTGTGATTAAAAATGAAACTATAACACATGCGGGGAAATGGATAGAACTGGAATTTGTTAAGCAAAGTAATGCAGAAATATAAACAGCACATTTTCTTTCATATGTGCAGATCGTGTGTGTGTGTGTGTGTGTGTGCGCGCGTGAAGTGTAAGTCATAAAACTAGAGCATGAAAGAAAAAAGTCTTAAGCCAGAGATGAAGGGTAGGAGAGTACTAGAATACATATGGCATGGAAGTGAAATGGGATCCACTAGGGGGAGAGAAAGGGTGAACAGGAGGTGGGTGTGTGCAGGGAGAAAGGAGTGGAAGAGAAAGATCAACCAAAACAAAATATGAATTGAAAGGTCATAATGAAACTTTTTACTCTGCATGGTAACTTAAAAAATGAATAAATAAAAACATGAAAGTAAAAAGAAAAACAAAGACAAAAATGAGGTACACAACACCATGGATTATTGTTTAGCAATAAAGAAAAATAAAATCTTGACAGTAGAAAAAAAGTGGGTGGAACCAAAGATCATTACGTTAAGAAAACTAATACAGACTCGGAAATACAAATTTCCTGTCTTACCTCCTACTCATAATCTAGATTTAAGTGTGTGTGTGAGTGAGTGAGTGAGTGTGTGTGTGTGTGTGTGTGAGAGAGAGAGAGAGAGAGAGAGAGAGAGAGAGAGAGAGAGAGAGAGAAGCAGAGAATATCTTCAGTGTGGGAGAACAATGGAAAACGTGACATGGATGTAGAAGCATGACTATTTGAGATTGAGGAAAAGACCAGCAAGAGGGAAAAGGGCTGAGAGAGAGGGGACTGAGACAAGAGGGATAAGAACCAAGTACTATGGCGCACATATATGCCAAAATGAAATCATCATTTTGTTTGATAACAAAATTAATTCAAACAAGCAAATGATCCAAACAAACACCCACAGCCTAGTTTTTAGCATGCGGGTCTTTGAGGCTACAGGAGAATCTTACTCATATTGTAGTTGAGGGATTTCAGTGTTTTAGTGGAGTGGGCAGTTCAATGTCTTGAAATTCTCTTCTCCTTTTTATTAGAAACCAATGCAATGCCATCAACTGGTGCATAGCAAGATTTGCTGACCCTCCCAGGACATGGGCTAGTTTCTGAGTCTCCCCAGCCACTCTATGCTAAGGGGCACTACCACTGTACTTGTCTGTAACAGTCATCAGTGGTGAGGTCACCAATATCCTTATGCTTGGGTGGCTATCCCCAGTTTTAAAATCCATCTGGAGAATGTGTATTTCACAAATACCTGTTGGAGGATATTTGTACACTGTGTGGAGATGTATTTTCCATGGTTCGTGTAGTAAAAAGCTGAATAGCAAATAACTAGGCAGGAGGTATAGGTGGAATTTCCTAGTAAAAAAGGGCGAGGTGGAAGAATAAAGGCTCACACAAGATGCCAACAAGACACGGAGGGAGTCAGACATACAGAATGAAAGGAAGGTAAAAGACAACATAGTAAAATGGGGATTTAATATGAATGGGATAAATTAAGTTATAAGAGGTAGTTAGGAACAAGCTTAAGCTATAGGCTGAACTTTCATTATGAATAACGAGTCTCTGTGTAATTATTTGTGAGCTGGTGGTCCAAAGAAAAATCCATCCACAAGTACTTTGAGAGTTACAGTAGAAGGCCAGTTCAGATACCCTTTCCACTATTGCTAGGAGTCTTAGCTGTGGTCATCCTTGTGGCTTCCCAGGGATTTCCCAGGTGTGAGGTTTCTGTCTAACCCTGAAATGTCATGCCCCCCTAGGTCAAGATTTTTCTTTTCTTAGTCTCTTCATCTTTCCTGCCCTCAGCCTACTTCCAGGAACATGCCCACCCAATGGGCTCATGGGCTCTGGACCAATAGTCAGGGAGTGGCATGGAACCAACTGATCTGGGTCCTCTGCATGTGTGTGACAGTAGTGTAGCTTGACCTCTCTGTAAGGCTCCCAGAAATGAGATCAGGACCTGTCTTTGGCATTGAGAGAGGAAATGAAGATGAAGTGAAGGAGTAGCTGGGTGAGGTGACAAGAGCTGCTTCATTCTGTCCAGGAAGACTTGAAGCAGAGCCCATGGAAGTCTTTCTGTCCAGGAAGTCCTGAATCAGAGCCTAGGGATGTTCACTCAGCACTCGCCAAAGTAATGCTCCTTAATCCTGCTTTATGTGGGTCAAGTTTCAACTTTGGGATAGCTAATTCTCTCAGTTACTTAGCATTCAGAAAGCCAAACTGCATAGGTACCCTGAAGTGCGATGACTCACTCAAGTCCAAGTCTACCATATGCTGAGCTGAGAACCAAGAGCCACCGAGAGCAGAATATTTTAGAAAATCTAAAATCGATTTAAAAAGAAAGTAGTCTTGGTTTCTAGTCATTCACCAAGCCTTTCATATCTGCTTACCCGGAATGATATTACCATAGCATGTGGCTCTTTAGGATGTTTGTGTGAAAGATTAGATGCACATGACATCATAATTCATGCCCGTGGGACTTCAGATTTGGATAGAGGAATACGCAGATATGAATAAAAGAACTAGGAGGTTTATGGTTAACCACTGTTTATGATGTGTTGATATGTGGATTTCCACCTCCGTCACAGCTCAAGGGGCAGCAAGAGAATGAAGAAAAGACAAATACAGATATAAAAGTTGGGGTCAGGTGAACTGGGCTCTTTGATGGAGAATCTTCAACCTATCCATACCCAGGCACAGCCTCTTTATTATAATAATTGAATATGAATTTGGAGACAAGGTTATTGCATACAGCTGCACAAGAAGGCAGGGTTATTACATATAGATGAACAAGAAGGCAGGGTTATTACATATAGATGTACAAGAAGGTGGGGTTATTGCATATAGATGTACAAGAAGGCAGGGTTATTATATACAGAAGAAGGAAAGGTTAGCTGACCATATAAGAGCAGTCTCTGTAAGGAGCAGTCTTCAGGTCATAAACATTTGGATGGGGAAGCTACAGTGTACACTTTCTCCACACAGTGTCAGCATCTACATTAGACCTGAGAAGGGCTTTGTCATCTCTCTGAGTCTCACCCAGGAAAGGCTCTGCCACTCCCATGGGACTGAGGCATTGATATTCGACAAGGCTGTACCCATATCAAATAATACACGTTCACTCAGGACTTGGCTTGGTCACTGCGGTGGATAACTGAATGAAATAAAATTTGATATGTTTTACTCACACTTGTGGTTCAACCATAATTTGCAAGCCCAGCACCTGTCTCTTGTATAGTTTCATCCCTTTCCATCAAAGTACACAGCCAGTCTCCATTTTAGCATATAAACCTGACCAAGGAGCTCAGCAGACTCCAGACAGCAGACAGTCCAATATGAATACTTAGCTCCATGCAGTCTGTGAGCCGATACAGTTAGACACGTCCATTTTTTTTTTCAGGACAGGGTTTCTCTGTAGCTTTGGAGCCTGTCCTGGAACTAGCTCTTGTAGACCAGGTTGGCCTCAAACTCACAGAAATCTGACTGCCTCTGCCTCCCGAGTGCTGGGATTAAAGGCATGCGCCAGACTTCATCTTTACATTTTTTGGGGTGGGTTAAATACAAACCAATCACAAGCTGTTTGAACTGCCCAAAGAATGAAAGCATCAATGAACACCATGTCTTCACTATCATGTATTTATGGCCATTTAAATCTTGTAAACACCACACTGTTAAACCAGTAATAACTAACATTGAACCCAATTTATATGAACTAAATTTCTACTAAGCGATCATAATGTCATTAGTAGGCACACTGCTAGCCAAAGCTATGCCTTCTGGTAGGTGACTCACTGCTGCCCCATTTTAATTTTCCAAGCATAAGGGGACTAATATTTTTAATTTACTACATTTTAAATCCACAAAACATAGCCATCTGAGTATGAAACACTAATGGAATTATTTATTTTCTTTATTTATGAATATAAGCACAGTGATTCAAAACCATTTTAAATAGACTCACAGTTCAACTCTGTCTGACTATAACCCCCCTCCACTGCCTCATTCAAAACCTGTTATTAATTTTAATCATGTTTAACAAGCATAACATGATACTAGGGCATGCTCTTTGGGTCATTTAGTTACTTTTAGTTTTTTAAAGTCAATTACAGTAAGTAGGAAAATGGTAGGTATCAATTTAGCTTTATGTTCTTTAAATATATGCCCCAGTGAGTGGATTTTTTCTCTTTTCTATATAGCACCTATATAATATTTACAGTGGAAGAATTAATATGCCTCATATTTGACATCGTTTAAGACTCCACTCGATACTGAAGCACTCTCCTCTTTGAAACTCCTCCTGCAGCCCTCCCTTTACCTTTTGCTCACCGTGGAGTAATGACTTGAGGGATAGGTTTAGAATTTAGTTAAGAGAAAGACCTTGGTCTTCTCAAGACTGGATCCTTTGCTATCTTTCACTAGCACAAAATCTTTATTTGGGATTTATGTATTCAGGTTAATTACTTCTATTTCCATGGATTTCATATCCTCCCTATAGTCAAAGTTTTGAATTACATTAAGGAACTCCCATATCAGTTTGATAAATGTAATTTCTACATTCTAATCATATTTTTGTGGAGAGCAAGTAAATTCAAATAAAAGTTTTTCAGTAAATATATCTAAGCTATGTGTTTTTAACCATGTCTAGTAGGTAGACAGTTTTGACTGTCCAGATTAAGGCTTGAATTATGATGTTGAATTATTATTACCTTAAACAACATGGGTTAGTGGAAGATAAGTAAATACTATAATTTATAAGCCAAATTTTGAGATAGCTGCAGTAACTATAAGATGGTATGACAACTGCTTGCAGAAATCACAGGTATATTAATATGTACATGGCTGTCATAATCATAGCTAACAGAAAGATGTAGCCTGGTGTACTGGAGCTCACCTAATATTCTTCCCCCTGGGAGATGGAAGACAGGAGGGTCAGGAATTCATGAATATCCTCACATATAAAGCAAGTTACGGTCCTGCCTGGGCTATGTAAGACTGAGGAAGAGATAGATGTGGGGAGGGGGAAAGGAAGCTATAGTGGCATTTAGGGTATATATAAATTCAGATCCTAAATAAAATTAAGATTCATGATCTAAAGTAAGGTAAGTCATAGACAGCTGTAAAATTACTATTAACTGTGTTATACTCCAGTTTGTTTTACTTCAATCCCAAAAGTATATTGTGAGCATTTGCTGAAGTTACCCGTTTTTCGGATCAGACTTGATTTCTAAAACTTCACAGGCTTTCTCAAAGTCTAGAAGGTATTCAGTTTCATCTATTAAACTTCAGAGCGTGTGTAGGCTGTGGAAAGCCCCCTGCCTTCTAAAGTCTTCCATTTCCACGTGTTAAATTGTTTAGGAAGAATACGCTTAATACATAACTTCCAGTTTATACAAGTTACAGTAGCTATGTGCTCAGAAAACTCGATTAAGCTATTCATTTAAACTCAATATGGATAGAGAGTTCATGTTCTTAAATATGAAATAAATATATCTTTCCATATTAACGTGAGTGTTACCAGAAACCACAGGTCTAACGCAACCATGCAAATGTAATGAAAGTAACCCAAATAGGCAATGCTGTTTCTTTTTTAGCGTACAGTCTGCAGTAATACATTACAAGTCTCTTTCATCCGTAATCTCACTTTCTGGGCTTCCTCAGTGTCACCTTCTAAGCAATTAGATTACACTATAAAAACAATTTAATTTATATTTGGAAAATAGAAGCATCCTACCAGACAGTGTGGCAGCATTCCTCAGCCCTTGAATCATGGAGACACATTTCATCTGAACACACATCCATCAAGTCACCTCCTCGTGTCAATTCAAGGAGCAGTAATGTTCACATGGACGGGAGATTCTATAAAAATCAACACCCTTAAGATAGCTTCACAGCTCTTATTTTCATGTGAAATGGGAAATTTAATTTAAATGTGTACTGGAGAAGCTTGCCTTTATTGAAGACACAGGATACATAGTACATATCGTTTTACCCTAACATCTGTCCTGGCAGTATACGTGCATGGGTGAGTTCTGTGCACCTACAGGCTAGCCTTTGTATTTTCATCAGTATATTACAGGAAGAGTGGAGAGCATACCCTAGGAAAGATGCAGCAGAGACTGGTGGGAGGGGGAGAGGGATGAAAGATTGGTACCAAAGAGGGCTTCTGCAGCTCCCAAAGCAACACCTGGGAAAATGATGAAATGCTAACAGTGGCCTATATGATAATTCATTGACATGGCTCCAAACATATCATACCTCATAAATGTGTTCAAATACTATATGATAATTTGAAAAGTAAGAAATTAAAACACCATCCCAGAACCTGGTCCTAATAATCATCACATGGCCTAGAGTCTACATACTGTATTTTATCAACACATTTTCTAAGGCAATTTGCTTCAAGTTTCCATTCATACATTTGCACATATCAAGTTCACAAGAAACATAACCAAATATCCTTTCTAATTGTATTGTTTAAGATTTATTTTATTTTATTTATTTACTAACGCCCACATGTGTGTCTATTCATTTATTTATTTATATTTATTATATTTTTATTTACACTTGCATGTATACCTATGCACCACAAACTTACAATGCTCTTGGAGACCAGAAGAGCGCATTAGGTCCCCTTATTAGCTGCCATGTTCCTGCTGGGACCAGAACTCTAGCAAAAGAGGCTACTACTCTTTCCAATTATGCAGTTGTAGTGATATTTTGTTTGTGATCTAACAGATAAAGCTTGCCTTAAGATCAGAGTGCAGAGAGAAGCCACTAGTTAGCCATAGAGGGCGGGCCATGGTGGCACACACCTTTAATCCCAGCACTGGGGAGACAGAGGCAGAAGGATCTCAGTGAGTTCAAGACCACCCTGAGCTATAGGACATTGAATCTGTCTAAAAGGGAAACAGAGTTCACACAAAGGTGATCCAAGCACTTGGGATCACACGCCTTTACTCCTTTCAATCCGAGCATTGGTGGAAGTAAGAAGTTTCTAGTGGCTGGCTGCTCTGCTTCTCTGATTCTTCAGCTTTCACTCCTGATAGTTGACTCTGAGTTTTTATTATTAAGACCAATTAAAATTCATGCTACATGCAGTTATGTTAAAGAAAGACTATCTTACTTCTATTTCTTGTGGAAATAAAATATTCTGATGAACGGAACCCAAGGAAAAGGGGGTTTGTGTAGTAGCTCACTGCATAGCCCATCATGGCAGCCAAGTCCGCAGCAGGTGCCTGAAGTAGCTGGTCACATGACATCCACAGCTGGAAAACTCAGCTTATTTTCTCCACTCTTTTTAATTTTTATTGCATTTTCATTCGTGTGTGTGTGTGTGTGTGTGTGTGCGCGCGCGCGCCTGCCAAATTTATAGATGCCACAGCCTGTGTTTGAAGGTAAGCTTTTAGTTAGAGGACACTATATTTACCTAAGATGACCATTACCTAAGATAATATCTATCTCTCTATTCCTTGAGGTTACGGTTTGATGTAAACTCAGTCCCTTCCCATGGTCGCTGTGGTTTTGCCCGAAGCTGGTAGTGCTGTATTGGGACAGTCTGGAAACTTTGCAAATCAGCGTTAGCTGGAATTAGTAGCAAATCAATAGTAAGCCTCTCTCTCTGTGTCTCATTATCTCTGCCTCTCTGATTCTCTCTATATCTCTGTGTCTGTATGTCTCTGTCTCCCTCTCTCCCCCTTCCCCTACCTCCTATCCATCCTCTGACTCTCTATGTGTAAGGTCTGTCAGTAATGAAATAAAAAAAATACCTCTTCCCCATGTTTATGCCACCACAATGTTCTTTCCAAGTGCAAGAGCCAGGGTACCACAGGCATGCCCTCTGGATGGTGAGTCAAAACCCAGCCTTCCTCCCTTGCATATTATGCATTTTTGTCTCTGTGATGAAAAAAATGACTAGACAGTAGGTTATCTGCAGATATAACACACCAGAGGATTTTGCTATGTGTGTTTACTACTGCACTATTACTCTTTAATAGATATTGAGAGCAGCCCCCTCCCCTGGCAGGGTTTTCCTCTTCTCTAAATGATATCAACCACATACCTTATTAAGTCAGGGACAAGCAGGTTGAGGGGATTCTTCCTAAAAACCCCTTATCTCTTTCAGATGAGACCCCTTCCCATGTGACTTTGTGGTACTTAAATCAGAATTGGAAATTATAAGTTAGATATAGATGATAGGGATATATAAAAATGTATCTCTTCTTTAACAGCTAAGTAATGAAAAATGCCAATTTCAAGCAAGCTCTCCTTTAGAAACAAATAACTAAAACCAACGGGCAGAACAGGTACCATTAAATTCCCAGCTAAACCTGAAATGAAGTTTTGGAGTTTCACCATTGATCAAAGCCTCCTTCTAAACAGGAACTCTAAGGTTGTAATTATTCTGAGAAGACAAGTTTCAAACAGCTTTTCCTGCCAATACCGCCGATCGCGGTGATAGATGGCTTCATGACTCTAAAGGGCTTCAGGGCATCAATAAGTCTTCTGCCTGAATCTGCTCCATTTCTGATGAAGTTTCACACTCCCTCAAGATCTCAATTTAGGCACTAGTACTGTCTGCAGCGGCTTTTCTAATATGTCTATTACTTTGAGGCACCTATTGGCATCCTATCAATATATGCATACATATAATTTGAGTTCATATTCGCTTCTCAAACTTGATTCTTCTTACGGCCTTAATTCGCTCTGCAGAAAATAGAAACAGGTGGCTTTTAGTATGTCACAAAGATTTCTCCCAAATAAAAGTATGATTCACAGAGGGGGAATTCCACTAGAAAAAAAAATCCACTAGGAAAATGACAGCAGTGAGAGGCAGTGCCAGGCTAAGGGACCCCTCTTATGTGACTCCAGTAACTTTCTGGCTGTGCAGGACCACATGGCCATCATTTTGCTACATTGTCCTTCTTCCCTGAATATGGACTAATGACTGCCAGAAACAACAGCACAAATAATTACAGCTATCAGAGACCCTCATAAGGTGTTTTTTTTTTCTTTTCTTTCTTGGCAGTACAACAAATCCAACTTGCTGACCAGAAAGCTTGTGAATAAAATTTCTTCGACTTTCATTTATTTTCCATTTCCTTTAAGAGTCTTGGTGAATTACTAACATGCATTTCGAGCACAGGAATATATATGTTCTTGTTCTTACATTCTTCCAGTTCAGGCCTTAAAGGCACTCGCATTAGATATTTACCATCTTCAATGAGGGTGTGATATCTTGGTTATAATGTAGGTTCTGTCTCCCTTATCCCCTCCCCAGTAACTGCAAGCACATTGAAATCCTAGTTACATATTGCTTGCAGGAGTTGGGAGCTGCTAGGCTAGAGGGTTTTTAGCTTTACCATTGTTGCCTGGGATTACACCATGAATGCCAGACCATCTGTCAGGGAACTGCTGCCAAGAGTGGATATTTATCTGGCTTCTCTGTCAATTTAAGAGGACTTAGCAAGTTGGCCACCTGCCAGCAGCTACAGAACCAACCTTCAGAGAGCTGACTGCCGAGGAAATGACTGAAATGGTACAATTTTAATCTCCCTTTTCATTTATCCAATTTCTGCACATCTGCACATAATGAAAGGGAAGCCGAGTCAACCCCCTCTGCACCTCCACACCCGTTCGTAATGGCTTCTCTCTCTTCCTCTCCACCACTTTCTTCCTGTCCTAATCCCATCCATCAAGGTCCAGCAGAAATCAAAACCACAGTAGAGGCACGGTATCGTTTCTGCCTTTTGTGCTCTTCCTGCCCGCTGCCTTTAAACATTTATTAAGTACCTGCTGCACATTAGACTGCTATTGCCAGAGACCTAGCCGATCATGCAGAGCTCCCAGACAGGAATGCAAAAGGAGCTGTAATTCATTAATCCCTTGGCAAGTGTCTACCCTATAATACCCATGAAAAACTCATTGCAAGAAAAAATAGGAATGAAGCAAATTTCTAATCAAATATAAGGTTGGGAGAAACACAAAAAGTATTTATTGAGTCTTCCAATGGGGCAAGAGTATAGAAATAAAATAATCAGGCATTGGTGTTTAAAGTTCAGCACAGGGTCAGACAAACTCCATTTCAATTTAGAGAAGTTCTCAATAAGTGGTAGAGGTAACATTTCTGAAGAAATCATTTGAAGTATCTAAATGCTTGTAAAAACAGATTTGTCTAATGTTTCATTTCTTTTGAACACTAACAGAAAAGAAGTTTTAAAAAGTGTTTCATAAAATTGTCATATGTCAGTCTATGATATTTCCCTGCTAAGTGTAGCTTCAACTTCTGTGGTAGCAGTTAACTATAATCAGCTGTGGGAAAAATATATCAATTAGTCAAGAAATAAATAGTCCATGTTTTAAATTACTTATCATTCTGAGCATCATGATGAAGTCATGTGATGTCCAACTTTACCTGCCCAAGATGAGATCCAGCTCTTTACCCAGTGTGTATATATGATATGCAGTATCAATCTATTGTCTACACAGAAGTCATCTTGGTTATCAGACCAACTGTCTGATGAGGGAAGTCCTTCTGTATATGTGTTGCTTTTATTGGTTCATGAATAAAGAATCTGCCTGGGCCTGTGATAGGACAGAGTAGAGGTAGGCGTGGAAAACTAAACTGAACTCCGGGAGAAAGAAGGCGGAGTTTGGAGACGCCAGACAAGAAAGACACAAGCTGCCAGCTGGAACCTTGGCAGTAGGCCATGAGCCTCATGGTAAATATAAAATAATAGAAAATGGATTAATTTAAGATATAAGAGTGATCCAGAAATATGCATAAGCTAATAGGTCAAGTAATGTTGTAATTAATACAGTTTTGTGTGGTTATTTCAGATCTGGGCAGTTGGGAATGAACAAACAGCCTCCTACAACAACTGTCCTTATATCAAAGTGCTTGGGTTCAAGCAACCTTTCTTTTATTTAGTAGTAATTCTACCTGCAAGAATATGGATGCTAGGAATATTTTATAATCTAGTGTTATAATTATTCTGTTTTGTTATTAGTTGTTATTAATCCATTTGCATGCTAAGTTATAAGTTAAATTTTCATACTATTTATGTACCATAATAGCATAGTGCACACACATATGTGCTTAGTTTAATATTGCACATGGTTTTAGAAATTTATGAGTGTCATTGAATATATCCTACCACACACAAAAAGAAACTATTGTACTTAATGAACAGATTAATTTTTGTGGGAAGACTTGGGATATAAAATACCACTGTAAATTTCGCAGAATGTCTTAGACACAAGGAAATGTTTTAGAAGACCAGACTCATCAGATGTGGTATTTTTATGGTAGGAGTGCAGCTTCCCAAGGCCTGCTGGAAACATCTACTTTAACTGAAGAACATAGGCCACTTCTTCAGGAGATTACATTGCTATCTTTGAAAAGAAACATGGGAGGGAACAGACTTCTCCCTCATGGGCAGGGGTTGGGAGAAATGGTGTTGGACAATGGTCTTTATTCTGTCAATTATACTTTAAATAAACTCTGATTGCCCAATAACCAGGCAGGAAGTATAGGCAAGACAACAAGACAGGAAGTAGAGGCAGGTCAATGAGAACAGGAGAATTCTGGGAAGAAGGAAGTCCTAGTCTGTAGTCGTGACCCAGCCACAAAAGAAGTAAGATGTGTCTACCTCTCTGAATAAGGTACTGAGCCATGTGGCTATCATAGACAAGAATAATAATCTAAGTTATAAGAGTTAATAAGAAGCCTAAGCTAGCCGGGCAGTGGTGGCGCACGCCTTTAATCCCAGCACTCGGAAGGCAGAGGCAGGCGGATCTCTGTGAGTTCGAGGCCAGCCTGGTCTACAAGAGCTAGTTCCAGGACAGGAACCAAAAA
>NC_022011.1:21211453-21237980 GCF_000317375.1 Microtus ochrogaster | reverse complement strand
CAGCCTGGTCTACAAGAGCTAGTTCCAGGACAGGACAAAAAAAGCTACGGAGAAACCCTGTCTCGAAAATTAAAATAAATAAATAAATAAATAAATAAATAAATAAATAAATAAAGCCTAAGCTAATGGGCCAATCAGTTTATAACTAATGTAGACCTACATTTATTTGGGACTTAACGATTGAAGGAAGCAGGCAAGACAGAAACCTCACACAACAGAGAAATGGGAATGGACACTGTAAAATCAAACTGGCCTGCAGCACTAACACTCAGAGTAGAGCCACTATTTCTGGTTTTGCCAGAAGTTTAGAAGGTTCCTCTAGGGAGGGTGGATGTGGCCAGACATGTGAGGGAGGAGAGTCACTTAACACGGGACTCTTATGCTTTGGTAATATGGAATCTCCCAGGAAGTTAAGAATAATAACCAGTGGATACATAACATTGCAGGAATTTTCACTGTATTGCACAACAAAACAGCCAAGTTTAGGACTTGTTAACACATTTCCAAATGCTTTAGAACTCATGGGTCCTTCCCTTGTGTATGATGGAACGTTGATGGGATCAGACTTCTACAAATACTGCAATAAAGACGAGGTGATTTCAAAACACACTAGAAAGGAGAGATGGAAAATGACCTCTGAAACAGACACAAGCACACCAGAATCCTGGGATATTAAACTGTGGGGCAATCAGGACACACAAAAGCTAAAGAGCAAAGAGTTATCCCTACGGAAACCAACAACGACCTTCAGGCAAAGGGGATAAAATGATCACAACGAAGCAAGAAATATATACAAAAGACATCTTGGCCAGGAGCTGCTGGCCAAGAGCAGAACAAAGTGACACCTACCTAGAAACATCCATATGCACAGAGAAAGGTTGATTTTGAAGGGCATGGAGGACAGTGTTAGCCCACCAAGCCAGTCCCTCGGTAGAAATGTAAGCCAGTCCTTTATTAGACTTCAGAATAGAAATGAATTTCAATGGTAAGCCAGAAAAGTTTCTCAAATATTATATAGCATCCATCACTGATACCATTTATTGCTATCTATTTATTAGCATTTAACGGGTATATATTTTATAATTCTTTTAGACCTGTTAACCTAGATATCCTTGATTTATATATATATATATGTATATATATACATATATATATTCGATGGACTGAACATCTCAGAAAGTAAAAGCCAAATAACAAAAGCAAATGCACCCACTCAAAGATGATTATGTTATTTGTCTGCATAGGAGAAATACTAAATAAATGCTTTACCACAGTTTAGGATCACAGGGAAAAAGATCACTTCATGTAAAGCTATATTTACCTACTTCATCATGAAAAATAACTATTTAAAAACTCCATATTTATCTTATAAGTTTGTTTAACTTTTATTATGTAGCTTGCGCTTGTGTTCATGTGTCTGTGTATACATATGTATACGTGCGTGTGGAGGCCAGAGGTTGACACTGAGTATCTTCCTCAAGGACTCTCCACCTTTGGCTTCAAGACACAGTTTTTGAAAGAGTCTAACGCTCACAAAGCTCACAATTTGACTAGGCTGGCTGTGAAGTCGGCCCCAGCACTGAGATTACAGGAACATTCTATGGCACTCAGTATTTTAGTGCACGGTAGGGATTCAATCTCAGGTCTTCATGCTTGTCCACCACGCTCTTTACCAACGGAGTCACCCCCACAGCTCAGAAAGTCTTATAAACATGAGTGAAGGGACTTTTGTACCAATGACCCCATGAGTTTGTTCCCATAGTGAGAGAGTTTGGAGTTCTGTAAATGAAATTCAATTTAGTTTTTTTTTTGTTTTGGGGGGGGGTGTTGTTGTTTCTCTCTCTCTCTGTGTGAGTGTGTGTGTGTGTCTGTGTGTGTCTGTGTCTCTCTGTCTGTCTGTCTGTCTGTCTGTCTGTCTCTCTTTCTCTCTGTCTTTCTTAAAAATGTGCCCAGGAATAGTTAAACAAACAAACAAGGCTAAATGTCACAAGACTTTTACAACTGCCTAAAACTGTAACGTGCAATTCGCTGAGGAAAATCATGGTATCTTTCTCTGAACAAAAGCAGAACTCCAGTAGGATACCTCACCTTAAGGGAAAAGAATGCACACTCGCTTCTGTAAGCATTCACCTAGGTATTTCTAAGAACTAAACCTCATTGTCTCTTCATGAAATATTTTAACAAGTTTGATTTAATTCTGCCTCCTCCCCCTGGTCCTACTCACAGTGGACTAAGCTCTCCACTTCTCTCCCAGAATGCCCAGGACCCCAGGGCTTCAGTCCTCTAGGCGCTCCATGTGATGAGATGGTATTTACTAGTGCTGCTCTCCTGCATGCAAAGTCTCAGGAGAACATGTCTACGGAGTCTAAGAGGATTTTGATCAATAGGACCTTCTAAATCCAAGGATTGTTGACACAACTTTCAGGTTGTTCTCTGTGCTCCCTTCCCAATCAGTTCTTCGAATTGCAGCCACTCAGCTCTGTGTTCACAGTTCATTTAATCTCCACTCCAGGCTCAGTCTGTAGACCAGGAGCTTCTGGACCCTTGAGATGTGATGAAAGTACAGATTCTTAGGACCAGTTCCAGTCCTAACTTTATCAGAAACAGCTTGCACAAGATCCTCCACGATTTTATGTGGAGATTGAAATCGACAGTCATGGTCCCCAATAATCCGCCCTACAGAAATCAGGACACTGACCACTTGCAATGGCTATATTAACATTTTCTGTACTGTTTATTAATCATAATCTTACAAATTGTGATAGGTGGTGTGGCGGTTTGAATGACAATGGCTCCATAGGCTCATATTGAATTACTAGTCTCCATCTAGTGGAAATATTTGGGAAAGTTTAGGCGGTGCAGCCTGGTTGGAGGAGGTGTCACTATGGTCAGCCACTGAGGTTTCAAAAGACTGGTGTCATTCCCAAGGTTCCTCCTGCCTCTGGTTTTAGATGCAAGCTCTCAGCAGTTCCTGCCATCATGCTTTTACTGTGCTATCATGGTCTCTAAGCCTCTGGAACTGGAACCCCAATTAAACACTTGCGTTACTTTGATCATGGTGTTTTATAACAGCAATAGAAAGTAAGTAGCTAAGAAAAGGAACAAAACAGACTATGAGAATAAATGAATTAACAATTTCCCCACTGTTCTGTATCTTTTAACCATCTCCTGGTTATCACAAACCCTGAAATCTTTTTACTATGCAAATTACTTCCCTTCTTCAGCTAACTCAGAATGCCACTGAAGGCAGGTTCTGCTTTTATACACATGCTCATCGGATACTCCCAGCTACACAGAGCCATACTAATTAAAACCCAACTATAGCTAGTTATCTTCAGTCTTTACGGTGCCTTTGTTTTCTGACTATAAAACATAAAATTGATTGTACTCACTAAAGAGATTTCCAGGTGAGTTTACCAATCATATTCATCTGATAAATTTAATTCTAACAGCATATTAGATAGTCTCTCAAAACATCCAGTTCACTGAAATGAGATACCAGTACCCCAAGGTACACTATGTCCTATCTTGGCATACTTTTCTGCAGTTGCATTTTGCTATTGTATTCTATTTTTTTTGTGGTGTGCATTTGTGTACATGTGAGCAATAATAGATATATACATACTTATATACATATTCTATATATATAAAACCATACACACACATACAAAATACATGTGAATTTGTAAGGATACAAAGGCCAGAGGCAGATGCCTGATGTTTTCCTCCAACGCTCTGCCTTAACAAGTGTAGCTATGCCCAGATATTTGCTGGTTCCTAGAGATTCACACTCAGGTCCTGTTGCTTTCAGAGTAGGTTTTTTGGTTTTTTGTTTTTGTTTTTGTTTTTGTTTTAATTCCCTGGGCTATCTCCCTAGCCCTTGAATGTGCATTTTAATCTCCATGTTTTTGTTTGGGTGGGGCCCTCGTATTGGCAGCCTAACAAATATATAGATTTAGCAATGAACCAAAAAGTCAAAGGACCTCTAAATACTTATGTATGTTACTGGGAATTCTAATTTTCCAAATTACTTTGGAGGCAATAATTTGAGCTTGGGTCTTAATTACAACAAAATATATAAATAAATATTTTTGCTACTTTGCAGCCATGCGAGCATATTCATATCCCTAGGTGAAATGTTTTGTTTACATTCATATTATTGCTACTTGTGTTCAATTCCCAGAGAACTGGGGAAACCTGATATATTTTACAGCTGGGAAGATACTCAATCGGATTGAACATTAGCCCACTCAGCACACTAGGCGCTTGCTCTTGAATTTCAAAGGAGTTAAAATTATGCTTGAAGTGAAAGCTGAATGCTGCATTATCTCTTTTATTCGGGTTTGAAAACATATAGGAAATGAGCGAATGAAAGAGAACGGTGATCCAGACTGGGTTTAGGGGCCGAGGACAAGAGGGGCGTTGTTCCTGCCCAAGGCACAAGCCAGGTGCGAAAACGTTTGGTTACTTGCATTAGAAGCATTAAATTGAAAATTGTCATCGTTTTTTTTTTTAAAAAAAAATAGATGCTCACGCTGGCACTTACTCTAAGATGGTGTGATATCATGGCAGGACCTGTGCACATTTTAAAAGCACCTTTCAAATGTCTTCTGAGACCCTGTATGGCTCTCCTGGAATGTATTTGTGTTTTGTTCTCGAAGTTGCTACTGGTTGTGTATGAATGAAGACATACTCCCATGTAGCTTCTCGGGTCTCTTGATGAGGAAAATCACACGCTTATTACTAATAAAAGACATTTATAGTATATGCGTTTATGCTCTTTAGCTGTCAAAATTAGTAAAGCAAAATTACCGATGAGCATAGCATGCATGATGAAATGCTTGCTGCCTTTAAGTGTTATTGTGGGTGATTTGGTGAAACTCAAGAACAATTTTAGCTTATATATGTATATAAGTATATATTATTAGATACATATACATGACTCATTTAAAAATATTTCAATACTCCCCCAAATAAAATTCAAGACACTAAACACTGAGTAATTGACCTTCATTAAGATTTCCTTAATTAAATACTTGCTAAATAGGTTATTAGTGATCACTAAGTGAATCTATAAAGAAACTTGTAAGAACGTGGAGCTTGCCATGTAATGGGCTCTCTATTCATGATTATTACCACTGCAAGGAGCAGGGGATGTGATAGATAGGTTGCGTTTTGCTTAATGTTTGCTTTGAGGTATTTTATTGTTCTAAATAGGTAGTAAATGTCCATTTAAAAAGAAAAGCAATCGTCAGCAAGCGGCATAAAACATAACTGGAGGACTGTCTATATTTCTCCCAGTTTTAATCAAGTAAGCGAAAGCAATCACCCTCAATCACGCTGCACTGCGGCATCACTTCTGAGTGGAGCCAAGCTGACTCCTGGGTAAACCACAGCAGGGCAGATGAGAAGCAGACCCCGAGAACCAGTAGGTAGAAGCCGCTGGCGCACTCACAGCAAAAAGATAGCTCTTCACCTTTAATTCTCTCTCCCCTCTTCTTCCATACCAACTGCATTTTTCTCCCATTTCTTTCTCCAACTCTCTGTTCCTCCCAAGCTTAAGCTGATTTCAAGTCAGACAATTTTCCGACAAAACAGAAAGATCTTAGCAGGTTGTGAACACTCAATACGATATTTACATCTACTCTGAAGTCTCTCTTTTTACTTTGAAGACACGGCCCATATTATGTGCGGAATGTAGCCTTTAAAAACTCAAATTTGAAAAATAAATCTTTAAAACCTGAATAATAATTGCATCCAAATGCTTATAATGGTGTATTTAACTGGATCTATGCTGTGAGTGTTTCTTACAGGAACTTAACAACAAGAAGCATGGTTCTACACCAGATAACAAGCAACCAGTTCCACAGAATGGCGTGGCATGGATAATACTGAGCAGAGAAATGCAAATGCCAGTGGCAGCCTTCTTTTCTAAACCATAGAAGAGCTGGGTAAAGACTGATACATTTTGTTGGAAAAATACCAGGATTAGATAATTAGAGAACTGAGTTAAAATCTGAGAGTTGTAACTGGAAAACAAAAAATCTACTACATACATCTTTTTTTGTTGTTGTTTTGCATGTGTGCTTTCAATAAAAGTAAAATAAGGCTGATTTCCATTAAAGGGTAGCATTATATAAGCTGCACTGATTTATTTTATTAATCCAATCTGTTTTGCTAATAAATGAAGTTGAGGCCCACTGAGATGGCCCAGCAGATTAAGAGGTTTTCTGTGGGAGCCTGGGGATCAGAGTTCAAGCTCCAGGACACATGCAAAGATAGAAGGAGAGATCAGCTCCACAAAGTTCTCCACCAGTCTCCACGTGTGTGTGTGTGTGTGTGTGTGTGTGTCATGATACATGATACACACACTCATGCACACACAGTCCACACACTAACAATAAAAAGTTTAAAGGTAAATGACTCTATATTTAAATATGACTAAATATTAAAGTTAAATCTCATCCAGGGTCTGGAGAATTGGTGACCTTTGCAGGATCTTCCTCACTGATGATCTTTTTCAGCAGGAATGATACTTCCATTGCACTACATACAGAAGACAATTCAACCACTCTTTAGTGAATCGACTTTGCTGAGTGATGGTCACAAGTCTCCGAGCTGATGCTGAGAATGAATGGGAAATACAATGAGACAGTTCTCCTGATCTCCGGGGACTCTTTAGCATGGAAAGGGCAGGAAAATATTGGGGGAAAAGTGTTTTTGACTGGAGAATTTCAGCAAAAAGAAGACAGGAGGAAAAGCTTTGCAGAAAAAGTAATGTCCGAACAATGGGTATAAGTTAACCCTTGAAATGGAGGAGAAAAGAACTTAATATAGAATAAAGTAAAGACAATTTCATACAAACAGAGCAGAGGTGAATGGAAGATAAATACAAGGAATCCAAGATATTTTGAAAAAAAGATGGGGTATTGTTCTTATATAAAACTATAGCCATATGCTGCTTCTTAATCAGCTAATCCCTAAAATAAAAACCCTTACAGAGAGATATTCTATGTTGAAAATGACTCTCTAACAATAAGAATGAATGAAGTGAAATGCATGGGCATGTTTATGTCACAAATTTCCTTCTACATCCTAAGAGAAGGAAAATGGCCAAAGAAGAGCAGTGCACAGTGATACAGCAGAGTGGGAGGTTGAGAGGCTCCCCATCCTTATACCAAAGACAGGGTAAGGGGTCATTTCAGTGCACTATCCATGATTTGGCAATCTTGGGTAGGATGTTCCTGAGCAGCAGGTCACATGCTATAGGTACGATATACCTAAGAGATTGAAAGCCACGCCTTTAAGACTGATGGAAAGATAGTGGTAGAAAGGAAGGCATGGCTTGATGTCAACATTTGGCAAACAGGTAGGTGGCATGGATAGTCCATCAAATAGAAAATAATGGAAGACACAAAGCGGCAAAACCCCGCAGAGGCCTGCATTATTTAGGGAAGACCCAGATGAACATGAAGGATGGTATTAATGCTCACAAATCCCCGGTAGTAGGTCTACAGTATGCCTTAAAGTGGATAATCAAACCTGCCATCTGCGTCTCTGCAATGACAGATCTTCCATGCTGTGGGGAAAGCACTCTGGAGCATTTAACCACCCTGCCCATAAAAAAAGGAGTTAGTTCTCTCCTATGACTGTACCGATTTCCAATAAACATGTGTTTGTTATTCACGCCAGGTCAGAAAAACTCAGGTGTTGGCAATGAGTGGCTATTCCCCTAAAGCTGTGGCCTTTGGAGGTGTGAAATGAGGAAATGCTCATCCATGCTGGGGTGGGAGGAAAGTGAGATAAAAACAAGGCAGAAGCTGGAATGGGATGGGGGGATTTAGGAGGTATGATTATTGATCGTCTATTGAATCTCATTTTTCTTCATTTTTATTAGCTTCTGTTTTTCCAAACTTTACTGTAATTTTTGTCTTAAGTGCTGTGGCTTGATGTTTATTGTGTTTGGGGAATGAAAAGGAAACCTGGGGCACTGTCAGAATTGGTTAGTTATAGAAGAACAGAAGTGATAACCTCAACTTATACTAGTTTGGACATTAACTAAAATGACCCAATGTAGAACAGTTAGCTGAAATAAATCATGAGGAATAGTACACGTTGGTGTGACACCCATATTTCAAGGCATCCCAAAAAGATGGAAAGAAGAGAACCCATTTAAAAGATCTAACTTCTTCTAGTCTTGAAATATGAGTTCAACCTATTTGCAGCTGAGTGTTGAAGGAACAGCTCACATCTGAAAGCGTTATGTATTAGACTGAGGTCTGTGCTGCTTCCACAGAACTACCTTAGACTTCAGACGGGGATTCTACATTTTTTCCCATTCCTATTGCACTAATGTAAACCATCTACATGGCAAGAAAGCATGTGTGTGTATCTGTGTCTGTACGTGCACTGAAATCTGCTTTTCAAATGAGTCGCAATTTCATTTGTACAATGTTAATAACATAAGAGAAATATTTCCTCAAAATTATATAGCAACAGACATTCGTGTTATTTCTGTAGCTTGACTTCCATGTCTAAACCTCAATTTTATGATGGAAGCAAATAGAAATGGATGAATGGCCATGAAGAAATTTTTAGAGACATTTGAACACTGTATCAATTTCATACATCATAAAATCTCAACCGTGATAAAGCCAGAGTGTGTTAAATCTCTACTAAGGAAGACATCAGGAAAAATGAAAGATTTTCTTCTCTTATACAAATCAAAGATGGAAGAGGAAAATAGACAGAAATTGTGACATTGGAAACCAGTCATCACACTGTTTTCCCCATTCAAATATTGATAGGCACACTTAGATTCCATCCCTTTGTTATTATGAATCATGATGCCAATCTCTTTTTGTCTTACTGATGTCATTTTCTTTGGACATAAACACAGTTGTGAGATTTCTGGATCATATTTATTTTTATTGTTTTAAGGAATTGCACTCCTATTTTCTACAGAGACTATACAAATTTATATTCTATCAATAGTAAGCAAAGGGTTCTGGGTAAATCTATAAAATATTCTATTAAGTGAAATCAATCAGATACAGGAAGATTGAACAGTCTTTCAGGATCACACTCCCAAAAGAATCTGTGAAGGTTCACTCTGGAAAGTAGAACATGGCAGTTACTGGAGGTCAGTGGTGTTAAGAAGAGAAGGGAAAAAAATGTTCCTTATAGAATACATATTTTTAGCTAAACATGAGAAATAAGTTCAAGAGATGTAGGGTACTTCCTTATGACCACAGTTAATAATAAGTAATACTCCTTAAAAATACTGGGTGAAATTAAAGAAATAATGAAGTACTCATAAAATAATAATATATGAGATACATATTTCAGTAGATACAATCATCCTATTATGTACATAATATAATATGATATATATATATATATGTATATATATATATATATATATATATATTCTTCAAAACATTATGTTGTATATGGGGTGTGTGTGTGTGTGTGTGCATCTTTTTAGTTCGAGTAAATAGGTTAGAGGCTAGAGGGTGACCAAACAGTTAAGAGCATACATTGGTCTTGCCAAAAACCCTAGTTTGGTCCCCAGCACTCACAATAGGAAGCTCACAATCTGTGACTTCAGTTCCAGGTGGTTGAATGCCCTCTTCTGGCCTGTGTGGACCCATGCACTCATACACACAAACCCACCCCCCATACCCCACCTCCACACACACACACACACACACACACACACAATCAAAATGTAAAATAAGCCTCAATAAACAGCCATGTAAAAATATCAACATTGTCACCAATATTTCTTAATGTAAATTGTACCTAATTTGCAATATTTTGGTTGATTATATTATCTGGAATTTTTATGAAACCAAAATGCTTTTTTGCTCTCTCTGGCTCATTTCCTCTCACATAACCTCAATCTTTTTCTGAAAGATGTTACTCTCTAATTATTCATCAAGTGCCATAAATTTCTACTAAGAAAAGTTGGCCAACTATCCTCAGCAAATGAAAAAAGTTATTACAAAGTCTCATTCGATCCTGACAGCCATTTGTAATCATGTTCTTTTAATATGCATTTGGGAAGAACAGGTCATTTCAGAGCTCAATTAAAAAATTAATTTGTTCCTGTTGAAAATGGAGAGAGACATGAATCATTTATAACAGCTTATTTTGAATAAAAAACATGAATTCATTCAACAGAAACATAATTTACTAGAAAATTTATTACACGGACAGCTTGGAAGCAGATGTGTTGGTTCAACGGGTGTAAAGGCATGTCTAGCATCAATGCCCGAAATAAGGAAATAATTTTATTAAAAGCAAACACAAATTAGTCTGGCATGTTACAGAAAAAAATGTGATAAGAATAGGTCTTTCTTGCTCCAAGCTTGATAAAATAAAAATTAATGACTTAATGGCTTAAAAAAAAAAACATGGTTTGCACTTCTAATTTTCAAAGAGGAATTGGATGAGTCAAGTTCCTGAAGTTCCCATTCATTTCTTCAGAAACCTCTAGTAAAGGATTAGACAGAAGTTAGCTACAGGAGGAACTGAAGTTGCTTTGTGGCTAGGTTTTCTATTTTTATGTGGACACTGCAAGGAAACTGAAGCCAATCTATCCAAAGAAATGGATTCAACAGAATACTTCTGACTCCATAAGTAAAGGGACAGGCATATTAAAATCAGTAGACTTTGCACTCTGTGGTTACACTTCTGGATCACATGGGAGTTCCATTTTTAATTTTTTGAGGAAGCGCTGAAGTGTTTTCTATAATGGTTGAAGTAATTTATATTCTACCAATAGTGTACAAGGGTTTGTGGATAAATTTGTAAAACGTTCTGTTCAGTGAAAGAAGTATGAGAATACAGATTTCTTTCTAGAAAAGATTACCAGAAATAAAAAAAAAACAACTTGGGATTAAAATAACAGGACCAGCTAGACAAGCGAACTCCAAGAAGTGAAAATACAGCATCATGTCCACCCAGAGCTGTCCCTAGCCCAGTCCCCACTGCATGAGTGTGTCACTTTACACAGCAAGAAGATCAAGGTAGCCCAGCGAATACAGGGCGTAGATTCCATGACTTTGAAGTAGGAAACTATCCAGGACTATGTGACCAAACTGATGGTGGGGTCAGTGGTTACAAGGTTCTGGGAAGGGAAGGCAGGAGAGGGCTCAGAATCAGGTGATTTGAGAAGGATTGGAATTGCTGTCTGTCTTTGACGAGAAAGTAGAGACTGTGAGAAGGGCTGTAGGTGATGAGAAGCCAAACTGGAAAGACAAGAAAACAGATTCTCTCTTGACTTTGAAGAAAGGACCAGAAACCTACCTCTCCCTGGCCTTAGCCCAAGAAGACATACCGTGGAGTTCTTAGCTGTAGACTTACAAGATGAGAAATTCACCCGGTGGAAAGTCATTATGCTGCAGAACTTGCTCAGCACCAGAATAAAGAGTAGTAAAGTGTGCTGAGATGATGGCTCAGTCAGTAAAGCACTTGTCTTGGAACATGAGGCTCTGAATTTGACGACCACAACCCATAAAAGCAAACAAAAACAAACTCAGAAAACCCAGGTGTGGCAAGCAGGTGCTTGTAATCCCAACGATGAGTGGAAGAGCCAATCAGACTCCTGGATCTGGCTGGAGGCCTGCCTTGTATATTTCCTAATCTCAGTGTAATAATGAGGATTAGAAACTCTTCCAAAACTGCTCAGTTCCAGAAATCTCCATCTAAAATACAGATTATAAACCAGTGTGAAGTTCCTTGCTCCCATGGAATGGTCAACGGACACATCTGATACTTGAAAGGTCTTTTCTATGGAAGAAATATCAAAAAAAAAAATAGTGTCTATCCCCACCAAAAGAGGATACTAGAGTTTGGAGGATAAGACAGAGTTTGAGCTTGAAAAGACATTTTTGAAAAGTTAATATGATTTGAAAAATAGATGAACAGAGAGGAACACTTACTACTCCTGTGCTAAGTGGGAATGGTATTAAACCAATTTCTAATGACTTATCGTTATGCCCATAATTAGTACATCTCTCATCCCTCATGAGAGAAGCTTCTATTTGCCATAGATAGTGATCATCACAGAGTTTTTAGCTCTGAAGTACACACATACAGCACCTCTTCTTCCCAAGGCTCAGGGACCATCCAAGAAGAGGATCCATAAAAAGTCTAAAAGGCAGAGTCAGTGGATAACTACAAGGAAACAGGGTCCTCTGAACACAACAGGGAGACTGCACCTACAAAGTGGTTGTGAAAACATGTTCAAGTTCAAGCCAGAACAATCCCCAACATGGAACAAGGAACACAATCCTACCCCTGGCCATGGTGCTGCTGGTTATTTTAAACTACTTGGAGTGGGACAGTTCTATCTAAAAGTCTATCTCTGGTAAGTCAACCACAATCCAGTGGGAGACCATGTAGCCAATAATATTTGAGCATCACAAATTATTATTAATGGGCTAAATAGAAAAAAAAAGACAGAAGTCAGATGGACAAGGAAGTGGGAAATATGGCCAAAATACATTAGAAGAATAGAAGTTGATACCTGTTAAATAAATCAGGAACTCAAAATACATTTATTTTAAAAAGAGTTCATTGTAAAATATAAGACCCAAGACTAAGTCCATCCATAGAGACACTGGAGAGAGTTTAAAAAAAAAAAAAAAAAAAAAAAAAAAAAAACCTCACCAAGCAGTGGTGGCGCAGGCCTTAAATCCCAACACTCAGGAGGCAGAGGTGGGTGGATTTCCCTGAGTTCGAAGTCAGCCTGGTCTACAAGAGCTAGTTCCAGGACAGACTCCAAAGCTACAGAGAAACCCTGTATTGAAATACAAAAAAAAACAAAAAAAAAAACAAAAAAAAAACCATCAAACAAACAAACAAAAGTAAAAAAAAAAAAACCCTCTTCCAAATATTAAGGGGTAGACAGAGAATAAACTTAAGATTATAAGCTTGGGCAATAAAATGAAACTTCTAGAAAGAAAGAAATAAACTGAACCATATTAAGGATTAACTTATCCAAAAAGAAACCTGGCCTCTGTCCTTGACCCTAAGGAGCCATCTCTCAGGTCTTCGGTGTCCTGTCTGGATTACAGCAGTGGTCTACAACCCTTCACATAGTGTCAGGGACACAAAGTCTGAGCAGCAGCTACAGGAGACCATAGAAAACTAGGAACACAGAGTAATGGATGTGACACTCTGCTATAGAAAACACTACTGGGACATTTGATGAATCTATTAGATTTTAGTGGCAATAATATCCCATACTTATAAGTTTTCTATATATTTAGTGTGTGTGTGTGTGTGTGTGTGTGTGTGTGTGTGTGTGTGTGTGTGTGTATGTTAGGGAGCTGGCACATGTTGCTATGAGAGTGGGCACATGCCTAACCAGATACACGTGGAGCTCAAGCAACAACCTTGGGTGTTGGTCTTTGTATCTCTGTTGTCTACCTATTTAGGGGCAGATTCTCTCTCTCTCTCTCTCTTTCTCTCTCTTTGCTGTTTGTCATTGTGTGAAGTAGGCTACCTGGCCAGAAGTCATCTGTGGGAGCGCTGGGGTGACAGGAATGCTGTTTTTTAAACTCCTGGTTTTAGGTAGGTTCAGATGCACTAACTAAGGTTCTCACACTTGCATGGTAAGAATTTTACTCTCTGGGCAATTTATCCACCCTGCAAAATTTTGTATAACTTTCAGTTTGTTAAAAAAAAAATCCCACAATCATTTAGATGTGAAGCTGAGTCTTCATTCTTCCTTTTTTATCTGTTTCTTATTTTATGTATGAATTTTTATATGAGTTCTAATTCAAAAGCTGAAGCTGCCCCAGAAGCCAACATTTAACCCAGGCTGACTTTGAATTCATGATCTTTCTGTTTCAGCTCCAATTACTGGCATTATAGGTGTGTATGGTCAAAACTGAAATACTATCCATTTCCCAATCTAGGATCTATTGACTGAAGAAGAATCCAAGTCTTCGGGTTGAAGGACCCTACCATGATATAGTGAACATGTTAGTGAGTTCTCAGTTCTTTCCAAAGGGTACAGCCCCCATGTCCCTCAACAGCTGGGCATGGTGTGGGCACAGAGAATGGAATCAATGCGTACTGCATTTGAGTTGGCGTTGATAACAGGTTTATCTACTCCTTGATTAACAACAAAATTAGGGATGCAGATCCAGGGCTGCCATTGGTTAAGTATCTGCCTTATGGGCACAGGGACCTGAGATCAATCCACAGCACATAAAGCTGGGTGTGGTGACATGAGCTCAGAACCTCAGTGTTACAAAGGTGGAGAAGGGCAGATCCCTGGAACCTGATGATAGCCTTCTTCATGAGTTCCAGGCTCACAAGAGATCCTGAATGCACAGGACCTGCACAGGTCTGCACCAGGTGGGGTCCCAGAGCTGGAAGGAGAGATGGACACATACCTCCATCGTTAACCCGTAAGCCATCTCCAATTGATAGCCACTTGCAAATAAAAAATTAGCTTCTCCAAGGGAGTCTTACTGGGGAAACAAGTTACTCTTAAGGATAGGCCCCATTCCCAGCTGTAGATGGACAACACAAAATGAACTCAACACCATCTTTGGAGGTTCTTTGTCTTATAATGTTATCAAGGTGTTTTTGTTTGTTTGTCTGTTTGTTGTTGTTTTTCCTTTTTTTTACCTTATAGGTTTATTGTGTATATTTTATGGCTTGTTTGGGTTTTTAATGTGTGTCTCTGCATTACATGTGTTTCTTATGTTTTTCCTTTGGTTCCTTTCCTTGTCTGATTTTTTTTTTCATAATCTGATTTGATGTTTTTAAATTTATTTTAATATTATTCTTTAGGTGGCTGCTTGTTTGAATTTAGATGAGAGGGGAGATAAGATGAGATGGGAAGAATGGGGGAGGGAAACTATAATCAGAATATAATATATTAAAAAAATCTATTTTCAACCAAAGAAAAAAGCTGGGAAGTACCCAAGGAACAATATCTGAAGTTCTTTCTGGTATCCACAGGATCGTGTTCACATGGTCCATGTTAGTTCACATACACATGCATCCATACATATATGCACAGATGCACAAAGTCAAGTCACATTGGGACCTGGAACAAATGACTTAGGTCTCAGTAACTATTTCCCTGGTCTCTAAATGTATAGCTGGAACTGACTTACCTAGTGTTGCTATCTCCCCCACTTCAATCCTTGAACTATTGAAGTGATTGACATCTGAGACAGAAACAGTCCAAGTAGACCTCTCCGAAAACAACTACCCACTGTCCCACTGGCCTACATAGAACATCTATGCTAGGAAAAGGTTGAATGCCTAGTGCTATTCTTAAGGGATTAAGCATGCAGTGGTCTCATGATTGTTCCGGTCAGTTCACTGATCTTATTCCAGAACATGCTGGAAATGACAGTAACCTATCTATCTCTTAGGCAAGCATGTGCAAGCTTCAGTTGTGAGTGCTCTGTCAGATGCATGCTCTTGCTAGAGTCTATTAATTAGCATGGCCTGAAAAATACACAAATGTGGCTGTCAACCTAAAAATCCATCTTTTTCTAAATCAGTTCAATCAGAATATCTCATTGAAGAAATTCGGGAGCATAACAGAACTGGAGTTCTAGCTCTGTGACATGGCAAGGATGGTAGAGCAGGAAGGTGAGTACCAGTTACAGTTATCTGTGGAGGCGGGACCCTTGTCCATCCTCCTCCCTCTTGAATTTTTTTTTCTTCAGGAAATGAGAATCACCCAAGAACTGAAGAAGCCACTTCCAGAAGTCATGTCTGAAGCAGGAAGATCCAAACAGTGCTGACAGAAAGAGAGTCCTGGTACCTCCATTTCAGGTTTTAATGCACATACATATCCTCCCACTAAAACATGTGGCTTATGAGTTTTTCCTTCTTTGCCATCACAAAACGACATATTGAAGAAATCTGTTGGAGTCGTCCTTGAGCTGCTATGTGGATGGGGAAATCAAACGTCAACTGGGTGAGTTTGTCTTCAGTCTTCAAGAGCAGTCTGAGCTGCAAAGAGGTGCCAGTCCAAGCTCATGATCATTAGCACACAACAACACCAATCTCTATACTCTAATGCAAATGTTCAGGCCCTCCACTTAACCCAGAACACCTCCAGAGGGTAACGTAAGCAGAACCAGCTAACCCCTTATCACTATAGCAGCACAGCCCCAGTTACAACCCTAGCCTACATCAGCCCATCTTTTGTGGGTAAAATACCTAATAAATTTTACGACAATTTTTCCTCTAAAATTTACGTTCCAAAGAAGCCATCTTGTGATAGCATGTTATTTACAGGCATAGAGAGAGCTGGAGAGGGGCAATTAAGGGAGCTGAAGCAGACGAGGGGAGGAGATAGGCAAGGAAGCACTATTTTCCTTGATAAAATTTGTTAAACTGTTGGATCTTTTTTTAAAAAAAATTCAATTGTGTATTTTATAATAATTTAAGTATGGTGTTAAAAGATATAAAAAGATTTTAAAAATATGGCACTGGGGAAACCATTCAAATCAGAGTTCAGATTTATTTTTGCTTGAGAATCTTTTACACTGAGCTCCAGGGACCCTCTAATGGACCAAATATCCAAACTTCTTAGCATGCTTCTCCACATGTCCTCTGCTATTTTTTATCATGTCCTGTGCTTTTTGTAGACGCATGAACGTTCCTCGGTCGCATACGTCCCACTATGGAAACACTCAGCCTTAGATGTTTTCCTTCCTTGCTTCACACTATCATCTATCCTTGAAAAGAGTGGAGGGCAGGCAGGATGTATTGAAGGACAGCTTGCAGCTGAAACGTACGTGGATTTGACAGCTCATCTTCAACTGAATACGTTTCAGTTAGGGTGTGTCTAATTCATCTTCCTAACAGGAAGCATTTATCTCGTGATTCAATGGGTCATATGTAACTCACGTTATAGATTTCACAAGGTCTATATAGAATGCTCTAGGACTGGGTTGGTCGGTAAAGCACTTGTCTTGTAAGCATACAGACTTAAGTTCACTTCCAAGAAGTGCTGGGTGCAGAGGCGAATACATAGAATCCCAGTATGGGAAACAAAGAGAGGAGGATGTCTGGGGGTATTATGGCCATTCAATCTACCCTTACTGCTCTGCAGTGTCCAAAGGATATGGATGAACTTCCTGAAGACAACACTTGAGGTAGTGCTCTGGCCTGCACACAGGTTCACACCATTGCACATCCACATACACGAATATGGGTGTGCATCCGATAAAAATAAGTGTTCCAATTATAATTGTCTGTCCTGGCATCAAGGACCCTGAAATCCATAGTTTTAGGGAGAAGACCAAATCTAACAAGGACAATGATTTGAAAACAAAAACAGTGAGTGTTTATTAATAATAGGTGATAGATAAGGTCTAGATCCATAGTCACTCTATACAGGGGAGCTATTGAGATACTTTAGGTTTCTCTATACCATGAAAGAACTGTTGAAATCCAGATCCTGGAGCCCAAAAGATCAACTCTATAGAAAACAGATGATTTTAGTCACAGCTTAATGGTGGTCATACTGCTATTGGCCTCCTGGGAACATCATTTCACGTACTGTCTTGGACTTTTTATCTGTGAAGCTGAGCTGTCCACACTTTAAACAGGGTCTGTGCTCCTCCTGTTCCATGAGGAATGCTGTGATTTCAAAGGACGGAACCACCCAGAATCTGTTTAAATAATCTCCTCCTTGTGGGTGTGGCCTGCTAGTCTTTTACATCATTCTGGTTTTACTTATTTATTTGTTTGTTTAAATAGCTTAAGGATATAATAAACACAGCATTGAAGGAAATACTTGGATGTACTAGCAGCAATCCTCCTGCTGCTTCTGCGACCGTGTATTGAGATTGATAGTGCTCTGCCACACCCACTTTTTAGATGACTTGAAATCAGAGAGGGGTACACTGTATTTTCCATACAACGTCTCTTTATGTACACGGTGTGCATCTAAGAAATGCTTTGGAGAAGAGGAAAAGACAGGGAAAAGGGAATCAGCCCACTAAAGTGTGCAGAAACCTTTCCCATGGACAATTGCCAACCCAGGTCGTTGTTCTTAGGGAAAGGTTGAAAAGATCCTGAAAATCCAGTGATTATCATAGACAATCATCTTTCTGCTTTTCTTTTTTGGTCCCTTTCAAAGAAAAAAAATTGTCTGGAGCAATAGGTGGGAAGGTACAAGTGCCTATTACCAATTCTAACAACCCTGAGGTCAATTCTCAGATCCTGTGTGATGAAAGAAGAGAAGCAACTCCCACAAGTTTTCCTCTGAAATCCATATCACACACACATACACATGCACATATGCATGCACACAATATAATTACATTTTTTTAAAACAATAAAGGACCGTAGTATCATGATAGTTCCCAAAAATCACAGGAATTTTTTAAAAAAGATTAAACACACCACACATATTCATACATACACCAACAAATAAGACATATATCTACCCATATTTACTATTTTAAAAAAGGAAATCCAATATAATTTCCTTATTTAAAACTTTTATACATTATCTCTTTTAGTATATTTTGCATTTTAATTCCAAAAATGCATTTTTATTAAGGAAAAAGGGAGAAATTTATTACAAACCAGGAAATCCAAGCCATGGCATACAAGCTACCAATGCAATTTGATGCCATCCTGTTTTGATCTCTTGCAGTGTGGACCACAGAGGACTTTGAAGTTTCACCATCTATCAATGTGTCCGTATTTCAGCTACCGGTGAGGTCAATACTGCTATTAATAAAACACAAGACTTTAAAGGAATCTGAGCTATGGTAATGACTGTGCTCTTTACATCAAATGATTCAAATTCTAGGTTAAGTACTTCTCTTGTCACCACAGGGTGTGTGTGTGTGTGTGTGTGTGTGTGTGTGTGTGTGTGTGTGTGTGTGTATGGTGTGCAAGTACATATAGATGCTATTTACCAACATGGGTCCTTTGTCAACTCAGATCCTTTAAAATTTAGTCAAGTATTTACAGAAACATTAACATGGACCATGTGTTTTGGGAAAAGAAAAGCAGATTTTTGTAAGAGGAATCAGCAAGGAAAGCATGGAATAGAAGATGCTAGTGATGCTGAATTCATATATTTCCAAGTTTTTTTTATAAAAAAAACCAAGGAGCTGAATTTTTGCTTTGGAGGCAGGTGTGAACATAGATTGTAAAGTGCTTTTGTTATTTAATTGGCTTATGAACTTCAAAAAGAATCCCATGCAATTATCTTGTTCTCTTGGCCTTAAAGTTCATTTTTTTTACAGTTTAATAAGGTTAAGAATTATGCTCCCACCTCCCATTATATATACACACCCTAATCACCATAGACTAGTGAGTGCATGATATTGATCTTAGCCACTTTTGAGGCCTTAATCATCCTACACGAGAAATGACTGGGATGATAGCTTGAGCATCAGTGTGATAAGAGAGTGAGCATCCATTGTTACTTTATCTACCGGTTGCAAAATGGGAGCCGTGTTACAACTCAGACTACAGAGTACATATATTGGAGGTTAGTGCACAGCAAAATTCATGCCAGTGGCATAACTATATTGAATGAGGAGTGGGGCTCTACACTTGATGTTATCCCCTTCTCTAACATAGAAGAGGATACGTCGCAAAAAATCCTCAGGGAAAATCAAAGAAACTTGGTATTAACCTCTAGAAAACATAAACCTGTTTTAAGGTTTGGGGAGAATAGTCTCTGAAATATAATTGAGGTAATACAGTTGCAATTAAACTATTATTTTTTGCTGTGCTAGGACAGGTTTAACTAGGAAACGTTGTATAGTCTTTGGGAAATTACAGTTGCTCAGCGTCTTAACCAGTCATCACCAAACAATGATAAGAAACTGTCTGCAGAGAGGCATGACATCACATACTGACAACCACTGTACTTTCCGAGTTTTTTTATATAGGAATTGCATGTTCAGAGTTAAAAGTTCAACACTCAAAACGAAATGCATTAAAAAGTATCCGAAAGGGTCAAATAGAAAAAGAGCAATACAAACAAGCCAAAGACAAAACATTTTCTCAGACTATTGATGTATTGAATGTAATACAGAGAAAGGCAAGGGGCTTTATGTATAGACTTTTGGCCATTGAAGATGCGAACACCAGCCAAACAGGATCTCAGAAGCATTTCCAGGCTCATGAACAACACCATGGGAAGACAAAAGCAAACAGGATGTGTGGTCTCAAGTAAAGCAAGGCCGTTAGAGTCCAGTTTTGATTCTTACCTCTAACCAAACTTAGGTTTTACAGAATGAAGAGAAGGGCTACAGTTTCCACACTTAAAAACCGTAGTTGTGACGCGAGTTAAACTTGGCTTTGATTGTGTGCAGAAGTCGGCAAGGGACACCAACAGCTAGCTCCTTTCTTAAGTAGACTGATGGCTAGAAGCACATCACTGGAGGAGGCTGCCTGGAGCCATCCCGAGCCTGGTCATGGCGAGATGGCTGTGCTGCAGATCCATCGCCTGGATGGTCAGGGCTAGAGCAGTTCTTGTCCCCCAAGAGCCCCTGGCTATTAAAATGAACTCATCCTTGCAAGTCACGGGATTGCTGCCCATCAGAAGAAGTACTCTTTCTGATTTTCACCAACCGCATTTTGGATATGAAGCTCGCTTTTCAAAACAGCCTCGGCACTGTCTATGTTCTCTGACCTTTTTGCTTCATTTCTTTTGTATAACCTTTTCTGTTGATAAATGCGAACAGCTATGGCAGAGACGCAAAGTAAGATAAAGATCACAACAGCTATCAGACCTAGAGAGAGAGAAGAGAAAAGAAATACCCAGTAAGAATAGACACTGTGTCAAGTTCATTGCTTAATTAATCCTGGGAATATTATTTTCCATTGAAGCCAACCCTTTACATGATATAAATTAGAAACAAAAAGCCTCTCAGGTTTCTGATTAAAGCAGTATTATAATACAGTTTATTTAGGGATTCTGTCAACTTTGTGCAGTCTCTTCCATTTATCATGAATGTGCATTGTATTGGATCTGCTTCATGTGTTCCTATTTATCTAAGGAAGCATCACACATGTTCCTATGACCAAGTGTTGTTGCATAATTATACATGAAAAAATTTTATTTATTTTTGATATTATAGTTAATTATCATGCAGTGCAGGGACTGTGTTTTGTGATTAAATATGTAACAATGTCAATAAAATTGATTTTTCACTCAACTGTTGAAGAATAGGAGTATGTTGAGTACATGAGTAGTGTTAATAATAAAATATAGATATAGGTAGGTAAACATGTAAAAACCTGCACAAGGCATATTGGATTTTGAAAATTTGATTCTGTGTAAATATTTTAAGGGCTACAATTCTTAGTTGTGTCTACAATCATTAACTCTAGAGTGACATGAGTTTCTCACAGAGGAGTGTAAAGCCTGGATGGTCCTCAGGACACACTGGAATGGGGACCCACAGACGGAAATTTAGTATTCCATCATAGGTCTTAGGTGCTTCTTCAGGGTGTTAAAATTTTCACTAGTGGTATATGATGAAAGTAGGGAAAATGTGAGTGGTTAGCACAAATGAAGACCTTCACACCATTGGCTTTTGCTAGTCATTGTCTTGTGGAGTAGAAGACATCATACTGACAGGCAAAAGTCAATCTCATTTAAGGATGTCTTTCTTGAGACAGTTAAAATACTTCATTTCATTAAGTCTTGACCCCTGACTACGAGTCTTTCTAATGGGTTGTGTTTTGAAACAGGAGATATACACAAAGCATGTCTGGTGCACACTGAAGGGTGATGCCCAACTCAGAAATGCAACTCTGTAAACATTTGAGTCGTGAGTCAGACTGGCCTTTTTCTTTTATACGTCAGTCACACTAATAAGAAAATTATAGTTGCTCAGATATCTGTGTTTGATAGTTTTGTCTCAATGGAATGAAATAAATCTATTACCCAAGGAAAGCATCTAATGATCTTTCCTGCTCATGATAAAATTAAAAAAAAGTCAAATAAAAATATACTTTGGAAAATTAGTATTTGTCACCATGATTTTATGTTCTTTTTCAAACTTGTCATGAGGACACTAATAGATGAATGCAGATTCTTTAAAAAGAATAGATACTATTAAAATAACAGTGTGGATCAAATGTGATTTGGCAAAACTGAGACTCCACATTACTTTGTCAATATGTTTTTCCTTGAGACAGGGCCTTGTGTAGCCTTTGAATTTGCTAAGTTACCGAGGATGAGCTTGGACTTTTGGTAATACTGTACCCATCCCTAAGTACAAGACTAGCAGCATACAGAACCACACCCAGTTTACACTGTTCCAGGGATGGAACCCAGGAACCCAGGGTTTGATGCAGACCACACAAACACTCTACCACCTGAACTACATCCCACGCCCTCAGACTCCATTCCAATATAAATGAGTGTTAAGTTTATATAGTGAAATTAAATCAAAACTTGAAGGTACTTGGAAATTTCAGTAAGATTAACTCAGCAGAGTCTTCGGGGACAGCAATAACGTTGCTGACGATAAGCCAATTTTTGCCTAGGTCAGACTTACCCAAGAAAGATAATAATGAATCTAATATGCATTTGGTAATTTTACTAATGGCTATGGCTACTTCACCACATTAATAACTAATTTTAATCAGGGTAGTCATGTGTTGTTATATATTTTGTCTCTCATCCCTGTAAAAACAATTAATTTAGTTGTTATAGTTAGTTCAATCATCTTCTAAAGTTTCTAGCTCAGAGAAAGAGATTCTGAATAATTACAATGTGAAAACATGATAAATGTTAAAGAGAGTACTGCTGTAGTTACAAAAATGAATGTCACCATCATATTGATATAGAAGGGACATCCAGATGATCTGAATTAGGGATGGTCCCTGACATTTTTTCCCTCTGAGTATGTGATTTATCTCTGTTAACTTGAGGCAAGTTTCATGCAATTACTTTTAATATCCAAGGGAAAGACCTTGAACTTAACCTATTATTTGTGGCCCAACAAGCAATTTAATATATTCATGATAAATAAAATAAACTACTATGTTTTGTGCTGTTGTACAAGCACCGTGAGAGTGGGTTCTTGGGGGAATGTATGCAGGCTTCTATATGTCTGAAATGGTGTATCTTTATCCTCACACCGTGGCTAGAAACACTCCATGTCCCCTCATCATTTGGAAGCATCTCACTGACTCTGTCTCCTCTCTTGTTTATACACAAAGAGGATGGTTACCTACAGCTGAGAACACAAGAGGATTATTTCCTCTGGGAAATGTTTGGATGCTTCAACTGTGCTTACATATTAGGTATGATTAACATCTAGCACAACAATGGAATAAAATCCTCTTGGTGCTACCAGACATGGCACCACGGTGGAGGACCCTAAGCCGTGAATGAGCAGACAAATTGAACATGGTTGGCATGAAACCTTTGGCGCTTACATGCTGTGGAATTTCCCTCTGTATGCTGTGAATATCATTGGTTAAAAAAGGAACTGCTTTGGGCCTATAGAAAAGCTATAGGGAAACAGAGGCAGGTGGGGAAAAGGAGGGTGGAGTCAGAGAGAAGCCATAAAGCCCCACCAGAGCTGGATGGAACTTAACTTGGTAAGCCACTGCCATGTGGCAATACATAGATTAACAGAGATGGGTTAAATTAAGATGTAAGAGTTAGCCAATAAGAAGCTAGAGCTAATGGGTCAAGCAGTGATTTAAATAATATGGTTTCTGTGTGATTATTTCAGAGCTGAGCAGCCAGGAACCAACAAGTGGCCTCCTGTTACAAATTGGTGCACCAACATAGTAGACTAAATCCATTCAAAGCCTGAGAAAACTTAAAAAAGGAATCCTAGACACAAAAGAACAGAGTTAAGCATGGTTTGGTAGCAGCATTTTCTTGGATGGGCTTTGTTTGCTAGAAACAAGAAGGGGCATGGCTCCTTTAAGGGAGGTTTTCCTGATTCAGCTGTAGCAAGAAAAAGCTGTGCCATTTTGAAATTCTTGCTTTCTGGGCCATGCTGCCAGCGTGATCTCTGGCTCTTTCAGGAGACCCAGCATTAGAATGGGTTTTGTGAGCAATGTGAGATGGCTTGCTTGGTAGCGACATGGACTGGCTGTGTACCTACAGATGGATCACTGTGCATGGCTCTCTGAGCTGGTGAGGAGCTCCTCCCTGCTGGGCTGGGTGGGGCAAGCAGGCAGTGCCATATTTCCTCTAGCAATGGTGCCACTTAAATTCATAAGAAAGGCTTAGAATTTTAAGAAGCACTTCTGGTCAGAACATAATTACAGATATGCAATAAAGACAAATCAGATGGGAAAGAACTCTAAATGGGTCACAGTGTTGGATAAATGTATGTAGGCTTGGGAGAGAGAAGAAAAAGAGTATAGAAAAGAAAGAAAGTATTGGAAAAGAAGTAAATGGTTTACAAAAAAAATGAAACAAGTCTTTAAAGAGACAGAGTACATACAGTCATAGATTAAAGAAAAAAAATAAGCCATGTAAAGATGGGGAATATACATAGAGTCTGGATTATGTACATTATTGTGTTTTCTTTGAATTTTTTGATTGTGAAGGAGCTAAATAACCTACATAGGTACTTTAAAGGTATCTTGAATTCAAAACTTGAGTCTGAGGATATGTTGCTTTGAAAAAGAGGTACTTCTTTTGTTTCCACAGAGGATGAGAACCTGTGGATTACTTTCAGACTAATATGGTTGGATGGACCAAGAGCCCCTGAAAGATCATCTTGTATACCCCTCAAAAAATTACTTCACCCAACAAAAAGCAGAAAGCAGTTTGGAGAAGAACTATACCCATATTCCCAAATATTGTTTACAAATATTTCTTTATATTTAAAAGGGGATATGCTATAAAGATTTGCATTGTTATAGATCTTTATTTATTGATACAAATTTAAGGTCAGTTTTATTATATGTATATTTCTGCTCTTGATTAAAGTGTTGTATAGTTCATTTAAGAATGTAATGTAGCCAGGCAGTGGTGGTGCACGCCTTTAATCCCAGCACTCGGGAGGCAGAGGCAGGTGGATCTCTGTGAGTTCGAGACCAGCCTGGTCTACAAGAGCTAGTTCCAGGACAGGAACAAAAAAGCTACGGAGAAACCCTGTCTTGAAAAATCCAAAAAAAAAAAGAAAGTAATGTATAATTAAGAAATATAGGTTAATAGATAATCATCTATAATAGTCAAGCTGGTAGTCATGTTAGTTATATTTTCTAGATGTACAGAGATGTATTTCAGATGGATAGGGATTCTGCAAATCTTTCAAAGACTACAGAATATGGCACTTAAAATGTTTTAAGAACTTAGGACTTTTCATGTCAATGAGACACATCTGCTCCTGGTAGCATCAATTACTTCAAGAGGAAGATGGGCATTGAAGAGGCAACTTATGGAGTTTGGTAGCCATTTGGGAAAGAGATTGCTCTTGCCTAGACTGCTTGATGAACTGGACATGCAGGACCCACAGAGAAATGGCTGCTGAACTTGCCTAAAAATGAGATGATCCTTTTGGGGTTCTTGCTTCATAAAAAAGTCTGCCGGACATTCTGCAGGACACAGAACAAAGTGACTGACAAACTGCCAATATAGGTGGAACTGTCTTTGAAATTTCCTGTTTTGTGGAAAAGTTTGTTGGCTACTATGAGCCTGTAGGCTGAAAATGGATGCCCTGCAATGGTACAGAAGAACTTTAAGTGACTGTCCAGGAAGCAAGATGTCTCTGTCAATTTTAGAATTTTGGAAGTTGCTTACAATGTGCTTCCTGCTTACTTAGGTAATATTATATCCTTCTGGAGTTGAAGAATTTATAGTTGTAGTTAAAGTTATAGTTTTCCTTAGTTATGATAAAAGATAAAGTAGATATAAATATCGTAACTGTAATTCTTATTGATAACTATTTTGTTATATATAATTTTACTATACTAAAGTTAAAAACCTTCATTTTTAATTTAAACAGAAAAGGGGAGGTAATGTGGGATTCCCCTCTGTATGCTATGAATATCATTGGTTAATAAACTGCTTTGGGCCTATAGTAGAGCTATAGAGGAACAGAGCTAGGCAGGGAAAAGACGGGCAAAGCTAGAGAGAAGCCATGTAGCCCCGCGGGAGCCAGAAGGAATTTTAGTGGGTAAGCCACAGCCATGTGGCAAAACAAAGATTAATAGAAATGGGTTAAATTAAGATGTAAGAGTTAGCCAATAAGAAGATAGAGCTAATGAGACAAACAGTGATTTAATTAATAAGTTTCTGTGTGATTATTTTGGTTCTGGGTGGCTGGGACGAACAAGTGGCTCCTTGCAACACTTATGTGGACATTCCCAGCTGCTCTGCTATGACTGAAGCTCAGGCCCCACAAAGAACAAACCAGATGACACACTGGTTTCATGAACCCTGGTGATGCTTGAGGGGCAAACATGCCTTGTGAGCTCTTTCTCTCTCTCTGCTCTCTCTCGCTCTCTCTTTGTCTCTGTCTCTCTCTGTCTCTCTGTCTCTCTCTCTCTCTCTCTCTCTCTCTCTCTCTCT
>NC_022011.1:21166742-21211353 GCF_000317375.1 Microtus ochrogaster | reverse complement strand
TGTGTGTGTGTGTGTGTGTAAGCTAGGCAAGAAGAGCACTGACTATGCCATTTTGCCTATGCAAGACTCCTACTTTAAAATGTTGAGTATGTTACAGGTATTATAATTTTAAGTAGGGTTATACTGCAGCATGTGTTTCTGTTAGACTATTCTGATAACTGCCTGAACTCTAGGTTAAACTAATCACCCCCCCCCCAAAAAAGGGAAGGGTTGCTTTGTTTGTTAGAATTCTGTTACATGTACTTTTAACTTATAGATATTTAATTTAAGGGAAGAAAAATAGGAATAACAATGAGAGAAAGTTTGACCATTATTATTCACCATCTGAACTAGGGTTTAGCTACTAGAGAAACTTAATGTATAGAAGAGAGACAGCCCAAGGCATCAAACTGTTCACACATAGACATTTACACACACATATACACACACACAGAGGCACACACACACACACACTCACATGCACATACAATACATACATACACACATACATACATACATACATACGTAATAAAAGCCAAAATTAAAAGTAAAATCTTTGAAAAGGCAGGGGGCTAGAGAGATGCTTGGTAGTTAAGAGCATGTACTGTTCTTGCAGAAGACTTGAGTTCAGTTCTAAGCTCTCATATTTGCTTATAACCCAGCTTCAGGGGATCCCTCTTCTGGCCTTTATGGGTACTGTCTTAGGTTTCTATCGTTGAAATAAAGCACCAAAACAACATTGGAAGAAAAACATTTATTTCAGTCCGGCAAGGTCATATTCCTTCACTGAGGGAAGTCAGGGCAGGAATTCAAGGCAGGAAACTCGAGCCAGGAACTAGTGCAGAGGCCACTAGGAATGCGGTTTACCAGCTTGCTCCCCCTGGCTAACTCAGGACCATCTGCCAACGGGTGGCGCTTGCCTTGTGAGCTAAACCTACCCAAATCCATCACCTGTAATAGCACGGGGTTTTGATCCTACTTCATGTTCTGGGTTTGTGGGAGCCTAGCCAGTTTGGATGTTCACCTTCCTAGACATGGACGAAGGGGGGAAAACCTTGAACTTTCCACAGGGCAGGGAACCCTGACTGCTCTTTGGACTGGAGAGGGAGGGGGAGAGGAGTGGGAGGAGGGTGATAAGGGTGGGAAGAGGGGGAGGGAAATGGGAGGCTGGGAGGAGGTGGAAACTTTTTTCCTTTTCTCAATAAAAAAAAAAATTTAAAAAAAGATAATGAACTAAGGACTTGCCTGTAGACCAATCTTATGAAGGCATTTTCTCAGTTAAAAGTTCCTCTTTCCAAATATGCCTAGGTTTGTGTGAAACTGACAAAATCCAACCAGTACTGGCATCTACACTCATGTGCACATTCACACACACACACACACACACACACAGAAAGAGAGTTAAAAGCAAAATTAAATTATTTAAAACACAAAAGTAAAAAAGTAAATGGGTCCAGCATGATGTCTACATGAAAGTTTCGCAAGGATATGAGTAATCACTTTCTCTGGATGTAAGGCTGAATGGTTATTTATTTTATGCATCCATATGATATTCAGAGAGCAGAGCAATGCTAAAGCACTTAACATTTTGGTCCTCTGATTAACAGCATCTGAAGAGCATTAATCACGAAAAGCTCTATTTCTGAATTTGGTTTTGAATAACATATACCTCTAAGAAGATGTTGTCACATTAAAGATATTTTTAAGGTTTTGTGTGTCTTCTGCAATTTAAAATTACTAAGAACCACTTTCAATCTATTAACTTTCTATTAACTTAGGATTTGATAAGAACGGAAAGCACAGAATTCTTTTATAGGCACGTCTAAATGATGAAATATCCATTTTAATAAGCATTAAGGAAACACAAAATGCATATTTCTAATGTTAATCTAGAGTTTTTTTTCCTACTGTGATATGAGCCCTTGCAGAAGCAGTATGTCTAAAGAAACAAAGCATGCAGAAGTTTCTAGGGCTTGCAGACGACCATCTTTAAGCTAAATATTGTTCACTTTTACATAGCACAACAACTGGTCTTAGAGTGTGATGCTTTAGTGAGATTATCCTATTTACACAAAGAATTTCCAAGGAAGTTAGAAATTTGGGAAGATTCTCTGAGATCATCCCGGTAAATTTTTTAGACCACCGTTCTTCAAGTTCAGTGCCTGGGAAGGTGTGTACAAGCACAAGTCTGTCAACATTCCATTATGGACAGGAGACAATCAAGAGGCCCTGCCCCGTCCTAAGAGTTATTGGCAGTTAAAGCACGCTAGGAGGAGGGGGGTTGTTTTATTCAGCAGTGTAGTTGACAGTAAGTTGCCCATGTCCCAGTAGTAGATAACCTCCCATCTATGTTCATGCGAGTAACCTAATAAACTCAATGGATGTGGGTCACACAAAACATAAGTCATGAAAATAGGACTAGGACTTGCTGGGAAGTAGTGCGTTCAGTGGGAATGGGAGGGATAAGAGAGGGCAATAGAGAATGAACAGGAACAAAATACATTGTATACATGTATGAAATGCAATGAATAAAAATTTTAAAATCAGTAAAGAGTCATTGTATGGCAACTGAGATACATGAACCCCCATGGCTCTGCAGCAGCAGGGTTCTGGGTCTATGTACATGGACCATGTTAGCACCAAAGGTCATGAAGAAGCCCCTGGTCTGGGGCCATGTTGATGTCCAAGGGCTGTGCAGAGTTGGTACCTGCATTTAGGAGGGAAAGGGGCCCTGCACCTTGCCTGGGCAGCACAGTAGAGCAAGCCCTGGTGGCATGAGCACAGGAGTATTGGCTCTGAAGACATGGGCATAGGAATACTGTACCCCTTGCTGGGTACAGTATTCAGGAGAACTGGTCCCATCCCTTGCCATGGAAGTGCTGGAGAGTTGGCCCTGGTGGCGTGGCTGCAGAAGAGCTGGCCTTGAAGAGCTGGAGAGTGGGTTCCACCCCTTGACAGTTGCTGTGAGCAACAAGAGCTGGCCCCACCCCTTGGGCGAAGCAAGACATGCAGGCACAGAAGAGTAGATGGGCCGAGCAACTCAACTACCACCTAGGCCCAGATCCTGAACTTTGAGTAGACTCACCCCCAACATCTACCCCATCTGAGAAATGTGGTGCATTCTGACAAACCGAAGCTGCAGGATCTCCACGATGCAGGACAGTGACCAAATATCTAAGAGGAGTCCTGGTGAGGATCTAGTATGGACAGTGTAGAGCAGAAGCCAGAGGCCTCAAACCGGACCAAGGACTCATTGCAATGAACATTAGCAAGCAAAACTGTTTGGGCAAAAGAGTATACTGGGTGACATCCTATAGCTTCCTTAGAGAGATTTTTTTTTTCATTTTTATTTTTAACTTCCTTTTTAATTTTAATTTTTTGCTTTTTTCTTGTACAAGATGAGAGGGATTGAGGTGCATGATGTAAAATTCACAAAGAATCAATACAAAGTTAAAAAAAAGATAAGTAAACTCCTCCCCAAATTCTTGGAAATGACATTAAAACCTCATGCTTCTTGGCCAGCTAGGCTACCACTTAATTACATTCCCTAGTCAAAATATGTAGATTCTTCATAGACATTTTTCTAAGGCTTATATTCAGAATTGTTAGTAATAATAAAATTCCACCAAAAAATCACTCATGCATCCCAGTTACCTCCAATTACTGCAGAGTCACTTTTGATTGCATGCGTCAGAGGTTCTCTGTCATCCATTGTTCCAGAATGATCTACAGTTAAAGCACACACACAAAGAAAAGGATAGGGTGATACACCTAAGCAGCAGGAGAAAACTCTGAAGAATTCCTCAGTTTTAAACCAGAATAAAACGATAGAGCTGCACGTGAGAACCCTGTGATTTTCAATCTTAGCAATGTCAACTGTAATGCATAAAAATTTGAGACCCCGGAAAAGAGTCAATGAAGAAGAATGTGAAGATGAAACAGAAGCAATTTTCAGAAGTCATCGTGATAAAAACAACAAAATTAGGAAATTGTCCAAATCCTGTGAATGAGTCCATTTGTGACAGAGGAGGGAAAGAGCCTTAATTTACCTGCAAATGAATGTGTTCTTTCTCTAGAGGTGGCATCGGTGCCAGCAGGGGCCACACAGCTGGACTCCGTCACATGCCCTGTCACAGTGACAGGGGCTGGGTGATTTGGGTGCAGAGCAGCCTTCAGAGGTGCGATATGGTTGAACTGCACAGCAGAGAGGCAGCCTGTGAAGCCATGGGCTGCAGCCAGTGCTGTCTCCTGGTCAACATCACTATATTCTACAAAGAAACACAACATGATCAAGAGTGGCGAACAAGCAGGGCATGGTGAAACAGGTGTGCAATACCCTGCACCTGTAAATACAACAGCAAGAAAAGTCCAAGTGCGAACTCTTTCTTCCATCTTTATTGAAAGAATTGGGTCTGTTAAGTCTTCCTGTAAATAGTGTTGAGACTTCAGGGTTAATGAAGAAAGTCTGTAATCATGGCTCATTAAGAACACTACTCTCTGCAGATGATGAAAAAATGGATGACGCTATGAACTAATGAGGGGTCACAAGATTTCACATTTTCTTATTCCTTTGAGACAGGGTCTCATGTATTCTGCACTGGTTTCAACCTTTATAGGTTATCAAGGATGACCTTGAATTTCTGATTCTCCTGACTCTATTTCCCAAGTGTTGGGATTATAGGAGTGTACCACCATGCCTGGTTTTGTGCACTGGTGAGGATCAAACCTAGGACTTGGTGCATGCTAGGCAACTACCCTTCCAATTCTTTGCATGCTAGGCAACTACCCTTCCAACAGCTGCATCTTAGCCATTAACATTCTAGCATAGATCAAAGTGTATTTATTGTGTGCAATCAATACCAAGAGATGTGTCCTATGTTTAGAGATTAGCTCTGCTTAGCCTTAAGATTCAAGCCAAGAAAATAACAGAAGTTAGAGGGAAAATTGGCCCAAACTAACAAGGTCCTCCTGTTGTCAAAAGCTTTCTGATGGCTCATGATCCCATCCAAACGTTCCAGGAGACCAGGATCAGCAGGTTGGAGAGGTCAAAACTCCAAAAGTATTGGGGTGTCTCCTTGGGGTCAGCACTAAGAACTTCAACTTACTTTCCATCTCAATGATAGTTTGAGAGTGACCTGAAACTCCCGATACTCCATCCCCAATTTCCCAAGTACACTGATCACAGACATATGTCACAACCAGCTTTTACTGTAGCATTTTAAAATACACAGACCATGATGCATTCATCCATCCAACAGGGTAGTAAATCACATCATTACCTTCTCTTATGCTGCATGTGTGTGCACAAGGATGTGCGTTTTCATTTCAAAAATATAGTGGGCCTTAGGTATTTATTGGGTATTTGAGTGTGTGTGGCACACCGTTTTATTATTTAGATTTCACAGTCATTACTGGAATATCTTGTCACCACACAGATGTGACACTTGGATCCAGACTAATGAGTTATTTGAGGTTACAGGGCTGTTAACATTACATTCTGGACCTCAGACCAGTTGTACCCCCAAATCACAAGCTCCTTTTGTTCATGAATCACTTTCTAGTTCAGTCTTCCCTTCACTGAGCTCCTATCTCCAGCAATGGCTTTTGTTGTTGTTGTTTTGAGGGATATCTGGGCTTGAACATTATTTTTTAAGTAACTGCAGGCATCTCAATTCTGAGCCTGTCATTTCTTGTAATAGCTAGGTTTCTGAAGAACATTTTCTTTTGGCTCCATTTTCATTCACATTTTATATCTAATGATAAAAAATAACATTGATGAAAGGTTTCCTATTATGAGTCTCATTCTCTATAAAAAGAATCCTGGAGATTAGGGACACAGCATCACTTTTTGGTTATGGCCTTTAATCATTTCCAGAAGAGTTCATCATCTCGTTCTTAATTAGCCATACTTAAAATCCTCTGTTCATTAACCTGGGAGACCTTAAAGTAAAGGTAAAAAAAAAAATGCTCAACAGATCTAACTCTCTGAATAAGGACAGAAGCAAAAGGAATCGAGCTGCTATACATGCATTGCTAGTGCAGCAATAGACTGAGAAAATTGTATCTGGGCCCAGATATTCTGCCTTGGGAGGCTGTGACCTGATTCCATGGCTCTCCTTTCTAGAAAGTATAGCCCTGAGGATTTATCACTCTGTGGCTTACACAGAAGATCATAATCTCCAAAAAGACATCACTGACTCTTGTGATAGTTTGGCAAGTTGACACAACTTAAGAATCACCTGTGTAGAGTCTCACATGGGGAGTCTCTAGATCAAGTTAATCTAGGCACACGTCCTTGGGGGGTTGTCTTAATTAAGGAGACTGATTGTGGGAAGACCTAGCCTATTGTGGGAAGCACCATTCTCTAGGCATGGGTAGTGATCTGTTTAAGAGTGGAGAGATTGTGATGATTGCTGGCAGTGAAGCATCCATGTACTTATTGTCTCTCTGCTCCTGACTGTGGGTGGGATGTACCTAGCTGGTTCAAGATCCTGCCTTGCCTCCTCCATGGCTGGAACTGAAAGGTGGAAGAACTCCTCAACGCATGGTGTAGAGTTAACTCACCCACACAGAAACAAAAGCCCCTCAGTCAATCATTGTCCAAGTCACAATGACAAATGTACTAGCTCATCATACCCATGGTCTCCCCATCCACACATTGAAGCACCTACAGACCCCAAATATCTTTTAAAAAGGTTATTCAATACAAAATGTTCAGCCCTGAAAGCATACATACAACTAACATTATACAGACTACCAGTCTACATTTATATACATGTATGCATACTGTAGCCATTAGTAAAAAAAAAGCCATAAATCTGAAAGAGAGCTAGGAAGGAGTGCCTAGGAGGATTTGGAGGGAGATAAGAGAGGGATGAAATATAATTATAATCTCAAAAATTAAAGGAAATAAAAAATATAAAAAAATCAGTTTAAATATTCTCTATTGAGGAATGCCAACTTTCACAAAAAGTTCTAAAGGATAGCATAGCTACATTTCGAATTATATGTATTTTTTTGTAAAAGTCACTCTTCCACTGGAAATAAAATGTCGGTGTTGAGCATGGCACACATTTTCCTTGGCATTGTTCCCTAAACAACAGAGTATAATGACTGATTGTGCAGTTTTCCCATTGCGTTCGGCATTACGAGTGACCTAGGCATGATTGTAAATTTGTGGGAGACATCCATAGACTACATATTAATATCCTCCTATTTTACAAGTTACAGGAGACCTACAGATATGCACAGGATGCCTAGGACAAATTGCCCATTTTTACAGGGACATCTATAAGTTCAGACCTACAGATCTTAATAGAAAAGGGCAACACTTATTTTAGAAACATTTTATAAGCTGGTTATTTCTAAAAATGGCACATGTGTTAATAACAATACTTTTCATAATTTCTACAATAGTCACATGTTGAATAAAAGTTTTGTAGGCTTTAAAAACATTCTTAAAGTCTTGAGTCAAAATATATAATCAAGATTTATTTCCCTCGTGAAAAATATTCCATGTGAGGTGCAGCCTGAAGCCTTCAAGTTTGCAAAGAGAAAACTCCGTGTGTGCGTTTGCCTGTGGATATGTGAATGTACGAGTAGGAACCCAAGGAGATCAGAGAGGCCATATTCCCTGGATACAGAGTTACAGACGGCCATGAGCTGCCTGGTGTGGATGCTGAGAACTGAACTCGGGTCCTCAGAAAAAGCAGCAACTGCTCTCACCACTGAGCCCCTGACCTCTCCATTCCCTTTCCATTTGTACAGTTTTCACTCAGCTCAGGAGTTTCCACAGATGTCGCATGTGCCCTTTGGATCCCACCGGGACGTCGCTTATTCATTCTGGGTCTCGCATGCATCTTCTCCAAATCTGCTTTCCTTCTCATCTTTGCTGTCAGTCATAACTTACTTCTGTGTGGGCCAGACACCTTTCATTCACCTCATCCTCCAGGAAATGAACTCACGTGTCAATCTAGATCAGTCTTTCCAGTTTAATTTCCAGTTTCTTCTTCCAGCTCCTTATTTGGTTGTGCCCTGCTTTGCTAGAATCTACTTGAATTACTTGTGCTGCGTTTTACCTGGGTAGTCTGTCTATTGGATAGCTTAATTTATGTAGAGAATCTTGCTGCTTGTTTGGCTTCTCTGTTTCCCTTGATGCTGAATCCTTTGTAATGATTGTGATTGGCAGCTTCAGTGGATCGAGAGGAGCCTAGTAGATTAGCTACCCACAACTGTAGGTACTTCTGTGAGGGTGTTTCCTCAAGCATTAGCCAAAGGGAAAGGGGGAAAGATACCCCTGGCTGTGTTTAGCATAGAGCGAAAAGTCTACCACTTTGTTCTGTTTTCCATCTCCTGGCTAGGGCTCAGTCACCTCCTGCCTCACTCAGGTGGTTGAAGCTCGGAGAAGGCCACACAGGAGTTGGTGTCCCCTCATTCTACAGTGTTTGCAACGTCAGAGTGGAAATGTCCCATTTATAAGGTCATTTTTATGCATTGCAAAACAAGGAGAACATGTGTGTCCTCGTGTTGGTCTTTACACATGTGGTCTAGGAGCTTTAGTAAAGCCAACGTTCCCCAGGGTCAAACTCTTTGTATAAAATCTCCACAAGATAGAATAAAGACATTTAAGCCCTTAGATAGAGAACCCCAGGATTGCTTCCTCACTGGCATCCTCCAGATACAGCTTTTCTGTACAACTAGACCAGCATCTCCTTGCTTCAGGACCACTTATGGATGGGTTATCATTAGAACTAGGAGTGGGAAGAAGCCTTATGGGACTTGTCTCTTCTCAGAATTCAGTCTAGTTGTGAGACAACATGAATAGTGTAGACTGAAGTTTCTCATAAGCAATCCAGGCCTTAGAAAGTCCTCAGCATCCTCTGTGTTCTAACAAGTGTGCTAACATTGTCAACGAACAAAATACATTTCTTTCCCATTATCTGATTCCTACAATGCCAACCCTATATCAAGGACTAGAGAAGTGAAGGCCAAGGAGGGAATTGAGAACAAACATCTCTAGCTCTTGTTTCTGGTTATAAAAATCCTCATGTGACTCAAGATTTTTGGGCAGTCTTGCCTATTAAAAAATAAGCCTCAATTGTATATGCCAACAAAGGGAATAACTTCTGCTTGTGTGAAGAAATCATTTAACAAACAGTCTACAAGAAAAATTGAGTTCCCGGAAATTAGGATTTGATGGAGTGCCTTTTTATTACAGAGAAAGGAGTGTTTCTAGGAAGATATGGCAGTCAGAGGAAGAACAATGACAAGGAGCGATTTATAAAATTTCTCATGATTCTCATAACCTACCCCCAAATTAAAAGTCTGAGAACTCAAACGAGAATAAATGCAAGTAGTTTATAATGTCTTCTGTAGGAAAAGGGGCCAACTTCGGGGAGGATTTCAAGAACTTTCGTATGTAAGATAAAGATAAGGAAGGATTGCCAGCAAATAGTGTCATGAATCACAGGAGCAGCAAAGGCTAGAAAAGCAGATGCGTCTGCTTCTGCATCTATTTAGACCGAAGAAAAACAGGTGTGAACGTAAAAGCAAACAGCAAAGCAGACACCAAGGGCTCCGTGGGCCAAGAAGTTAAATCTGACAGGCACCTACAAATAAACCTATTGCTCTCAGATGGAAACTCAATACCCTAATCCACACAAAAGTTACTTCTAGGTAGCTTTCTCAAGGACCTTCACTCTCTGTTGCGGCAGGAGAACCTGTCTCAATGTAAGTGTCATTAGACAGATTAACAAGATCAGCATCTTCAAGAAGTCTAATTCTGGTTGGAGAGATGGATCAGTGGTTAAGAGCTCTTGTTGCTTTAGCAGAGTTCAGTGTGCAGCAACCATGTCAGAGGATTCACAGCAACCTGGATCTACATCTCCAGGGGATTTGACCCTCCTCTCTTGCCCTTTGTGTGTACGTGCACTTGAACACATAAACCTACACACATATGCACATAATTAAAACCAAGTGGCGTATTTGTCTTAAAACCAAATCAATCTTCTGAAGAAAGTTTAAATAAACCTCCTTGGCTTTGCAGGAAATTTTATGCGTAATATATCTTTGAGATAAATTTTCAGTCTTCCTCAACTTTCACTGAGGATACTGAATAGACATTCTCAGATCACACCTTTTTTTTTTTTACCCGAAATAAATGTCACTGCATAAATCCAAGTATATTGCCTGAATCTACAGGCTCAGAAGAGATCCATGATCCCGCCGGTTGTCACCTGGAAGCATACTAAAGTGGCTGCTGATTTGACTGAAAGCAATCTTCAGCTTTTTCAAATCTTTTCGGACGCTAAAAGAAACCCATGAGGAGGACTCAGAATTCAACCACAAAATGTATTTTAGATAGAAAAGATGAAGTCAACACAGCCTAACAAACACAGACCCATGAACTGGGTGTGCTTTGTGCAACCTGGCTCCTGGCTTTCAACTCTCATTCTGAAGCAACAAAAGATGACTGTTGTCAATGTTCTTATGTGATCCTATACATTTGACATAAAAACAACAAAGAACAATTATTAACTTCTTTCAGTCTGAATAGTGATTATTTTTTCTGGAGATCTTATAATGAGTTAAATTATATCATTATTCAAAACAAGGGCATATTTTCTCATGAGAGGCTTTATGCAACTTTTAAGATTATATTAATTATCTTAATTAGGAGGTTTTTAAAATGTGGTATAATTGTAACCCAATAAAAGCTTAATGAATTATCAAAACAATTTATACCTACATGTTTCTTCGATTAATTACATCTCAGAAAAAGTATCTTATTATAAAATCATCTCATAAATGTTTAGCCTAAGGAATTTACTGAGAAATAATTCACCTTTTACAAGATTTTCTTTAACTATGCATATATGTGTGTCTGCACGGTGGTATGTGCAACTGAGTGTACTGACCATAGGGGCCAGGAGAGGGTGCTGTATCTCCAGGTGTAGTGGCTGGACACAATACTTAGAAGAAAAGTATGCACTCTTAACCACTGAGACATTTCTCCATTCTCTTTGACCTTAGGACTTAAGAAAGTTATGAACAATGTGCTTAAGGAAATGGCATGTGTGCATCTCACAAGAAATACGAGACTGAACGAAGTCCATATCTCTTCCTCTTCCAGGATCCAGTCTTAGAAATAATCTGAATGTTTGACTTCCACCAATGTTAACAAACTTTTTGGGTACAATGCAGGAGTAAATAATTTTTGGTAACAATGATAGATTATGCTTTGGAGACATGGACCCATCTCTATTGCCCCATTATACTTAATAGGCAACACCGACAATGTAAATGCCATGGACACGCTCTAATCAGTATTAGAGATTATTATCAGATGCAAACATTCAGTTTGATCCCCTCCTACCCACGGCTGTGCCCTCTCTCCACCTCAGCAGTTCTTATCCACACTCTGCCCTCCGGCCAGCACCTTCCTGCTCTTTCTCCTACCCACACTTTCCTCTTTAATAACTTCCCCATTGAATAACTTCCTAGCTTTGTTTGTTCATGCATTCCCAATATAGGCACACTGAAGCATGCCCATAATTAAATAATGCCTCCTTTTTTTATTATAGAATTGTTTTTGTCTAGTAGATTTTTTTTGGTCAGGTTTCTAGATTCAGCACCTGATACTGCATGAATTTTGGATCGATGATTTTTACTTCTGTGGCTGGCATTTTCTGAAGCGTAAGCAGAGTTCTGTTTTATGATGCTTGACAACCAAATGGTAGCCCTGAGTGAGACAGCTCACTCAGAGAAGTGTGCTTGCCCATCCCACAGGAACCACTTACCCATGATTATACGCTCTGACAAAAAGCCCCAATTGCCATCTTATCATTTGTTCTATAATTACAATCAGGAAATATGCTTCTTCTGGCACCATGAATATCCCTTGGGTATGGCGGCATGATGCTTCTGAGCTCTAGTCACATAACAGGGTTAGGAAAAATGGTGCTTGTAAGTGTCCAACAATAGCCAGTTCTAAATAACGTGAAAGACCATCACCGTCTTTACAAGGACACATCCTTGAAGTCAGCCAGCCACATTTTAAGTTTTTTTTTTTTAATCAAAAGGTTATGGAACTGATGAATTTTCAAAACTAATTTTTGGTCTTTGTATCTTTTCTATTCCTACTTATACTTCCTTTTTCAATTTGATTTTAAAATAACTAGTTATTATGTTGAGAGTCACCACACAGCATATTAACCAAGTCAGTGTCCTTCGGTTATTTAGGTCACCTCTCTTCTCACTTCTGACTGCTGAAGTTGAAGTAAGTTTTGCAAAAAGGAGTCCTGAGCATAGGATGTTTAACTTCCATTGATGTTGGATAGACTCACCTTTCTTTGCTGAACAAACTGTGTTCCTATCTGGCTGAAATCTGCCTGGAAGTGGTTTAAGTGTACTTCCTGGCTCTGTAGTCCCCGAAGATAGACAGCTCTAAGACACCATTGCAAGTGGGTATAAACTATCCCTCAGAACAAGCTGAATAAGTATCCAGTTCTCCCTTCAATAAACATTTACATATACAGTTATCCAGACATATCTCCCAAATCTTAACCTTACAAAAATTGATGGCTATGGAATGTAAATTTTAACATCATCTGTTTATTGATATGGTAACATCAACTTACCTGAAATGAGTTGCTTGGATAAAATCGTAATCCCCTTGCCATTGTTAGAAATCTCCCGTTCCTGCTAGGGTTACTGAATTCCTCTACATTTTAAGTGTAACAGGGAGTTAGAAATGGCTACCAGTATGACCTGATTCTATGGATTTCCTAGGTGTCTGTTGTTATATCCTCCTTTTCAGTTCTGATTTTGTTATTTTGGATATTCTCTCTCTCTGCCTTTTAGTTAGTTTGGATAAGGGTTTGTCTATTTCGTTGATTTACTCCAAGAATAAAATACAACTCCTTGTTTTATTGATTCTTTGTAGGGTTCTCTTTGTTACTATTTTATTGATTTCAGCCTTCATCAGTTTCCTGCCTTCTACTCTTGGGTGTGTTTGCTTCTGTTTGTTCTAGAGTTTTCAGGTGTAGCTGTCTCAGAGACTGAACGGCCAACCAGAGAGTTTGCATGGGACTGATCTAGGCCCTCTGTCCATGTTACAGTTGTGGAGCTTGGTCTCCTTGTGGGGCTCTTAACAGTGGGAGCAGTGGCTATCTCTACTCTGTTACCTGCTTTGGAGACCCTTTCCTCTTACTGGGTTGCCTCATCTAGCCTTAATAGGAAAGGAGGAGCTTAGTCTCACTGCAACTTGATAGGCCACGGCTGCCTGATAAATACATGGGAGACTACACGTTCTAAAGAGGGAGGGGGAGAGGGTGGGGGACAGATGGGGAGGAGAGGATGGAGGGAGGGGAAATTGTGATCAGTCTGGGAATTAATCAATTATTTTAAAAAGGAAAGAAATGATTACCAGATCATCCCTGGCAAGTCTGATACGACTTTCTAAAGTTTTCCCATACTGTTCAGCATCTGCTAGTAATAGTTAACAGTGATAATATTCCAAAATTATATCCATTTCTCCCTAATTTTAAAAGAATTAAAATTTTCTATATTTCTGTATAGAAATATCAAAGCAGTAAAAGCTCGTAGTTTAAGTTTTTGGTTGAAAATGTATGCTGTAACTAAAAAACACAGGTCAATTTTATCTGCCGCCTCTTAAAAGAACTATGCGGAATTTATTTTTTAATAAGCATTTAATATATTTCAATATGGGAGGAAAATGGGATCATTTATGTAAAACACTTTTAGGGTACATTTTACTCAATTAAATACTCAAGAACATGCTGCAATTACTCCATGATGCTTCTCACAGACTGCTGACCAAGGACTGGAAACAACAGATGTTCTGATTGTTCACAATTATGAGACACCTCTGATTTGTCTTGGGAGTTCCCAAAAGATTTTGGTGGATCTTTCTTAGAATATACAGTAGTATAACAGACTTCTGTTTCAACCCCAGTCTCTCCATCTGGAAGGACAGCTACATGACTCACCCTCTGTGTTTTCTCTCACGGTGTTCCCTTAATAAAAATCTCCCAGTGCTTACTCTTTTCCTGCCAGTTGTTTCTAAAAAGGCCTGTACTAACGCGATACATAACTTCAAAAGTGAGCAACACTCTGGAAAATTAATATCTTCATTATTCAACCACTTTGTCAATCTATTTTGTGATAACTTAATATATTACACTAGACTATACTAATAGGCTCTGCAACATTTTATAATGAATTCATGTGCCACACAAAGTTTGACTAGAAGTTATTAATTGCCTTTGAATTACAAATGATTAGCTCTCCATCTAGATCCATACCTTAGGTACATGTTAAATAAATTATCACTTATACTTCTGGGAGAATGAATTGATTTAGATTATGAAGTTCATTGCTCAGTTTGGATTTTAATCATAAGTTTTCATCATGAATGATATACATTTGAATAATGTGAAATTTTAATAAAAACATTAGCATCATTAATTCCACATGAATCTCCTACATTCATCTGAAAAAAGGAAACAAATGCCATTCTGTAATTGTGTTAAGACAATCCTCCTCACAGGATGCCTCTCAATGTCCTAATTATTTTATAATATAGTTAACATGTTTCTACTTTCAATAGTATTATATTAGAAAGCCCGGCATTAAATCTGAAGACAAAATATGATGTCAATATCATCCATTACTTAGACTTGTGGGCACACATGTTACACATCTTACATGTATGCCTCTTTTCATAAGCTGATAAACATAAGAGCTCTTGAGATTGGGAACTGTTTTATTCCTTTTACTATTTTCTATTACTTCATATTATTTTTGTGATATATCATGCACAGAAAACCATCATGTCTTCTTGATATCAAGAATGTGATATTGGCTCATGTTTCCCCTCATTGTAAGATTACAGTCTAATAATAATACATTCTGAAACATGGGCACACTTTCATGCTGTCGGATGTAGACTTTTAGTTCTAGGGATAATGTTGCCTGTGTGCCCCCAGGCTCAGTGAAGGACTTCTATGAGTCTAATAATCAACTAAGAGGTTTGCAACAGACAGTCCTCAGCTCAGGGTGGATCGCCACCCCTTACCTCCTCTCTCCTGTGCCTCATCCTGGATTTTTCTAGGGCTTTCATTTTTCCCCATCCATCTACCCCATGACAGAGTCACAGAGAAGATATTAGCCTCACATGTAAATCACCTTGGACTGTATTGTTGCCATGGTTTTGTTGTGGCTGCTCCTTACAGTGGTTGAGCTGTCCTTATACCAAAAATGTAATTTTAATTTTAATTTTATTTAAAATTTAATTTAAAAATAAATTATTATTAACCTGGCTCATTGACATATTTATGGAGCATGGCCTGATACTTCAATACATGTATACAGTAAGTTTTGTTCAAATCAAGGGTCTAACATTTTCATTTTACTATTGTTTCTTTACACTTGGAGCCTGCAAGCTCCTCTTTTCTGGTTCTTCATGGAATAAACAGTAGGTTATTGTGAACTGTAGACACCCCACTGCGCTGTGGAACACTAAAGTTACTCCTTCAGTCTTGCTGCGTTTTAGTACCGCCCCTTTCTCCACCTTTCCCAACCCCTCGTTATCTTTATTTTGAATTCAGATGGACTCTTTTGAGCATCCTCATACAAGAGCTGACCCTGCAGCATTTGCCTTCTGTATCTGGCTAACTTCCTTTAACATGATGACCTCCAGTTCTATCTAGTTTGCCCCAAATGACAGGATTTCATTCTTTCTCAAATTCTCTTTGGCTTCCTATGCGGCGCCGTCACTATAAGTGGAATAAAACACTGTTGTTATGAAAAGAAATGATCTAACAACACCTTCTGTATGCATCCTAACCTAAATCACCAATTCATGAAGGCCAGCATGCTCACCTCTACACTTGCCTGAAACGATAGAAACATTTCCCTCAAATAGGCATTGAAACTTCTCAAGGTCAAGTTGGAAAAATGCATTCTATCTTTAACTGAGAACCTAACTAGAGTTTTGTTTTTCTTTTCTTTTGGCTCCCCCTCCCAATTGGAAAGAGTTTATTGAAAAGGAATTCATAATTCACATTGAATTTTGGAAGGCAAAAGAAATGGAAGGGAGCAGTCAGTGGAGGAGAAGATGCACGATGGTTTGTAAGTCGTAGCTGCAAGAATAGCAGGCAGCGTTTAGAACTTCGGAACAGCTTTCTCATGATTTTATTAAATCTCAGCTTGAAAAGTCCCAACATATAAATTAGTCTTTCAAACTGCATTCCAAGATTGTTAGTAAATACTTCAGTATCTATGTAGGCTGATGAATTTAAATATGCCCTTAAATTTGGGACGGTGACGCCTAATAAAATTCACCATACTGACTTCAAACAGGAATGCCCTTCGTTAAGCAAGACTGCTAAGTTCTGTATTAACTCTAATTCTGTGCTAGCTTAATAGCGATGTACTATGACAGGCACTGTAATTAAAGCCTGGTGAGGACACCTTAGGAAATCCTCCCATTCCTTGTGTTCTGGACTAGTTTCCAGAGTGGGCCTAGATATTGTCCTGTTCACTTTTTAATACATTTGAAAATGTTTTTGATATTATAACAACATTTCTTCCTTCCCTTTTCTTCTTCCAAACCCTCTCATATGCCACTCCCTGCTCGCCTTCAAATTCACCATCTTTTTTATTAATTGCTACTGCATGTGTCTATGAATATGCATAGACATTTATATTCTTAAATATGACCTAGTCAGTCCATATAATCTTATGTACGTGTGTGTGTGTGTGTGTGTGTGTGTGTGTGTGTGTGTGTGTGGTTTCAGAGCTATTTGACATTGGATAATCAGTTGCCGTACTTTCCCTAGAAAAGACCAGCTTTCCTCAATTGCCTATAGTTTTTTGGGGGGCTGTTCCCTGTCTATCTCCCCATGCCCATTGATGTCATTCTTGTTCAGTTTTTAATTCTTTTGAGATAGGCTTTTTCTGTGCATGTCAGACTAGCTGTCAGTCAACTTACGATCCTCCTACCTCAGTGACTTTCAAGTGTCAGTACCACATGGTATGCCACCACATTCAATTACGCATTGCTCTAAACACTTAAATTGTATTTAGTGTAAAACTGGTAAGTATTCACATGCATAGGATCAAAGTACATATTGCTTTCTCTACTAATTATACATCTAGTCTAGGATCTGAGTCCATCTTAATGCTACAAAATAAAGTAGAAACACAATCTTATATTCAATGTGTTGGACTTTGAATATTCCTTAAAGCAAAGGATGTGTCAATCTTAAATAGTTAGATTAGATATGATATAAATAATTAACACTGTGAGACTCACTTAGAATATTCTAGTCATGTTTCCTAGCAACTAAATTGTGTTGTGGATACGTGTGTGTGTGTGTGTGTGTGTGTGTGTGTGTGTGTGTGTGTGTGTAATGGCCATTGAGATCCAGGCTATTTCTGCTGCTTGGAGAAGAGGAGGACATAATTTTTGTGCTCATCACACTACCTGAAAGTCTATAAATATTTATAAACTTAGCTATTAACCTTCTCCAGGGCCAATATTTTGATCATTCACCCATGGGTTTAATCAAACATTCTCAGGATTTTAAGATGATGTACAGGGAACATAAGGAATGATTAATCCAGGTACAAACAACTTTCAAGGTCAAAAAATACAGTACTTCACCAGACAAAATATTCTAGGTTGCTACCAAATATCAGAAGATAATGAAAACCAAATAACAAGAAGCTCCCTTCTGTAAAACATCACGACTTATTAACATTCAGTTGTTCATTTATAAGTAAAAATAAATTATCTTTTGACTTCTCTGTTTTCATTTTAATCCTTGTTGGTAAGTGCATGTGTATTATGACATTTTACCGGAGATAGCATATAACTACTTTAACGCTACTACTATAAGAAATAATGCAAGTGAAAAAGAATTATAAGACACCTAGGTGTCCCTAAGCAAGTCTGTAAATAAAACACAGCAAATGAAATATGGCACAAAGCACAGCCAAAAGCATCTTCGTTAGCTGCTGCCTTCACCTCCCATTTCCTCTAGACATTGTTTCAGTTTCACTGTTAAGTAAAAGTCTGTATATTTTCAAAATGTCCTCATTACCTTCCTTGTTGTTATGATCAGATATTTGGCAGGAAACACTTAAGAGAGGAAGGCTTGGCTTATAATTTAAGGACTACAGACCATCATGGAGAGATGGCGTGGTGGCAGGAAGGTCTATGGTGGCTGTGGTATGAATTCACTCAGGACATCTAACTCAGCCATATCTTGGCAGAAAAGGAAAAAGAGAGAGCAGGGAGTGGAGTTGAGCATTAAAGCCTCAAATCTACCCCAAACAGTGCACATCTGTTTTCAAGTCTCCACATTCGAAAAGCGGTTATAATGCCATCAGGTGGCGATCAAGTGTACAAACATAAGCCTATACGTGACATTCAAGCAATAGAAGCTGATATATAGCCATTTCTACCTTGGTATTTTTGATGTAGGAAAAAATACCATGCTTCATTATTGTCTTAGTTAGGTTACTATTGCTGTGGCGAAACACCATAACCCAAAGCAACTTGGACAGGAAAGGATTTATTTCACTTACAGTTCCATAAAAAGCAGTCAGGACAGGAACTCCAGCAAGGCAGGAACCTGAGGGCAGGAGCTGATACAGAGGCCACGGAAGGGTGCTGCTTACTGGCTTGCTCCTCATGACTTTCTCAGCCTGCTTTCTTATAGAACTCAAGATCAGCAGCTCAAGCACGGCACCACCTACAGTGGTATGGTCCCTCCTGCTTTAATCACTAATTAAGAAAATGCCCTACAGACTTGCCAACAGCCTTATCTTATGGAGCATTTTCTTAATTGAGGTTCCCACCTCTCTGATGATTTTAGCTTGTGTCAAGTTGACTACCCAGTACAACTACGACGATTGACACATGACAAAGATCAGTGTGGCCTTCCTATCAAAGAAAGATAATTGTTATTTCATAAGAAACCACTACTCATAGTTACTTCCATCATCGATTGCTTCCCAGCTGAAACAAGGCAAAGTATTCATTTTGACACGATGAGGTGTGTGTTGTGTGTGTGTGTGTGTGTGTGTGTGTGTGTGTGTGTGTGTGTGTTCATTATGATTCATGTTTGTCTACTTTGACTAAGGAGAAGATTCTTTCTTTTACTTACCTAGCATTCTGCCCAGTACCAGAGATTTGACTGCACTGAATTCTGTGCCTGATGACAAGTAAGTTTGTCTCCGTGTATTCTCATCAATCTATAAAATCATTACACAAAATATAGCCATCCAAATGACCATTGTTTTGTGTCACAAAATGAGATGAAGGAAAGAAAAAAAAAGATAAGCACTTGTTAGTATGGTTCTATAATAGTTTAAGAAAGTGAAATTTAGAGATGTAGTCACTCAAAATCTGATAATTTTTGATTTATTCACAGATACCCATTTATTCCACAACCTTTCCCCTTTATTACTTTACCTAGCTCTACCACATAAGAAACCAAAGACGGTTAAATCCAACAAAAAGACGTGATTTTTTTTTACCTCAGTACTTCCCCTTAGCGTGGGGTTTTGACTGGAGTCATGCAGCTAAGAAATTTTGTTCTATGTAGAGCTGAAACATTAGTGGCTTTCTGAAAAAGCGCTTAGGTGAATAATTCCATTTTGCTGTGAATCACATCCTTTCTTCAAACTCATTCTGATATTTCCGTCTTTATTTTCTGTTGTAGAATGATTACTGCATTTATACCCATCTAAAGTAAGTGGGTTTCCCAAGATGACTGATGGTCCTACCAGTAGGTCTCTGAGAAACTAGACATCGTTTCCTCTCTGAGCAAAAGGAAACCAAGCAGAGCTTGGCATTTTAAGCATCAGCTATTAATACTATCTCATATAGTTTTGTTAAAAACAAAAATAGAAGGGTAAAATACATGACCACATTTGATGATTTTGTCCTCAGCTTGATTTTATCTATAGAAGACCACGGGAAAGTGTCTTCATCAGGGTGATTCAGGACCATGTTTCTGCTCTAAGTGCCCCATGCCTGGATGTGGTGTGACCCCTGGAGAATGTCTATTACCTCCACAAAGACCATGGCTTCTTCTCTGGCAATCTGTATGTGGTGGAGCTGCCCATCTGCCATGTTCTTAAAGTCAAAGCTTAAAGCATCAGGCTCTTGGTACTTATTTAGCTTGTACCTTATCTGCAAACTTCCTAAAGGAGAAATAAGGTACATATTAGTAAAAATACCATCTTAAAACAACTTAAGAAATGTCTGAATCCTTTTAATTTTTTTTAGACGCATTCACTTCTAGAAAAAGGTTCACTAACTCTCATTGGGGTATGTCACCTAACACTAAGTCCTAGAAGTCAATTCCTAAGGGAAATCACAATATTTTCTAAATCAAGAGTAGATATATTGTCCGTAAACTGACTCCTGTAAATCCTTAGCTTCACCTCTAAAATTTAACTCTGAAATTATTATGTGCAAACAATAACACCATCTTCTATCACAGAAAAAAATGAAAGTGCCAGTATTTATGCAATGTCATGTATAATGTGATATTGTAATAACATTATTTTAATAGAACCTCATATTATTTTAAATATCCATCTCCCACACAGAAGTACAACTGATGGAGGAAACTTTGAGCAGATGTAGATTTATACAAGATGAGACTCATTTCCAAGGGACCAGAGGTATAAACTTTGGAATGAAATTAAAGTGAAATGAACAACTTTTAGCCAAATTTATTATTCAAATTAATAGTATTCAATTGCCTGCAGAGATTTAAATTAATTTGTTTCACAGAACTCCTCCTGAATTACCAGAAAAAGAAAAAAAATATCCTCAATGTGCAGATAAACTCTGAGCTCGAAGCAGACACTGGAGGCACCCATGAAACGAAATTATTCCTATTGTAGCAATCAGTGCCCTTGGGCCACTTGATTTAAGTGAGGCGACACAGTTGCATATTTGAATGCCAGTTTATCTTTCTCACCTGGAGAATTCACTTCTAAAATATCCGTCTTTCATCCACACACAGAACAGAGAAAAACAGTAGTAAGCATTTTCCGGTGACAAGGTTTCTGTAGCAAACACATTCCAGAACCCACAAACCGTCACCCCGTACAAATACAGTAACCATTCTTACGACTACATTATCATCTGTTAGGACCAATAGGTCATCTCCTGAACATTTTTGTGCATAATACTGGTCCATTAACACTCCTTGAATACATTTTCTCTTTGATTAGAAGAAAATCTGTATTACATACAAGGAGACATTTTATTTTAAAGTAGAATACTAAAGCTGTATCAATAGTCATATAAAATACTTAAGAGCTCCTGGCAAAAAACAAAACATAAATATATGGAGAGGTGACTCATCAGTTAGGTGGACACTCTGCTCTTGTAGATGCCCTGGGTTTTATTCCCAGCACCCAGATCAGGAAGCTCACAACTTCCTGTAACTCTACACCATTTCTGGGGAATTCAACCCAATGATTCACACCACCAAGGACAATTGCACTTGAGCCTATAGACACACAGATACATACACATGCACACACAAATAATTAAAATATTAAACACATATAAACATTTTCCAGAAACAAACAAAAACCTCACATAGTTGGTACAAAATCACCAAAATTATAAAAATATAAAAAGATGATCTAAATGATCCTTTTAGAGTAATCTGTAAGATCCTACTGAAACTCAAAAAGAAGAGAAAACCCAAACATACTCAGTTTTTCTCCCTGTGCTAGATTAGAAGCCAGCACCCCAGAAGGATCTGGATTCTACTGACCTGCTGTCCTAATCTAACCTTCTCCCTCCTCTAAAACACACTCACCATTTTTGGCAATGATAACTGAGAGGTACTCTTTATAAAAGGAACTCATATACAGCAGCAAGCTTGGTGCCCGTGTAGTCCGGAAGCTAAATTTGATCATTTCTCTGCTCAGCTTCATATCCCCATGAAACGAAGCAGCGTGGAAACTGGAGTTTTTACTTAAGGAATAGTTTTCTTGAAAATTGTAAACCACCGAAGATGCGGATCCAAAGTAGGCAGAAATCTCTGAAATGATAGGCGAACTGACTTTGAAAAATTTAACAACCAAGGATCTTGTTCAAGTTACATTCATTGACATCTCAAAGCTGTAAAATGAAGTACACAGCGAAGAGAAACAGTCCCAGGCTAAGATAACACAGCAAATGAATGGAGCTTTCACAATGGCTTGTGCAATGCCTTTATGTTAGAATGACATATAATTAATTCATTAGCCTGGCTTTACAATTGGAAGCTTAGCACTCTCTTATGCAAGTTCACACATAAGCCACGCTTCTTGTCTTGTTCCTCCCTGAACATCTACTTTCTTATTTAAATTCTAACATCCATCTATTGCTTTGTAGGTACAATGCACGTATCCTCTCATGATAGGAAAATTGAAGAGTGAGGACTTTCCCCCCTCCATTTCAATATCAATAAGCAGAAATACCTTAATTTTATATTAACTGCTTTCACAATTGATGCACACTACATAAAGAAGGTGAAGTCTAGCATTATTTGTGAGAGAGGTGCGTGCTTAGCATGTTTCAACAGAGGAAATTATGCAGCCCTTTTGAAATAATTTAACAAGTATAATATTTTACCTATAGAAGGTTAATATCTCAAATTTACATACATGTGTAGGCAGATACATGTGTATGGAAAAGGTCAGTGGAGGTATTAGCTTTGAATGCTTAGACTTTGTTCTCTTTGCTAGTATAAGCATCTGGTTGCTGATAGGTTTTATAAATCGTGCTTACTGGGTCATAAAGCAATGAGTTAGTACCCATCTCATTTTAGGTATTTTCAATATATTAATTGTATTATTTATAATATAACTTATATAGTATAATGTATGCATGTAGTATAACATTCCTGATTACATTTAGAAAGAATTGGAAATTTCAATTAGAAAATGAAGGAAAGTTATCCTCAAAAAGGGCTTAAATTCATACTTCAGACCAAAAATGTCTCCCGGAATACTACCAGTGGTGGGTGATGAATACCAAAATTGATTTCGAAATCACAGGTTGTTCTTGGTAAAAAGGAGATGACCCAAAAAGTGTAGTTTTTGCCAGGTTTTCATTAACTAACCCCTGGCGCTTTCTTTGCAAAGTTGCTTTGATTTGGAGCCAATTTCTTTTAGCTTCCTTCAAGAGAAGATTAAGAAGCCCAGAGATACTTCAACAAACTCAATGAATTTAAATTAATTGGATGTTGGTTTTCTTCTACGAAAAACTATGAGAGTATAATATGTGTCTGTATATTCAGAGAAAGTGATCCAGATAGTTGCTGCTACACTCTGCTCTGTTTTTCTTCTGTGGCATAGATTGGTGAATAAGAGAAACAGCAAATCAATTCCCTGCTGTTTTCATTCTCTAGCAGATATTCATTTTATCACATACCAAGTATCAGAGTGTCACTGTTTCCTTATGCATCAGTATTTGGTAGAAAATATGTGTTTGAATGAGAAAAACAAATACACAAATTTATTTTTTAGGTTTTTGCATTGCTGAAAGTGCTTACCCAAAATAGCAATACCCTCTGGAGAGTATTAGATATGTTAAATGTTTTAAAACCAAGAACTGCTCCATAGGACAGGTTGTTGACATCCCTGTTCTTTAAACAGTTAATAGTAGACAAAGCAAAAGCAGATTAATGGCTAGCATTGAAGACACCTAAAGGCTACTTGTAGCATGATTAATCAAAACTCAGAGACAGATATTTGAGTTTAACCTGAAGGTCAGAAAAGCAAAACATCCAGCCATTCTCCCTTACCTCTACCTCAGTCCGAAATGGTAATCCTGCCTCCAGGAATCCTCAGAATGAGATTGTGTCTAAGAGCTGTCTCTTCCCATCTGATATCCCTCTCTAGTTCTAGAATTAAAATCATGCACCACTACTGCCCTGTTTCTATGGCAAACTAGTGTGGCTACTGGGAATAAAGGTGTATGTCCCCACTGCCTGGTCTGTAAGGTTGACCAGTGGAGGTGTTTTACTTTCTAATCTTCAGGCAAGCTTCATTTATTAAAATACAAATGAAATATCACTACAGCTACTATTTGTGACTATTTAAGAATAGACAAGTATTTTTTCAGAACTGAGTTCAAGGTCCAAGGATTAATATATGATTGACATACAATAACCACTTTTCAAAAGAATATTTTAATACACACACACACACACACACACACACACACACACACACACACCCGCCTGGTGTCTTATTCACAGGCATACGATCTCAAAGCACACCTACCGTTGGAGCAGAATGGTCCTGCATAGGCAGAGGAAGAGCAGTCACAGAAGAAACCACTGGGCTTTTCTCTGCACTTTCCTCCATGGCGACATAACTTTCCATAGCTACCACAGTGTCCTCTGCAACCTGGCTGCACCCCAGGGGTCACTGTGGCTCTTTCTTCCAGATCCAGGGCTATCCCATTCAACTGAAGGGACCTGATGCATCCTAAGAAGCCTCTCTGCCGGGTGGCGGTCCCACCTACAAGAAAAACACTGCAGATGCAAACGTTCCTTCACTTAAAGACCAAACAAATAAAGGACCCAATGAAGAAGAGGAAGACCTGTGATCTGATGTTAGAGAATTGAGCAGCCAGATGAGAGGAGCAACTGGAAGCTGTGAAAGACAACTGTTGATGGACACTAGCACTCAGAAAGATGCACCACAAATTCTACTCTTTGAACTTTGGATTGCTTCTTTTTCTCTTGTTTCTTCTGGGGATCAAATCTAGGTACTCAGACTTACCAGAAAAGTTCTCTGTCGATGAGCCATGCCTAACTCCACACACTTGTTTTCTGAAAATTATTTATTGAGCTTCATACAGGAGAAGCCATCTTTCCCCATCTCTTTATTTCAAAGAACAAAATTAGGACTATGCTTCATCTTCATTTCAAATAACAATGTGTATTGTCATGGTTGTGTGCTTTTGCTTTTTGTTTTAGTCGGCTGTTATTTCCTTTTTAAAAAAGTATACGTGTGTGTGCATGCATGTGTGTATGTGTATATAGATATGAACATACACACACATGCATATATTCATGGTATGTACAAATATACTTAAAATCTTGATCTTCATTAGTCTGATAATTTAATTTGACAAGTACACCTTGGGAATCCTTAGTAATACATTCATAGGGATGAGTTTTTACTTAATATCCACCAAAAGGTGATTATTGAGTATTATTACTTTTCTTGTACTTTTTAGTATATTTTACATTTTCTTACAAGTTGACCTAATATTCACTGTTTTGTACTTGAGACTAATTTTAAGAGAACTTGAAAAGGAAACTGATGAGGGAATAGTGGTGCGATAGTGGTACCCATTTTAGTAGGAACCAATAGCTCTCTAGACAACAACCTGGGGCTTGTAAGGTTATGAATCTTAAGAGAAAATCTATTACCATCACTTTACTAGACTTCCATTGTTCCTAATTTATAACTGCATTCTAAAACTCATATTTGTTCCCACAGAGAAGTGAAGTTCTCAACTCATATAAAAAAAAAAGGCTTCTCTCTAACAAATGGACAATATTAAAGAAAATCACAGGTCATAATGTAGAGATCATCAGATGGTGTGGAGCCCAGACCCAGTGGATAAACTTCACCTAAATCTCTAACACCTTAGGCTCAGGTAACATCACAGAAAAGGGGGAGTGAGAGACTCTCAGAGTCATAATACAAGGAAGTATTTGAGATTGTGTTTCTTAGAGACCGCGGGAAATTACATCTATGATACCTCAATAGGACTGTCCAAAAAAGACCTGGACATTGGCAATATCAATAGTCATGCTAATGTGGAACGGGGAAATCTCAAGGGGTCCTGACCTAGACAAAACACTGTAGGTAACTACCAACCGCGGAAAGAATGAGAATTAGCCTCTCCTAGAGCAAGTTCATCTCATCCTCTTCTAAATCACATGGCTGCCTCTCAATCTAACAGTAACGCATAGACTCTCACTGTTCTCCGAGATTCAACATTATTTAGTGCAGATTTTTAAAGAAGTCACAAAAATTATTATCTATGGAGTTTTACGTTGCAACAGTTTGCTCTGTATATATCCCTTTATCTGAATACACATCAGACAGGCTACTTCAGTCACTGCTGCATAGCACATAGAAAAAAAATGCTTGACACCTCACCATTGTGCAATAACCAGTCACTACTGTATCCACCCTTCCATTCATTCCTTCAATCACATAATATCAGAGTGGGAGATGGGAACTCCTCCAGAATTGAGGAGGGTCAGCTTTTGACCCCTAGAGATGCTTGGGTCTCTGAGATGAAGAATGAAGGCCAAAATCGAAGAGCATTTCTGAATAAATTCATAATAGCTTATTAATGAGAGATTGTGAAGAGTGAGTTGATAAGAATGTTTACCTTCAGGAGCATTCACACTACTTAGAAATCAAATTTATAGATGCAATGACCTCTATCCAGATTGCTTTAAACAAAATGTCAAAATAAATTCAAACTTCATTTTATATCATGCATGCCTCTACAGCAAAGGACACATAGTGCTTCAGATGGCATGGGCCAAATTTGTCACCTGTAACTTCAGAGGGAGCAGAGTGTGATAGAGAGCTCAACACCTTCCAGCCTTCAGTTTGCAATATTATCAAGTCCATTGAACTGAGACATGGAGAATACCTCAGGGTGTGTTTGGGAGGATGTTTCTAGGAAGTAAGAACTAAGAGAGAAGACACACCCTGAATGTGGGTGGCATAATACTATAGGTAGTACAGGGACTATATATAGAATAAGAAAAGGGGAAAACCATTTTGTAATCTCTCTCTCTTTCTCTCTCATATACTATATTTAGTCATTGAACCTAGAGTTCCTTAGCTATTATTTATGTTATTAGGAGAACAGAGACAAAGCCCTAGGCATTCTTTTCGGGTATGTCAATGAAGGTTTTGATTTTATCCAAAATTTTAGAACAGCTAACAGTCTTTGTGTTTAAATCCTACCAAATTTGAACAATCTTCTGCAATTCTCAAAGTCTCTCCCCTGCCCATGTTCTCAGGACATTTCTCTTCTTTCTACATCAAGTTGCTATTCATCTTGGCTTTATCCCATCTAGCTTACCTATTTGCTAACTTTACTCAGTAAACACCTGAGGCTCAATCTCCTTGCCCACAATTCTTCTGGCATTTTTACTAGACTTTTAGAGTTTTCTTACCATCTATGCCAAATTACCCTTGGCATGGGAACCTTTTGGAGGAGCTAGAGCTGCATTTGGGTGTAATTTAATTCCTTCACGTTACATTACATAAAACCATAGGGTGCATATTTCATAGCATACACTAATAGAAAATCACCTTGTTTTTGTCTGTTGCTCTGACATATGATATCACTGTAAATTGGGGGATTCTTCAATTCTTCTAATAGCATAAATAACTAAGCAACTATAGGTTCCACAACTAAATGTAGTTCATTTTCATTTGTTCTAACTATTTTTTCTTACTTATTTTATATTAAGAGAAGTTAGAGACATATAGACACTTGTGGTTATAATGAGGAAATAACAGAATAAATACATTTAGTTTAAAATATGTGTGGTCATTATCTCAAGACACTCTTACTTCTCCCAACTTCAAAATTAGGTCAAAGAAGAAAACATTTCCATTTTCTTCTTAAGTCATCTTTGGTTTGAACTGTATTTATATTCTCTGTGCCTTATTGAGCAGTTCTTTGTGGGATCCCATATCTGATACTGGAAATGTGAAAAGTATATGTATTTGATCATGTTCTCATAGAGCTAATAGTCTGCTAATATATTCAGAGAGAGATGTTCACGATTACTACCTGATGTTAATGTATATATAGAAATAAACACTAGCATAATACTAGAGTATAGAGTAACTAACAGAAAACATACTAACATATATGTCTATACAGATATAATATGAAATACAATCTTAAATATTGTCATAGTGATGAACATCTAACTTTGAAACTAGGACTTCTTAATTCCACACTTTCAAAGAGTTTAATGTTTATTTAATAAACTTATTTTAATGCCACCTTTATTGAAAACATCATATCTAATTAGACATAGCTCCATTGCGTGTGGTTGAGGATTTGTAACTGTACCATTGGGTTTCCAGTCAGTCACAGAACTCTTCTGAGAAGCATGTCCCATGTAGATAGGATTGGGCTTGAAAGCTTAATTAAAGATTGCCGTGCCTTTCCAGGGTTAGAGTATGTCCAATTAAAATGAGCTGCGGTTTGATTAATTGATTCTGGATGTTTCTGCTGAGCTATTTTGTTGGGAACTATCTTCCAATTAATTTTCTATCAATTTACTTGCCATGCTGGATCAGACATAATGAATTCCGGAACTTTACAAACACTGAGTAGCTTGTGCCGTGAATGAATAACCTTTCTGTGTGATTGAATTTAACTGAACCATTCCACACGCATGACAATACCAAGGTCTCAGACCTAAATACCTGGCTAGGTGTTGAGTAGGAAATGAATTAGGACTACATGTTGGTTTTATCCTTCCAACACATATGTTGTTCTCAGAAAATTCTTCTAAGTGACAAGTGTTTTTGTCACAGAATTGGAGCCAGCTCTTTCATAGGCCAATTTGCCATTACTTGTGGCAAGAAGACCTTTAAGATTAAATTTTGATTGTTTTAAAAGACAAACTATTCACGCGCTCTTCTCGATTATTATTGAGGATAATGAGAACAACTTCATTGCCCCAGCATCCTTAGAGACTGAAGGAGCTCACGATTGCTATAGGTGTCTTTAAATGCAAGCCTATAAAAATGATAGGCTCCCTCTGATCTTGACACTGTGGTAGAGGAAGACAGATCAAGTCCCAGCCACAAGCCCATCTAGAGCAAGAAATCAGCAGGGCATACAAGCTGGGCTCAGAACCATGCCAGGGGTTAGAAGTGCTTGGAATCTAGAGCCTGATCCCAGCACAGCATCCTGGGGGAAGAGAGCCCTGCAGAAACAGTGATCTGAACTACAGAAGAGTGCCACGCTAGAAGCTTAGCTTTAGTTATGTCAAATAGTGATCTTAATTGTACAGAGTTCCATTTTTATTTCATGTTTATAAAAAATTTAGAATGGTCAGAGTCTGTTTTTGTTTTGTTTTGAGACAGGGTTGCACTGTGTAGACCCAGCTGTTCTGGAACTCGCTCTGTAGATCAGGCTGGCAGATACCCCTAGTCTCATTTATCCCAGGCTAGCCTCAAAAGTAGCCAAGGATGACCTTAAATTTCCAACTCTCTAGCTTCTACCTTCCCAGTGCTGGAAGCACTGATTTATGAGTGCTGGAGAATGAACCCAAGGACAGGAAAACACTGTAAAATGAACATATTCAACTATATAAAAAGTGTATTACATACTACAGATAGTAAAAATTTCAACACAGATAACACACTTTCAAGGCCCCCCCCTCATATCAGTGAAGTAACACTCTAGTTAGGCAAATGCTCTTTATCGCTAGCCACTTCCCAGCCTTGATGCTAACTCTTAAATTAACAAAAGGAAAAAAAAAACCAAAAGACTACATGTTAAATAACAGTATTTATTTGGTTTTGTTTATTTGTTTTTGAGACAGTCATGCTTTCTAGTCCAGGCTAGACTGAAATTTATAATCCTCCTGCTTCAGTCTTAACTAGTCTATCTTATCAGCATTAGCACTGTTATTTTTAAAGGTCCATTAAAACAAAAAGTCTGGCTGATTTATTTTTGTTAAAAAAAATTGTACAGAGTTCCAGGAGCACGGAAGGAACGAGACCATTGTCCCCCATGCTCAAAGAACTACTGTGGTTGAATGAAGCAGTTTGTATAAGAAAGACTGTCATAGGCAGAATGTCCGGTCTCTTGCCTGAACCAAACATGGCACAGTGGGTATTGCTCTGGCAAAGAGCAAGTCACTTTGGTTTCTTTGCCTAAATCATAGCTCTCTGTATTGAACATATAGAGTATATTTCAAAGAAATGAGCTGTTAGCAGTATCAGGTACACAGTTGTATGCTCTACTCTTAAGATTTTGTTTTCAGTCAAGGGTCGTTAAGGTCTTCCCACTGAGGATAGAAAAGTCTACTCAGAGGTTTTCAGACAGATAATAAAAAAGTACTCCAAGGAAAGAAATAAAATGCCTAAAAACAAATGATATGAACACACAAAAGAAATAAACCGGGAAAACTGTATTTTTAATGAAGAAACACAATTACTATCAAAGAAAATAAGACTGAATTGAAAATTATTACAGTAAGACTATTTGATAGTCTCTTAGCATGACTATATTTTAGCATATCAAAAATGAAAGTCCAAAAAGAAAATATTAAGAATGCGTCATAATTAATAACTTGCATTTTCAAGGCACTTTTAACAACATAAAAATATGAATTTATAACAAGTTAGAAGATACTGATGATAAACTTATATGACAAAGACTTAGCCAAAACAGGGAAAGAATTTTTAAAAATTACTATTTAGAAGAAGGGTGACCCGGTAAGAAATGAGAAACAAATACGAATAGCCACCTCATAAACTGTATAACTCTTATGATCAATGGAGACATGGCTACATCACCTGGTCAATCCATGCAAGTTCTATGATCAAGTAATTATAGTCTTTCATATTCACCCAGCAGAATACAAGCACACGTTCATTTTCTCCCTCAAACTTGCAAGGAAGAATTTGTAATATCCAATCTTGAAATTACTAAAGAAATATATCTTTGTATTGGTTATTTTGGATTTCCCAAAAGATCACGAGGGATACACTTTTGTACAGAGAACCAATATAAAGAACTACAGCTTGCAGCCTCAATGTGATTCGTATACTGATTCCAGTATCAACCGTTGTGTGGGACATTTAGAGACTGCCTGCACCATGTGTTTGCTGATTTGATGCAATCCAAATGTGACATAAATGACTCCTCCCTAAGTCAGGGGTCCTTCCTTCCACCCCTCCTCCCCGACTATTCCAATGGAGTTTAACTTGTGTGGAAACTTGTCAGTGAAAGAGTTTAGACAGGAAACGAAAATTGCAGGGCTGGTAGAATGAAAATCAATTCAGGCCTAATTTAAGAAGCTTCTGGGGGGGGAAAATGCTGAGTTTACAAACCGAAATAGAAAATGACCACTGTCACATTGCAGTTTAAAAAAAAAATGATTGATTCTTTTCTCCCCATCATTTCCGTGGTCAGAGAACATTGGTGAGCGCAAGCAGCAGTGACCTTTATCCCTTTGTTCTCGGTGTTCTATCAAGGTCAAGGACAAAGGCTCAACACGCTGAGCATCTTCAGCCTCCCCGAGGTGATGGGCAGCATTTCTGAGTAGGATGGTGTAAGGTGTTTCATGAATCACACACATGTGTATACATGCACATCCAGTGAAAGAATAAGAAAGGGGTGGTAAAGACATGCTGCCTCTAGTAAGAACAAGAACGGAGAGGGACCGGCTGAAGACATGGCTTGGTGATAGACCACTTGACTTGCATGTTCAAGGACCTGGGTTCAAATCCACGCATCATCAAATAAAGAGAGTTGGGGCTGAGAACACATGGGCCATCATTTTTCATTATGAGAAGCAACCTGATATGATGTTTGGGAGTTTTGAGGGGAAAGGAGATGTCTGTCATATTGATGCTGTAGTTTCCAACCTAATAATCATACACCTGCTTCAAAAAGTTTTGTTCATTTTTATCCATCCTCCAGTGAGAACAGCATCTTGGAGTCACTTTAGGTGATGATAACTATTCTGACGTTACCTAAGCCAGCCTGTTTCTCACCTCTTAGCGTAGAACACCTCTGGTTGTATCCATCACTACCTGACTTCAGTTTCAGTTGTCACAAACAGCTGTTGCCCGGGCAGCTCACAACTTTCAGGTGTTTTATCTGTCTATTTCTACTGGTTTTCCTCGGAAGTGAGAGCACTGCTCTCGCTTAAAATTCTGCTCTGTAGTGCAAACACACTGTCTGGTTGGTCTTCAGAGGCAGGGGTGGGGCAAACAATTGGGTAAACACATTTAATTTTTTATGCTATCTCAATACAACCAGCCACTGCGAAGAGCTGATGAAAACTTTCAATATTTAAAAATTTTAAAATCTCATATGCATGTAATGTCAGTGAACACTGTCAGCATGCTGGTCCGTGAAAAGGAGAAAATGATTGGTCAAATTAAGATACATTGGGAAATCTGCAACTTCTATTTGTGTATATATATATATATATTGACTTAGTTAACATCAAGAAACAGCTTCCAAAAGACTATTGAAATTTCTTGCGTTTCAAGCAGATGAAGCAACTCTAACTTCCTATAGACTTGTGTCCATGCAAGAAGCACTTTTGCAGCTAAATGCTGGACCGGTGAATAAATCACTCTCAGACTACACCTAAGTTAGACTTCCACTTTTTTCACGTGTCTATGCTTGGGCTTCCATATGAATTCAAATACTTTTATTTTCTCCACTCTCCACCCTTAAAGGATCTTTATTAGAATAAAGCCATGCTGAAAGCTGCAGCCTTACTTTCCACAATCATGTTGACTTCACTAGTTTGTCCCTACACCCAAATATAAATGACAGTCATTATGCACACTTGAAAATACTGATTAGTCATAATCATTCCTATGATGGATGGATGAACTACAAATTAAACTCTCGAACTTGTAAGTAAAGGGTATTAAATTACCCTTTAAAATTTCAACCAGAAAATCAATTACATTGTATTAATGCAGAGATTCTCAGTCACCCATATAACCACCAACTCTGAGGAGGGAAGGAGACTTAACTCTCCTATTTATTAGTATGCGAAGCAAGAGTTCCCAAGCAAATGGACCCTTGACACATAACGTGTGTTAAACACACTCTATGAATGGAAAAGCCAGGTTTCCTGGTGAGCATATGACCACAGCACTGGTGGGATTTTGTTAGAAGGGGAGAAAGGCTGTGTGATGTTTTCGCAGCTTTCCTTCAATAGACTGGGTCTTGTTGGAGATGTGAGGCCAGGGAACAACTTTAATCACTGCCGTGAATTCAAATAAAGGGAGAAAAAAGAAAAACTCACAGGAAAATGAAATTGAAAACTAGGAAGCATTATGAGGAACTGAGAGACCCACAAGGAAGCACCTTACAAGTGAGAATTTCGTTATGGGAAAGTCAACAAATGCTGACAGTAACAGCCAATCAATCTGTTTGCAAGTTGTAAGCAGCTACATATAAAACATGGTCCTGCCGTGCTTCAACACATCTATGTCAACTGGGGCTGCTGAGAGCTGTCATGCAGATCTGCAATAGCCTGCTCCCACTGCTTTCCTTCCGTCCACTTCCCTTGTGGCAGTAAATGGGAATTAGAGAAAGAAAGAAGCTAGGTTTTGGCATCCCTTAGCATTAGATGCATTTTCCTTGCAAGGGCCTTCCATGATCCAGTGCATAGCTCGACCTGGCTTCCCGCTGCGTTCCCTCACATTCATTTTTTTCCAGCCACATCGGTTTAGTCCTGTTCCTGAGCTCTGTTGCACTCACTATCACCACTTAGGATGCTACCATTGAGAAGTTCATCTCTAGTCTGCTTCTTCTGGGCTCAACTCAAGGGTTAACATCTCCCCACACCCCAGTTTGAAATGGAAACTCCCAACACTAATCAATGCCCGACACACACTTCTCCAGGTTCCATTTCTACTTTACTTTTTTTCATCATTGAAGGATACGTGTGTGTGTGTGTGTGCATGTGTGTGGTATACATGCATATATAAACATGTATACATACATATGTACCATATCTTCCTTTCATTCTCACCATTGACTACTCTTACCTCTTCTACTGAAATACACTCATAGGGCCGCAGAGGACTTTTTGCTCATAGCAAGTGCTTCATTAAACCCCCTCTAATTACTGCGAATTTTTGCTAGTATGCCACCCACTGAGCTCTAATTCAGTGTAACCTTTTTAATTATAATTTGTCTCTCATGGAGTCTGCCTATAAGGCAAAAACTCTTTATTGGCAAACCTAAAAAAAAATAAGAAAGAAAGATATATCGTGATTTGTTTGATAGGGTATTGTAAATTGGAAGACTAATATTTTGTGTGTGCGCGTTGTTATGTGAACTAGAAAGCTGTCTTCTCCTGGGAGTGGTCTGCTCGGTGGTAGGCATAGCAACAAAAGCAGCCCCTTAGGTGGCATTTTGATAGTCAGGTATCATTACACTACATCATGTCATTGTATCCCCAGTTACCAGTAAGTACAAATGAAGATCTTAATTCATTGAAAATAGAACTTTTTTTTTTGGCAGAGATCTATTTTCCCCCACTGCCTTTGATTTAAACATCATCAAGATTTCCATTGTTAAAATTTTGCAGCGACAAAGCCACTTTAAGCCTGAACACATATGGAGATGTCAAAGGCCCGACTAATTGCCTCCATAAAGATGAAACCTCTTCGATCCTTATTCAAATTATTGCATATGATTGATAGCAAAAGACCTGAGCCGGTTCCAAGCAGTTTTCTGATGTCATATGCTACTTCATTACTGGCACCAGAAATCAAATTAAGGCCAGGATTCCTATCAGGTACAATATATAGTGATGCCATCTCTGGGAAGTTGAGATCCCTCCCAAGGAGGAAAGGTCATCTACAGGCAAACTGCAGCATATTTCACTGAAAACGTTGAGGACAATTTCAGCCTTCTCAATTTCCAAGAATAGTAAGGCTATTTCCAAGCCACTGACAGATTTTAAATTGCAGTCCTTTTTGTTGTGACCATCTCTCATTTTTTTTTTTAAATTCAAGAGATATCTATGCTCGTTTCCTGACTGAGCTTACAGTATGACATTAAGAGAAAAGTTATATATTCCTGCTCAGGTGTACTTTGTTGTTTTTATACTCTTAAATAAGCCAACTGAGTGACCACAAGCTTGTGAGGAGACTGTCTACTAGGGTACTTCAGTTGCGGAAGCTAGTCATTACATTTGTTTTCAGGGAAAAAATACATAATGGAAATAATGAGGACATAAATTTATTAGTAGACCAAAATATGTCTTTTCAGATATGTCACAAGCAAGCTCATCCCTTTCAGTGAAAGGGTGCTAATAACATTGTTAGGCAACAGAAGGTGTAAGCAGGAAGCTGATGAATTCTGTTCTAAATATAGCAGTTGAAGATGTCTGGAGTATAATTTCTGATAATTCATCATTTATCCTGCCTTATCGTGTCTCTGGGTCTTTGTTTACATTAAAATGTATGAGTTGGGATCAAATAAAAGATAATCCTTGAACTTCATGGTACGTAACTTCTGCAAAGTAATTAGCAAAGAAGCCAAGGAAAATTAAACACATGGAGAGGAATTCCAGTCTGGCGCCTTGTAAATGTTGAGTCAATGGACATTGGGGGAGACACTATAAAGCAAGGTATCAGGAGAGAGCTGGAAAAAAATGGGCAAAGTAGAAAAGAAGCTGTTGAAGCTGAGTACCGTCTTTCTTTTTTCTTTCCTACCATCAGCCTAGTTTGGGTGTTAATTGTACAGGTTGAGAAACATCAGCAGTTGGCATTGGCTGCCATTACAAGGGCCTTTCATTTCTGGGAGGAAAGAAATAAACATTTCGAAGATCACACTAATAGCCCTAAATGTAATACACAAGCTTTAACAAATCATGCAGCCGCTATATATTAAGGAGGCAAGTATGCAGAATGAGGATATTGTCGCAGAGATATTTGAGTCTCTTAACTTCTCTCTCTCTCTCTCTCTCTCTCTCTCTCTCTCTCTCTCTCTCTCTCTCTCTCTCTCGGATAGGTATAATACCTATTGCACGAGTAGGTTATTAGGAAGGAGAAGGAATGGGGTACCTGGCCCAGACTGGAATCTGGGTTTTCAATAATTACTGCTCGTTTTTGCTACTAGTTCTTTGTCATCATTTTTCAGGTTGGGATTATTTTATAGTCGCTCATCGCTGGACATGCAGCATACGTTCAATGTTTTACTTTTTTTTTATTTTTTGAAAAAGCAACTTACCCACGAAGAGCTGACTGTTGAGCTGTAGAAGGACATGGCCATCGGTGGGAGCAGCTTGTATCTTTGGCGAGAGCTCATCCACCTGAAGTGATGCCTCTTTCATGTTCCTTTCAACTCTCACGTGATGCCACTGGTTGTCATTGAAGTGCGTGGGTGATTGCACCGAGATCTCGAAAGGTCCATTGCCCACATCAAATGAGAAGGTTACTGTTGTGGGTGCTGGAGAGAGCAGAAGTGAGGCTTTTCCAGATGAGTATCCGATACACTTAAGACAACACCACACAGCAATCATCAGACACAGGGAGCAACGGCATCCAAACAGATCTAACTCTCCACATCTTACTGTGGAAGGACACAGTAAGATATATTTTGTGGTAAAATAACAGAATTTTTAAAAGTTCACCCTCTAACTAATTTTTCATATTGATGAAGATGAAGACTCTTTAGAGAGCACAAAACTAGCATCTGTAATTGATTATACAAAATAATTGCTTCATTGATTCAAAGTTTATATAACTTAACAGCATGAAACATGCATTTGATATTGTGCTATCAATAGAAGACTGAATACATCAAAATAATAAGTGGTTCATTAAATAATTTTGTAATTAATATTAGTCCTTAACTGAAAATTTAAAAACTTTTTCCACTGCTAATGCATTTATCAATATTTTTACTGAATTAACACTTAAATTATTTTCTTGCAAAGCAGATCTTTTTCCCAAGAGGTATGAGCTTCTAAGTGTCAACTGAAGAATTCAGGACTAAATGAAAGTATCCCAAGACTTTCTAGAAAGGACACTTACACCGTAGTTCTATCCGTATGAAGTCGGTGATTCCCAGGTTCTCTAGAAACACCCCAGATAGGGCTGTGGTCTTGAAAAAGAAGGACACATCAGCACTGAGCTCCCCATGGAATGTGGGGAAGTGGAGGTAGGAAGCCTCAGTATTAAAGGAAGCTGCATTCCAAAATGGCCCTGTTTCAAAAACCACAAAAAAGAACAAATTCATGCCATACAAAGAATACTGTAACCATAACTGTCATTTTTCCACTTAGCATTGTGCCTGTTTAAAAAAAATCACAAATTTCGTATAAAACCACTTCTCTTGCCATGTACAGAGTACAGGCCCAGGGTGAGAGCCTCTACAAGGGCTGAAGCCCTGGATTCTTTCCAGCCTACAGGTTCATACAGAAATGCCCCCAAAACAAGAAAACACACTTGCATCCAAAATCCTATCCTCAGCTAAAGTGATACATAAAGAATCTGCTAAACCTTGACTAATTACATAACATTTTTGCATCTTGAAAGTTTAAACACCTAGTTACTTTGACTCAAAAAATTTCTATAGCAGATCCTCGCAACCTGCTCTTCCTCCCATTAACGACCTTGCCAATCTCACCCTGAGATTGACATTCTACAGTCTCCGTTAGTTAAGGACCCAAACACACTTTGTTTATGCAGCACGACTATTGTTAGAAAAAAGATTCTTTCATTCGGAAGCCATTCCTTTCCTTGCTCATAACAGGGGGGTAGATGAAGAAACTTTCTCTAAACACTTACAAATACTCAATATGAGAAAGAGGTGGGAAATGTGAAAGGGTTTGGAACATCAGTTTAGAGATGGAGGAAACAAACCAACTTGTATGGGTTGGAGAAGTGAATCAGTAGTTTAGGCTGTGTATTCATCTTGCAAAGGACCCAAATTTGGTTCCATCCCCCCACATCATGGAGCTCATAACAGCCCTGTAACTCCAGCTTCAGGATATCCAAGTCTCTTTTTCTGGCCTCCATAGGTACCTCAACTCAGAACAACCCATCCCCCCCCCCCAACATACACACAGACATGTAATGAGACCTAGAAATAAATCTTTAAAAAAACGAAGTTAATTATATTTTCTGTCTAAACGCAGTGCATTCATCTTCACTTTCTTTGGTGGATATGTGCAACTTTTCTTTAGAAAGAAATATTCGACTGATATGTAGGAAGAAATATGGAAAATGAAATATAAATTCAAAGGCAGAGCCGCCAGGATGAAATCCAGCTGGATATATTGAGCTGATATGGAGAATTATCCAGAAAAAAAAATGAGTTATGTGCCTCAGCTGCCGCCAGCAGTTCTCAGCTCATCAGCTAGAACTAGGCATCCTTAGTGAGAAGCCACTCCACCCACCCTCTCATCAAGGATTAACAACCTCCTAGCTAAATTACCTTCCTCCAGGAAGGATAGCCTGGTCCTCCGGAGTCAGAAACTGTTGTTCTAAAGAAAGACTTCATCTTAGCAAAGAGCAGAGATCCCGCTACTTGGAAGTCACAAACGTGACTGTCTCCACCTGCCCTTGAAATGTTCTCTTCTCTGTTGACACTGGGAAGAACAGCACACAAGTCTACTATTTGATTCTTTGCTTTGTTTCTGTTTTTCATGTGGGTTTGACTCAAAAGTCAAATTTCTGTTGTATGTGGACAATTTAAAACTGCGTGTATGTAGTTGGGAAAAAACGTAGTCTGTGAGATCTCACCATGTCCCTCTAGCTAAGCTAACTTACACATTATCTGAGTTCTGTCAAGGCTCTGTCTTGCATCCTTTCGATAGTTACATCTGTATATCAGACCCTTGGATCTTAGTCTATGAAAATATGCACAAAATGAAAAATGTCAACTTAGGGATAAAAGTACATCTGTGCCCTTTAACGTGCTAACCGGATCTCCTTTAAAAACAAGGGGTGACATGCCTTTCTCTTAAAATGCTAGATATAAGGTCAAAATAAATATGTAACTTTAAATTATGGGATCCTACTAAATATGATCTCATGTGCTTAGGAAGGGAATGATCAGGACTCAGGCTTAAATTATGTAATATATTTTTATATTATATACTATAAAATCAAGGTTTTGTTTGCTACATATTGTATTTATAACTAACCCAATAGAGCTTCATATGGAAGACTTCAGGGAATGGTTGAAACTGAAGGACAGTCTTTGAATTAATTCCCTCTATACAGTAAGTGCTCTCAGGCTATTGAAAACAATTTATTGCTTTAGGAAGCTAAAACACTCTTACACACAATAATACATTTTGCTTAGTTAGGAAACCCCACTTTACAAATTCACAATAGGTGGTGAATGAGGAAAGAACCTTTCATGAGATTAAGAAATTACTGCTAATTCAAGAAAATTACAAAGAAAGCCAAGGCCACTGTGAATATTGATGGGATGGTGTACAATGGCGTGTGAAGCCTCATCTCCGTATTTCCTGTGCACCCAAGAGAATCTGGGTAGTCTAAGAGAAGGGAGGAGAGGTAGAGATCTGTAGCAATAGCAGTAAATTGTAAATCCTTGCAAGGGGAGTCTGTAAAGAAGGGGATTAGAGAGTCCCTACGCTGTCCAGGAGCAGATCTGAAACACTGCATCATTTATTGCCAGGCAAATAAGATGCTCTCTTTAATCATTTCAATGAAAACACATCATAAATGGCTAGACTGTAGAGATGAACCAGTCAGTAAAACACTTGCTATGTAAGCACAAGGGCCTGAGTTCGGATCCTCAGCACCCGTGTATTAAATTCCGGTGTGACAGCATGCTTCTGTAATTCCAGGGCTAGGATGGGGGAGATAAGTGAGCTTCAGCTTCAGCGAGAGACACCTTCTTCTCAGACAACAAGGTGGAGAGTGACTGAGAAAAACACGTGATGTCAACCTCTGGTCTCTGTGTGCGTGTGCACACAAGCATAAATGGATACGCACAAACGACACATCAAGACGCATTATTCTATAATATTAATACTTAGTGATAATTAGCTAATTAGTAATTAAATATTACCTAATTAAAACAATGTGAATCAGAGAAAAATTAAGTTCTTTTAAATTTTCATAACTGTACAATATGTATGTGTCTATAAAGGTATATGTATCCATTCTAAATCAGAGTCAATGTACTTATTTATGCAAAAAAAGAACATGTAATAAGTATTTGATTTCATGTGTAAACATTTTTATAAAGCCCCTTAAGGAATTAGAATTTAGCACTATTTAACACTAAGTGTAGTTTAAAAAGTTACTAAGCATTTAGTTCTCTCATAAGTAGAATAGCTTTTAAAAAAGAATTCTTGAAAAAGTAATATTTTTCTTAGGATTATTGAAATGAAATTGAGGGAAGTGAGTGATAAGAATTCTTTCTTAAAAGTAAATTTCATATATATGTAATATTAAAATATTGATGAGAAGTATTTTACCAGTCAATTGTGTCTTCTAAATATTTATAAGCCATTAAAATTAGCTTAAAAATATAAATTTCTTAACAGAAATGAAACACCAAGCTTAATTACATCTTGTTTCATTGGAATACAAAAACTGAAGTATTGGTTTAATAATTCACTGGTGCCTCTTTTTAGCATGTCTGTATTATTTTCAACAATTTTTGAACCCCCACTGAAATCCATATATGTAAAAATGAGGGTGGAGCAAATGAAATCTGGCTGGGGAGAATCACAGTGTGTGGGTGATAGACCAGTTAAAAAGGGAGCGATGTTATTCATGAGTGTTTGCATACAGTAAAATATCCCTGCTGTCCCCGCCAACATGTTCAACATAGTTGGCATGATTTTTACCTCTTACAAAAGCAGAGCAGAGATTGCCTTTGCAATCAAAGGGCTTTTACAAATAATCTGAAGCATATTTTTTATTATTCTTATAATAATTTTATAATTTTATGCAAAAGTGGATATCAGTAACAAAGGGAAAGACACACACGTACATATTATTTAATTTTTCAAGGACATACAAACTTAATTTGCAAAAGGCTGGAAAAATCGTATTTGTGTTGGCAAAGTGTGCATATATATATATTTCTGTGTGTGTGCATGGCCACAAACAAGCATACATACACATGTGGCCAAAAGTCAACCTCGGCTGTCATTCTCCAGGATCTGCCCACTTTGTTTTTGAAACAAGATCTCTCATTGCAGGCAGGACCCCTGAAGCTCATGGACCAAACTGAGTAAGAGATTGTCTGGCCAGCAAGTCCCAGGTGTCTACCCATCTCTGCTCCCACAGGACTTTTTTGGGTGCTGGAACTGAATTAAATTGCCTGCACCTGTACAGTAAACATTTTCTGATTGAGCTATCTCCCCAGCCCCAGGAATGAATTTTTTTCTTTTTATTCAAATAACACTTATTTACTTTACATACCAACCAATTTCGACTTCTTCCCCTTTCTCATCTACCCCCCTCCCCATCCACTCCTCCTTCATCTCCATTCACAAAGAATGAAATTTTGATGCAAACAACCAACTACTTTCATTCTAGGTATAAGAGGGTGTATAAAATTGTGAACAAGGTTACTAATGTTCATTTAAGTTTGTTTAAGTTTAGTGTTGCTTATATGTCCTTCATTCCTATGAAGATCAGAGTGACAATGGAAAATGTATAAGGTTATGTGAGATACCAGAAATAAAGATCTTTCCATAAGTCACATTCTCTTTTGTTTCAAGCAATTTATGTTGAACTATCCAATGACAACATTCTAGTATATGAAGAAGAACATATATCAAATGCAAAATATATCTCACCTACCCAATATTAATTCCCTACATTAACATGTATACTTAAGCAGTAAGCTTTGAGTCGAGTTACTCATTTGAGAAAAAAAAATCATCAATCACTTATAACCAAACCTAGGTATTTAAGTAACATGAAATAGATATTTTGGTAGAAGCACAATAAATAAGCATAAATTAACAGCTTCCTATCAAGCAGATGCCAATGAAAAAGAAGTTCTTTTACTCATACATTTACTGTCAGAAAATAGCTTCATACTCAGAATATTGCCTGAGAATGTTGTTAAAATGTTTTAATCCTCTCATGGACTGTAAAAAGACCTCCTACCATCTTTCTGTAATTGCATAATACATACTTTATAGTAGACCACCACTGTTTTTAAGTTATCATACTTTGGTCCTTCAACCATTTATAGTCAGACACATCAGATTCTTATTCCAATGCATTTTTATATATTAATTAACTTGTTGGAAGACTTCATTGACCATACTCACCCAAAATAAGAGCTATTACATTATTTATTATCCAAGGACCTCTGCGTACGTGGCTTACAATCTTTATTTGGGCTTAAGTATAAACAACCTTTAAAGGACACGCTATGTAAACATTTGTTGGATCAAGTACAAGGCTAAGTGAGAACACTATATGCTAATTTGCCAGCGCCATTTATGGCTTACGCTTTACATGAATCCCATGATCTGGGAGGGTGACTTAGCACCTGCCCTGTTTCCAAGCATCCAAATTCCCATGTTTCATCCTTAAACTTCTCTATAATTAGAAAGGGAAAGAGACATTCTCTAATCACCCGCCTTACCTTCCTCTTCCCTGTTAGCACTCGCTACACTCTGCAGCCTCTCAGTACAATCCCAAACTGTTCCTATTCCAAACTTTTCTATATCTGGTCTCTTCTTTCAGTACAACCGTGATATTAATTCTCCCATCTTACAAAACAAATTCTGCAATGTTACGTTCTTCCCACCCACTACTAATTTCCCCATTGTTTCACATCCCACTGCTTTTCTGGGTCTGTTCTAGGCTCTGATCTCCCACGCATAGCTCCGTAACTCTCCTAAAGAAGCCATTGTCAATGTCAGTGATGATCTCCACACTGTTCAATTCAGTTGTCACAATTCCTTCCTTACATAAGCTATCAACATTTAACATAATTGATTGTACTTTCTCCCCGGAAGCACTTCCTTCGCTTGGAGTTCAGGATGCCCACACTTTTCTGTCTTTCTCACTGGTGATACATAATTCTCAGTCTTCCTTCCTCCTCTTCATCTACTTCAACTGATCACTGTGGAAATATCCCAAGACTCTGCCACTACACAGCTCCATCCACAATAACTCTGTTTTGTGGCTGTAAACCTATTTATTCTATATGACTATATGTCTCAAGCCTGGACTGTTCAACATGACAACACCACATCTCTATTTCAAGTTACGATGACATCTAGGCTTTTAGAGGTCTAAAATTGAAACTCCTTCCAATAATTATATCTTCTTGACCCTGTAAATAGCCTTTTCCATTTCAATACATGCCAGTTCCATGTATTGAATGCCTTTAACTATTATGTCAAACACATCTCTATCATTTTCTTAGCCTTTCCTCTTGAAAATGACACCAATTCGTCAGCAAACTTTATTAATCCCCCCCTCTATACAATACCCACATCATGCCTCTCATCATTGCACCATACTCCAAGCCACTATGATCTTTCAGCATAATTAATAATGCGGCATCATATCACTCATCATCTTCCTTTGATCCTATCCTGCTGAGTCTCACTAAAAGATAAATCATAAGAACCCTCAACTCAGAACTCGCTAATGTTCTCCAGGATCACTGATGTTGAAAAATAGTGACGTCTAAATCTTCCCAGATATGACCACCAGTTTCCTCGCTGGCATTCTTGCCATTCTTAGCTCGCTCACTGTGCCCTGTAGTGGCATTTCACTTGTATTTTAATAAATAAAACTTGCCTGAGGATCAGAAAAATAAAAGAGCAGCACTGGCCAACCTTATAGACCAGGCAGCAATAACACACACCTTTAATCCCAGTAGACACTCTAGCTTGCCATAGAAACCAGACAGTAGTGGTGAATGCCTTTAATCCGAGAACTAAAAAGGATTATAAAACGGGAAGAGACAGCTCTCAGACTCAGTCTCACTCTGAGATTCCTGGAGGCAGGATCGCCATTTTTGGACTGAGGTAGAGGTAAGAGTCAGTGGACGGCTGTTTTAGTTGGACTTTCAGGTTGAACCCCAATATCTATCTCTGAGCATTTATTAGTCATGCATCATTCCCCCCAGCACTTTGTTACATGAATCCATGCATTTATAAATCTATGTCAGCTATGTCCCTATCTGAATCACTGCTCTGAGTTCCTCTTGCTTTGAGACTCTTGCAAAGATACACACAAGCCTTGTTTCCTTAGTCTCTTCAGTCTTGTCTTTATTTGAATGTTGCTTTCTTAATGGTCCTTTAACAATCTTCTTGCTTAAAATTCCCTTTATTTTGCATTAATTATACCCTTGTTTTTTTCACAGCTCCTGTTAGCACCTATCATAACATATACTTTCCTGGATTATTGGCTTCTGTTTCCATGAAAATGTAAATACCAAGAACACGCCATAAGCATATTCTATTTCTCTCTCTTTCCCCCTCTCTCTCTCCCATAACCCCATAGTATAATGTATACTATCAATCAATACCTACTAAAAATTATACACTTTCCTTTGTCATTGTAGCCACTGAAAAGCTTGGAATAATTCCTACTGTTTAAATTTTAAGTATTCTAAGAAATACATTCAATTTTTTATTAAATAAATGGAAATAATGCATGGAATAAAGAAAAGGAGAGGAGAGGGAGAATAAAAGATAGAGGATGATAAGATGACAATGTTAAGAAAATAGGGAAAGGAAAAAAGGAAGGAAGGAAGGAAGGAAGGAAGGAAGGAAGGAAGGAAGGAAGGACGAAAGGAAGGAAGGAAGGAAGG
>NC_022011.1:21148197-21166642 GCF_000317375.1 Microtus ochrogaster | reverse complement strand
GGAAGGAAGGAAGGAAGGAAGGAAGGACGAAAGGAAGGAAGGAAGGAAGGAAGGAAGGAAGGAAGGAAGGAAGGAAGGGAGGGAAGTCTAGCAACATAAGATGAACAATTCACATTGAAATAAGGATTTATTGAGGATGGGGGATTATCAGACGTAGAGAAGGTATGAAAAATATATTATCTTATTATTGTTGAAATGGAATTAATCTCTGTATTTTTAGTGACTCAGAGGTAGACTGCCAAATGGAAGGAGAGTCTGTCAAATAGAAGAGAAATTAACCAAATAGCTAGTCAATACCTTTTTTCCAGTCTGAACATCTAACTTCTGCAAAGTTATCTATTGAATCCCGTGAATTGATTATTTAATGCATTCTGGGCAGCTGTGTTTTCTCAGTCAACTACACTAGTCAATGTGGACAAAATGAATTTCACAAATTTCTCAGGATAAAAAATTCTCAACATTTTTTCCTATATTTTTCCTATACAACCCCAACATAATTGAGAAGAAACATGTTTAATAAAATGGATTGAAAGACTCAATGTCAAAGAAGTAACTGAGAGCAAAAATTTAGAAGATTTGCAAAAACTCTTTAAAACACAGGATATATAAGACTTTTAGAACATCTTATCTATTTCACAGAAAAATATCAAATATATAACACTTGTATGCATTTTTATTAAATAAAGGTCTTTAAATATAGTTATCCCTTTAAGCAATCACCAAAAAAAAGCAGTATCCTCTAAAGTGGAAAGTTTTGTTTGATCTCACATTTTTTCCCAAGCTTTCAAGGAAGCAAAAACAAAAAACAAAAACAAAAACAACCAACCAACAAACAAACAACTGTCCACCAATTTCTGAGCAGGAAAAGAAAATATATCCAGCCTAGAGGGTGTTTTGTTATTTTGTAAGTGTCAAGGCAACAGATTGTCTTCTCAAATTTAAAGGAACTCTGAGAATAAAGCCCATGGGAGCCTTGCAGAAACAGAACCTGCTCCACAATAAACTAGCAAGCTCGAAAGCTAGATATGCAGCTATGAAAAACATGATGGCTGCATCCTTCAGTGCAGACCGAGTACAATGAGGTGAGCAGTCTGGTAGAGGTAAAAAACCATGGCTCCAAAATGCTAGCTGTTCCCAAAGGAATGAACCCTATAGGGATATGCTAGGATTTATCAATTCTGCTCTCAGATATAAGATTAAGAGAAATGAAAAACTTTTTCCACAACTAAAAGTGATTATAGGAATTTAGTTAGTCACACTATTTAAAAAGAACAATGTAGCCATGTCAAGTGTTCACCAAACAATGAATGGATACATGGAATCTTTCTATCTACTCCTTTGATACCTTGATTGAGGAGCCATTAAAGGACAAGTGAGAAACATGGCACTAGGAAAATTCCAGGAATCCACAAGGATGACCCCAGCTAAGACTCTAAGCAACAAGGGAGAGGACGCCTAAACTGGCCTTCCCCTGTAATCAGATTGATGACTACCTTAATTGTCGGCATAGAACTTCCAACCAGCAATAGATGGAAGCAGATACAGAGGTCAACAGTGAAACACTGGGCTGACCTACTAGAGACCAGTCCAAGAGAGGGAAGAACAATAATATGAGCAAAGGGGTCAAGATCATGATGGTGATACCCACAGAAACAGCTGACATGAGCTAGTGAGAGCTCACTGACTCGACTGATAGCAGGGAAACCTGCATAGGACCAAAGTAGGCCCACTGAATGTGGGGGACAGTTGTGAGGCTTGGGCAGTTTGTGGGGCCACTGGCAGTGGGAGCCGGATTTATCCCTAGTGCTTGAACTGGCATCTAGGAGCACATTCTCTTTGGAGGGAGGGACACCTTGCTCAGCCTAGATATAGCGGGGAGGGCCTTGGTCTTGCCTGGAAGTGAAGTGTCAGACTTTGTTGACTCCCCATGGGCAGGGTTACCCTTTCTGAGGAGTGGATGGGGGTTGGGTAGCGAGAAGGGTAGAGCAGGAGGGGGTAAGGGAGTAGGAAAAGGGATAGCTATGTAAAATGAGAAAAGATTGTATTAAAAATTCTTAATAAAAAATAAATAATTCTTATAGGAAAAAAGAAATACTATTTGGCCATAAAAATGAGATATTGGTATATGCTTCAACACAGATAAATTTTGGAATATTGTGGAAATATCCAGCCACAGAACCATATACATTGATTACTTTAATATATATGAAATAGACAGACTAAGCAAGGCTGTAGGGATTACTTTTAACGAGTTGCATATGTCTGAGGGAGATTGTTTTTAACTAGTTGTGTATGTCTGAGGGAGATTGCTTTTAACTAGTTGCATATGCCTGCGGTGAGAATGAAAGGAAAGTAGACACAGGATTAATTTGCAGATGATACACAGGGTTCTCACGCTAGCCGTGAAATGGCTGCTCCCTTCATAGAACACACTAGAATGAATAAGCACCCTGAACATGGTTGGATGGTGCGTATTAGAAAAGTGCACTGGGAGGGGGGGCATGTGAGTTACATCTCAGTAAAGCTGTTGCCAAGAGAATGAGAACATTTAAAGGCTAAATTGGCTGTGTTTGTGACGAATCCTAAGGTGACAATTATCCCAAAGCATGTGCAGAATTATCAAAGACAGCGCTCACGAGTCCTAGAGGGAAAATAAAGGAAAACAACAGCTACTTGACAACAAAACCCAAGCAGAAATAAATCAAAATAAAAAACATTCCAGAATAGAGCCGCTTTAATGATAGGACAATGAAATAATGCTTAAATATAAAATACAAAATAGCAGAGCTAGCAAAACTGGTTAGTAATGATTTTTGTTTTCTAAACAAAAACAAAGAAATATAGGCCATAAACCATTTTTTTTCTCCAAGCAGTAGAACATATTTCTGTTTAAAATGAACACGTTTCTGAAAGAGTGTACTTTAAGGCTGTGGGTGGCTGTGCAAAATTAAGCCGGTCAACATTCCAGCATGAAAGGGAAGGGACACATGAGTCCTACCACTAGCTGAGGAGCTATGGAATGCTGGCGGCTGCTAGAGGAGAGGGAGTCAGTTTTCTTTAGGGGTAGATTGTCTATGATCAAGTGGAATCACACACCTGTGTGAGAAGGGGCAGCACTAATGGATCCAGCAGATTGTATTTTTTCACAAATAGGGGGACATGAATTTGGAAGGAGAATGGGGGGGCATCCAGAAGTTGGAGGATATAAGGGGTGATGTTATCAAATTATGTTGCATGCATGTATGAAGTTCTCAAAGAATTAATGGAACTGTAAGTAGTGCATTTTGACTGCATAGAGAGTGGAGGTGGGCGCAAAGTCCCGTCTGTAACTCAGGAGCTATTGGTAGTTGATAGCTGCCAGGAGAGAGAGTCAGTTGTCCTTGAGGGTGTGGTTCCTGGTCACTCCTTCAGGATCCAGTGAATGGCCAAACACTCAAGAGGATAATGAGAAGAACAAATAGGCCTTGATGGGTTTTAAAAGATGAGGACACAATGTTGGGTGGGTAGGGAATGGGGATAGGTCTGGGAAGGGTCGGGGGAGGGTAAATATGACCAAATTACATTGTACGAACTGCTCAGAGGACTAAAAAAAAGGATCTTAAAATATAACTAAACTTAGAACTAAATTCATGTTCTTATCTGAGAGCATTTTGACAGCCACAGTCAGGCACATTACAAGCAAATATCTCAGGAATAACCAGATGTCCTTTGTGTTGTGAATAACTTTAAAAATGAGTCAGACTTCCTGTGTCAACTAAACTACTTTCACCAAATATACGCATCTGCTTACCATCAACTTGTTTCTTACCAATAATTGCAAACCATGGATAGATTTTTTTAGATGTGTATGATGGATCACTCTCAATCTTCTACAAACTGCTATTTATTGATTATCTTTCATGTCATAGGCAAATGCTAGGTACCAGAAACAGAAAAATAAATGAGCAATGGACCACACTCTTAAGGGATCAAACGTAATCAAAAACTGTATGAGAAATAAATCTTTGTAATTTACTTGGCATTTGTCTCAACCAAGGGCAGAAGGTCTGTGTTCTCAAGAGATCTAAGAGGAAGGCTTCATTGAAGAAAGGTTTTTATCTGAATGTTTGGTGAAAAGTGGAGAATTTTGCATGAAAATGCAAATGAGGGAGAAAGCCAGGAGCTGGATCGCGTTGAGGCCTAAGCAGGTTCTTTGTGATAGAGGACTCACAAAGCAGCCGAACAGCCCCATGATGTCTTTGTGTTGTGCGCCCAAAACTACTTAACTTTGTCCGTCATACCTGGATTTCTTTATGTCTCTGTAAAATTTAAGAGGAGTTCTGAAGATATTTCATAGAGCATTTGGGCTTTAGGTCAGTACCACTTCAGACCTCAGCCAACTGCTAGCTTCTAGCTGGGATTCTCAAGCCATCTTGAAAAACCACTTTCTTTCTTTTAGTTTTTTCCTTCTGGCCCCAATCCATCATGGACTGATGCTTTTGTATGACTACAATAAAAATAAATTGCTAGAAAAACAGAATCAGAAAAACAACAGCACGAAAAACCCCTACTATCTCTAGTCCATTTTTTATTACTGCTATGTTCAGCAGACATAAATTTCTCTGTCCAATTGGCATAAATCATCCTAAAAGCACACTCTACATCCTGTATCAACCTCATCATTGACTGGGACTCGGAATTGCCAGATGAGATCCAGCCTATGAAACACATTGGCCTAACCCATACTAAATAGATAGGTCTATAGGTTGGAAGCTTCCAGAAAAATGCTAGACAAAGATCTACCCACCCCCACATCTCCTGAATAAGAACCAATATGAATAACTGGTCTTAATATATTCTGATGTGGAGGGAAGGTTTGTCTAGAGACTGTTCAAAAGTATGAAAAATTCGAAGACATCCCTCAGCTCCTGGTAGGCCAAGGAGACATAAAAACACACAGGTGAACAACATTCTTCAGCTCCCTGCCAACTGGTAAGCTTGGGTCTTTCTCCTTTATTATTTCCTTTGGTCCTTTTGTGTCTGAAGTAAAAGAAAGCTAGGTGAATCCTCAGCAAGACTTTAGAACTCAGAACTGAGGTGAAGGTTTAGTGGGTAAAGTCCTTACCATGCAAGTGTGAGTTCAGATGCCCAGAATGCATGTGAATTTGGATGTGATAGCATGCAACTGTAACTATCAGAATCTCTAAACACACAGGAACACACACACACACACACACACACACACACACACACACACACACACACTCCCTTTGCTAAAGATTCTAGAATCCTCTTAGAGAACCTAAGAGTCACCATGATGCTAAAGTCTTTATCCTTTGATGAGCTTGGTATTTGAGGTATGATTTACTGACTCTGTCCTCTACTGCATCTTACAAAGTCGGTCATACCTTACATACACCATTGAAACAGTATGCCCTGTCTTAGGATAATTTTAGATAGAAATTGAGAATTTTCAGACATAATTCTCTCTATATTGGCTCTATTAATAGTCCCCTGAAGCTGGAAATAACCAAACACTGCACGAACCAGTGAGTGGGTCCACAGCCCATTTACTATAAGGCAGCCACATGACAACTGCTGATTCACTAAACAAGGGTGAACTCTGGGTACCCACAACCACACAGATAAACCAAGCACAATATGCAAAGTTAGAAAATCCAGATGAAAAAGGAAACAGCTTTGAACGAGTCCATTGTTAAAGGGTCTTGGAAAAGTCAAAACTATAGTACTAGGAAAGGAAGACTTTTTGCAAGGGTTTCTGGGTGATAGGAATTTTAGCAACGCGTGAGAGGGAACTATTATCAGGTGGAGGAAATAGTATCTTCTTTGAATATGAGGATTTCTCCCCCTAAGGGACTCTACTTGTTCCCACCAGGTTAGCTTGTGTTGTTATCAGGGGAAGACTGAACCAGGGAGATGGCTCAGCAAATGAAAGCCCTTCCACATAACCATTCCCATCTGCATTTGATCCCTGGACCACATGTGAGAAAAGCTATGAGGATGTTTTTGTAGCTTCCTGCTTTTGCCAAAATTCATAAGCTTTTTTTTACATTATCTAAGTGATTCTTTAACATATGTCACACACATAAAAATATACAAAAATAAACAAACAAAAACAATGAATCAGTTAACCACCTAAGAGTATGACATACTGTTGCTTAATCTAAAAGCTGGGTCATTAAAGAACAATATAAATAAGCACATGAAGGATCAAAGTTTAGCATCATGGTAATTAAGGATGATAGTTTTTGCTGGCATTATTTTTCTACCACAAAATCAGTTTGTCCACACTTGGCCACCATGCTTTTAAGAAAAGCCCCTTACAATTTCTACATATGACTTCTGCTGTCAACAATAATGTCAGCAGTGGCATGGACTCCAGATCCGCCTGTGGTAGAAATGGAAAGGATCTGAAAGAAGAGACGCCATCCACTAATTAGGGTATGTGTCATCGCTAGTAGCCACAGAGCTCACGCTCATTTTTACCTTATTTGAATCATCTCAACACTTCTATCTCTCTTACACAAAACGGCTAGAGTTAAAGTTTCCAACATCTCTACTTGTACCTGTAGACACATTTCTGGGAGAAAAAATTCAGTCTGTTTTCTTGTGTTTACACTTCTATGCTTGTCTGTTCAAAAGTCATTAGAAATCAGATCTCAATGAATGACAAAACCAGGTTTAGTCAAACTGAAAAGTCATAGGCCATCTGCAAAGACCTAATTTTGACTCTCCATTCAGATCATATGGGATCTGCTTCCCTAACTGACTGCCTTCTTTTCTATACTTTATGGTAGCCACTTCGTGCCTGCCTTGAGCCCTCCCTTTTCCATTTTTCCTGTTATTACATCAAAGCTCATATTATTGGTCAATAGGTTTATAGTTCACCTTGTGTTTTCACCGGATCAGGAGATTTTAATTATTTTAAACCTTAAGTTATCCAAAGCCCACTTCTAATATTGATGTAAAGCCGTATCCTTCCTCTGCTTGCAAAATCCTCTTTTACAGGGACCTATATCTGTGGGCAGCATTTCTACCCAGTATACCTCACTTGGAACTTGGCTGGAACACCACAACTTTAAGTGTACAGATTTCCACATAGTGAAGAGGAGTGAGATTGTTCTGCAGCCATTGCTCTTCCAATAGGAACATTTTTACAAAGGACACTTCATGTGGAAACTCATCTTTGGGCTCTGCTACAGTGTGAGTATGAAGTGTCTTCTCCAAAGGCCTGGGTTGGAGGATTGGTGCTTACTTAGAATCAATCAGTGGTAGTGAATGGATTAGGGGGGTTCTGACTTGTTCAATGACTTCATCCATTGATGTATTCATAATCTGATGATGTTATTGGAAGATGATGAAAACTAAGGAGAACCTAGGTGGAGGAGAAGACTGTGGTGGGTGGACCTTTAAGGATGTACTTGGTCCCCAGATTTCTCCTCTCTCTTCCTGACTCCTCTCTGTCTCCATCTTTCTGCTTTCTGACGCCATGGGGTAAACAAACTTGCTCCACACCTCTCTTCTTTGACTTTTCGCCTCACTGTAGCATAAAAGGAAGAGGGCCAACTGACCACAGACTGTACCTCCTGAAACCAGGAGCAAAAATACTCTTCCCTATTCAAATGATTTCTGGCAATGTGCTTTGCAGCAGCTTTGAAAACCTGCCTAATACAGGGCCTCATGGGGAAATGACCTCACTTCACAAACCATAGGAGGCAAAAGGACTAAGTATTCAATAACAGCTTAATAAGTCAGAAGCTAATTATCAGGCCTCAGAAAACTACAAAGAACATATACATCTATACTGCCAAGATTGCTTTTGTCAGTATCCCCTTATTCGTACTGTTTAACTTCCAGTTTCCCAATGTTAGCAGGTTAGACACTTTGACCCTAGAATCTTTGGCACATGACAGACTAGTGTACTGTTAGATACCTGCTACCATATTGGACCTCTCCCCCAGATGATGCTAATAGCTTACATTCCACAACTATGACAACCAAGACATATCAACTAGGAAAGAGCAGGGAAAGCTTGCCTGGATGGAGACTCATTCTAAGTCAAAAAAAATTTTTTTAATTAAATTTAAAAGTGTAGACATTGTTGCATTTATATGTGTACTATGTATTTGTTTCTCTCTGTGTGTGCATCTGTGCATGCATGTGTGTGTGTGTGTGTGTGTGTGTGTGTGTGTGTGTGTGTGTGTTTAACAATTCAGCAAGAAAGGGAGGTAAGGAAATTCTAAGGATTGGGGCTGGAGAGATGACTTGGAAGTTATGAGTACTTATTGTTCTTGTGGAGGACCCAGGTTTATTTACTAGCACCATGTGGTTGGTCACAACCGGTAACTCCATTCCAGTAGTTCTGGAGTCCTTTTTCATACTCTACAAGCAACAAAAGTTAATTTGCTGTGCATGCACACATGTGCGTGTGCGCAAACACACACACACACAAGGTCCCATGCAGATGCATGCACACAAAACCCTCACATTCAATAAACTCTTTTTTAAAATAAAATCTTTCTTTGAAAGAAAGAAAGGAAGGATCAAAGAAAGACAAAAGAAAGAAAGAAAGAAAGAAAGAAAGAAAGAAAGAAAGAAAGAAAGAAAGAAAGAAAGAAAGAAAGAAAGGGAGGGAGGGAAGGAAGGAGGAAAGTCTAAGGGATTAAATTAGTAGTGACCTCAGTAGAAGCCCACCTGATTCCCAGAAACTGTGGCATGGTACATGTAGTAAGAAAGGAAGCCTGGCTGGTTGCTGCAGCATTTTTGATCTAAGCATGCAGTGACAGGGCAGGTGATCTACAGAAGCACTTCTCTGTCGCCACAAAATATCGTTGTACTCTCTGGATGCATGCTGACTTTACGACCTCATCTCTCTGCTCATAATTTTTTCCCTCCAGGAAACATCCTTATGTAGGCTTCATATGAGTGTGGGATGGAGGCAGGGGTAAGGCTGATGAACGCCAGAAATGGTGGCTAGAATAGCAGCTTTATAGAATGCATATGTAATGTTTATGGGCCAGGAACATCTTTGCCTTTTTAACTAAGCAATTTTGCTACGCATCTCTCTACATCAACCGAATGTCACATCTCTCCTTCTTATGTGGAACTCCCGCAATAAAATTGTATTTTAGGGTGCACATTTAATGCAAACAAATATTTTTTTTCTATTTCCATTTTAATTTCTGCAACTACTAAAAGCATCCATAATGAATGCATCTACCTCTGCGATAACTGATTTTGAAGAAGAAGTGGTTCAGACTTTGTTGACTCCCCATGGGTGGCCTTATCCTCTCTGAGGAGCTGATGGGGATGGGGAGAAGGTTGGGGGAGCTGCAGGAGGAGAGGGAGGAGGAACTGGGATTGGTATGTAAAGTAAGAAGACTGTTTTAAAATTCAAAAAAAAAATCTCTGTTCTTTTCATTTCCTGATGAAAAACAAATATTTAGGTATGTGGGGGGACATGCACTGTGTGTACGTACATGTATATGTATATGTGTGAGATTAACTACTTCTAAATTTCAATATCCTACTTTAGAACGGTAACACTTTGAATATACAAAGCAGAAATCCAATTTTTGAAAGTCAATTCACAGACAGATAAACTGAAAAAGAATAGAGATTAAAGGTTGAAATATACGTTTGATCAAACTGACATCTACTTCAATTGATGTTCTTATCCTACCCCAGGCTTACTGGTAGGAAATTCACATGAATTTCTAACCATTTTGATGGCACTGATTCTTCCTCAGCAAATACAGATATGGAGAAATGCAGGAACGCTGGAATGCATCTATGGACCAATCAGTTGGGCAGCCAATGGTTTCTTTACCTTTCCCAAGGCAAAGGTGGGTGGCGGGAGGAGACTTGTGGCCAAGCCTCATGATCTGAGTTGATTCCTTGGTACTCACATGTTGGTAGGTGAGAACAGATTCTCTCAAGTTATCTTCTGACCGCTACATACACTTTGCAGCCCATGTCCCTCCCTCCACCCTACACACATCCGTTTGCATACAATGAACGCCATTAACAATTTATTACATCTTGTGGGATTTCTTGACAGAGTTTTGGTTCAATTACCCTGTGATAGACACACACTGCTTAAGCAAACAGACTTTCTTCTGGTTAAATTCACACATTGGGACCACTTACTGTCTCCCCGGCAGAGCAGAGGTCCCAGTTTATAGGCAGCTTCTGAATGGGGACGTCCTGTGTCCGTAATCACTATCTTAGTGACCGGCAGATGTTCTTTATAGGAGAGGAATCCAGTGTCATTGGTCCTAAAAATAAACAGGAACAGCAACGAAATCCTTCAATTATGATGATGAGCGGAATTCTAAACTAAGCCATGATTTTCCTGGCACTTCTAAATGAAGACCTTCCTGCTAAGTTTGGACAGTGACAAAAATAAAGTCCAATCACTCATCTTAGCATATGAAACATGGTGAGATGTTAGCTAGTCTCTCTTGTAGACATTAAAGTCTAGACTACAAAATATAACGTAGGTTAAGATTAGAATACAATGACTTTTTGGGTGGAGACCTTCCTCCTGGCTCACCGGCCCTCTCTCATTCTTGGGAGTGCTCATCCATGGGCTAGTGGTAGATTCTAGGTCAAGGGTAGTCATTGTCTTCATTGTGTACCCACTACCGAGCTCACCAGGATCTCACGAAGAGTTCCAAACTCATGGACACACAGATGGCCCTGGTTAAACTCAGCAGTCACGAAATGAAATGAAAAGGCAGGAATGTGGAGAAAGGGCTTTCTTGTGAGGAGAGGGGTTGACAGGAGGAAGCAGAGAGAACAATCAGAATGCAGACAAGGCATGTAAGGAAGCTCAAAGAAGGAATTTAGTTAAAAATAAATAAATAAGGTGTCCATATCACTATTTCTAAAGCAGACAAAAGTTTAGAACAGTGGCTCTATTTTTTAATCAGGTGGAAAGTTTTTAATCATTTTGGTGAAATGGCTAATTTTCTGACTCTTGGCGTGCTGATTTTTAGGCAAAGTTGCTTAGTATTCGTTCATTTTTTCCTCTTATGATTTATTTACATTTTTGCTTTGTTCTTGCTGTTGTTGTCTTGTACTTATTGATCAACTCCACATTCCTCTATAGTCAACCCTATCTTCTCTATTCATTTTTCAGATAAAACTTTGTTCACTGAATTTTACTATTTCCTTAAATGGGTTAGAAAATGCACCCATGACTTTTGCAGTCTACTTATTTTTTATACTATATGACAATGTGTAGTATCAGAAGCTCTCCATGAGATTGTTTAACAGTCCTACATGCACAGAAATACACACATAAGCCAGGCGGTGGTGGCGCATGCCTTTAATCCCAGCACTCGGGAGGCAGAGGCAGGTGGATCTCTGTGAGTTCGAGACCAGCCTGGTCTACAGAGCTAGTTCCAGGACAGGCTCCAAAGCCACAGAGAAACCCTGTCTCGAAAACAAAAAAAAAAAACAAACAAACAAAAAAAAAGAAATACATACATAAACTTTTTGTGAGATTAGAGCAATCTACTTTAAATGTATATTGTAAACTTTGCGACGTAACTAAACAGAGAAATTTACTTTTGTATTTAAGGAACATCGGATAATTTATAATTTCTAGTGCTCTTCATTTCTTGCTAAATTTTCCTAAGAAAACTTCCTGAGTTTTCTTCCTAATGTTATTTCCTTTTATCCCAGAAAATTTGTTACAATTATTTTCATTTCCGGTGTTAATTTGCCATTCTAAAATGTGCACTCGGTCCTTTAGTGTAGTTCACTTTTATTTACATTAAATTTCCTATTCACTCACTGTGGATATTTTTACCTATAGATTTTCAAACATGTTGATAATGTTAGCCTTAAAGATTTCAGCTACAAATTTTAAAAGGTGGCCAAGACTTTGTTTACAGCAATCTCACTCAACGTCTTGATTTTATCTGGATGTGTACTTTCTTGAAATATCCAGGAATGTGATAGTGTTCTCAATAATATAGGTGGATGAGTCAAGAAATACTAGATTTTTATTTTGTTCCTTCAACATTTTATTTTTTCTCATGGGTATCTAAGTAGAAGCCTATGATTTCTGCCTTCCCAGGGTTCTCTACGGCCGCCTTGCTCTGGATTTTCAGTCTTCCCTCTCAATTTGAGGACCATGGTCTTTGCAGTAAAGACGTGAACTTTTGATACTCTTGCCCTAAACTAAATGATTTTCAAAGCAAATATCAGAGACTTAACAGCCCGGATCTTTTTCTCCTCCAGCAGTAACTGGGAATGGCCTGTTGCTTGCTCAGTTTTCTGTCTGTGGCTCTCCCCTTGGCCCTAGAAGCTCTCCCTGATTCACACGCTCTTTGAAAGGTTTAGGGTCCAGCACAGGAGCTCTGCAGCAGACTCGTTAAAAACAGCCTTCTTGTTTCTAGAAATTACCCTGTCCTTCAACTCCCAGTCAGTCTGAACAACCCCAAGTCGGCCTCCTAATACATTTATAAAAATAAAAATAATACAGAATTCCCTTGGAGTTTAGGCTCCTAATGGCAAGGCGCTTTGAAGGAAATGAAATTTAAATCTAGGTTCCATTCTCCCTGGTTCTTTTCTTTCAACCAATCCTGGAAGCCCCTATTGAAGTCTGATTCTACCACTCTTCCTTCAACACACACACACACACACACACACACACACACACACACACATTAAGATTTATCATTTGTTTTAATTCTATGTAATAAGTATTTGTTTTGATGTATGAAAGCCCACCACAAGTGTACCTGGTGCCCTTGGGGGCCAGACGACAGCAATGCATCCCCTGCACTAGAGTTAGTTATTAACTACCAGGTAGACACTTGGAACTGAACTTAGATGGTCTGCAAGAGCAGCAACTGTTCTTAACTCAAATATTTATTTATTACATTTATTATTATTATTATTATCATTACAACATTCATCTATTTAAACTCTGTTTAAGAAATGCATGCCTTGGTATGTGTGTGAAAGTCAAGGACAGCTTGCAGCAATTGCTTCTCTCCTACCTCCTCGTGAGTCACAAGGACTGAAGTCAGGTCACCAGATTTAACTATAAGTGCCCTTATCTGTTGAGTCCTCTCTGCAGAGCACCAGATACTTATTTTTGTAATATTTTCCTGTGTCTGTAAAAACATAGTTTTGTGTGTGTGTGTGTGTATATACATATAGACATATATGCTTATTCACCTATAAGCTGAAAGGAATATGAGATGTTTTAAACTCTTTTTTTAAAAAAAAAACTAGTTTTAATTAGTAATGTGTTGTGAAGACACTTAGGGGTTATCAGTGGTGTTTAGGTTAATTTTTTGTTGTTGTTCAGCAATATTAATAACATTTTACCCATTTACAATTACAGCTTTCAGTATGTGAACAATTTTCCTGAATATATTAAGAAACACGGTTATTATTCAAAGGGAGTAAATATCTGTTCTTACAGAATTCCATACAATGTTTTTGATCATATTCACCCTTTGTCCATGTTCTGCCAGACCACCTCCTTCCTTAATGTAGAATTTGGGTGAGAGAAATGATACTCTTTTTTTTCTTTTTATTAAAAATTTCCACCTCCTCCCCTCCTCCCATTCCCCTTTTCCTCCCCCTACTTCCACTCCTCCACCCTCTCCAGTCCAAAGAGCAGTCTGGGTGAGAAATAATATTCTTCCTATAAAAATTCAATCAGAGCTCTATGATTCCTTATAGGTTCTGCTTAGAAAAATACTTTAGATTTTGAAATTCCTAAATGTCCTAGATTTCATTTTGAAGATATTATCCATATAACATTTTTTTTCTGGTATACTTTATCCTTTAAAAATATAAAAGGAATACATGCTAAAACAATTGCTCAGAACTATAATAATTCAAAATCTACAAATTCGTGCTTCTGAAGTTTGCAGCCTATGTTAATGAGATGTGCTTTGGTAATTGGTTACATAATACTGTTATTTACACTGAAAGGATCTTTGGAGAATCGCAACTCTCATGTCACAGACACATTGGTTTTCTCATACGATGAGAATAAAATAAACAGAACATGTGGTCCACTGTTAAATTAGCTTCTGAAATCTTGCTATCTTAACCTGTAGAATTGGAATGAATGTACCATGTATCATCCAAACATAGTTCTACCTAATTCTTTCCTTCGCATTCACCTAGCTGTATACCCTTGATGTAATTGAAAGGAAAGTTACCATTCGCTCCTGTCCGCATCGCAGTTGCAGTGATATTGAGCATCGATGCAGTTGCCTTCCAAGCCACAGGTGCACTTCTGAGGCACAGGCAGGGAACCTCCCCAGTAGGTCTGTCTTTCACTGGTTCTTCCCACCCACCAGCTCCGAGGGCTTCCATCTGAAAGACAAGAGGGGCGATGAATCATCTTCCTTCATCTTAGAGCATTGTTCCTTCTTCCTTAGTCATTAAAAGTAAAGGTGGCCTTGAGGAGTCAGAGGGAGGAAAGGAGACAGAGACAGAGAGAGGGAAAGAGATAGAGACACACGGAGAGGGAGGAAGAGACAAAGACACAGACAGAAAGGGACTGATTCGGTGCAATAATGCCCTCAACACTGTAACTGACAGCATTTGGGAAGAAAATCTTACAACACACTTGAAGTCCCTTTTTTCAAAATGCCAGTTTATAATCATTAAAAATCATTATGTACTCATTCTTCACGAGTAAGTGTTCGTGCCTGCACAATTGAACATACATCCTATGCATGCAGGTGTCTAGAAGGGGTCATCAGAGCCTCTGAAACTGGAGCTACAGTTCATTGTGAGCCACCTTATGTGGGTGCTAGGAACTGACTAGGTCTTCAGTGTGTGCTCTTTGCTGCTGAGCTCGCTCTCCAACCCCTTATTGTCAGTTCTAGATAAACGGTACATTGTTCTTTAAATAGAAACCATCAGTCCACATTTAATCATGAGAGAGAGTTCTCACAACTTTTTTTTAAAAAAAAAATAATATTTAAAAGAAATTGGCATCAAAATATGAACTGTGGTAATTAATATAGTGAAATAAAATTGATTCTAAGTCACAAAACACCCATCCAAAATTCTGGAATGTTATATAAAGGCACTGATTTGTCTTCATATATTTATTGGTTAAAATATACTAGCTGTTTATTAGACATCAGGCATGGAATAGCAATCCTTTGTCATGATTTAGTATTTATCTGGAAGTCTGTATTTTCTCTTCCATTTACTGGCTTGGCTATTTATTTGAAGACTAGAGAAATAATACTGAAAAAGCTTCATGCCTGAAGCGAATATTACAGTTAAAAAAAAGTTTCCCCTAGCTAAATGCATCTCTTTCTACGATAAATGTTCAGCTACCAGCTCCTTCCCAAAGCCAAGACTAAACACGATGCCAACGAATTCAAGCAAGGAGAAGACAGAACATTTAGCAGAGGATTTGGGGAAAGGGAGGTGAGGCATGCAGGCAATCCATCTCAGGGGAGAAAAAAAAGTTCTAAGGAAAAGAATCATAGTGTCTGGACACACAGAGCAAAAGAAGAACACAAGCAACCTCAAATCACTCAGCTCTCCGCGAAGGAGCGGGCATTTTCCTCTTGACTTTCAAATCTTTATGTTGTCACCATCATTCCCACGGGGGCTCTGCAGCTTTTGCTCATTCATATGTTACTCGCTAATACAGCGCCTATTTTAACCTACTATTAAGTAGACCTTCTGCGAATACTGACGGCTTCTCTCCCAGCATCAATACAAACACCCACCATGTTTAAGTAAAGAAAAAAAGGGGCAGAGGGATGAGGAAGCTTGTGTTACGTGATGCTGTTAACCTCAATACTCTACTTCTAGCTTGATTAACTTACAACTCATCAACAGTTAAGCCTACTTGAAAATTTTTCTAGGAATATTAAGGCACACTGCTTAAAATATTTTATGTTCATAGGTTGAGGAAAAATAGATTGCTATCTTTAAAGAAACTAAATCATATTTTACAGTTATATTTCTGATCTTTACTATAGAAGATAAATTGCTGAATGCTTTGTATATTACATACATAATATACATATTATACACACACGCACACACATATATTGTGTTGAGTACCTGTATGCATATGGAGGTCAGAGAAATCCATGAGGCTTAGTGGCAAGTGCCTTAGCCTACTGAATCATTTCACCAGCTTTTGCCAAATGTTTTAAAGTCATCAAATATGTTTGGGTTCATCCTAGACTTACTGAAGAGTCACTAATTTAAATAAATGTATACATGAATTTTTAAATATACAAGAAACATTTTTTAATTAAAATAAAACCATGTGAGTAGATCAGGGTGAAACATTGCATCCTCCCATAGAATTATTTTCATTGCTATTTCATAACTGTAATTCAGGTACTGTTTTGGATCATAATGCAAATATCTGGTATGTGACCACTGTGAAAGGGTTGTTTGACCACCAAAGTGGTGGTTACCCACAGGTTGAGAATTGCTGATCTAGAAGAAAAGCTTCCAAAGACACCTGTGAGTAAGTATATAGATTTGGTGATCTTCTTGACTACGCTTAGCATGCATTTTCTCAGTTAGGTTAACTGATATGGAAAACCCACAACCATAAGGATGGGAGACATCATTTTCTGGGCTTAGTTCTTGGGCTCACACAATGGAGGAAGCCAGCTGAGGGCCAGCATCCAGCATGTCTGCTGTCCATGGGGGGGGGGTGATGCTCCCACCAGCTATTAGGACTCGCCATCACCATGACTGCACTCTCAAACTGTGAGCCAGAATAAACCCTTCCTTCCCCTAACTTGCTCTCCTTAGATTATTTTATCATAGCAATAGGGGAAGTAACTAACACGGGTAGTATAGTCTCAAGTTTGGCTGCAGCATCTTAGAAGGTTCTGCTGGCACCGAAGGTGTTGAAGATCCTCCTCCTTACTTTCCAACCTGATTTTTTTATCACCTTGCCGATCCCATCTGCTGGTTTTCTTAGCATATGACTCATTTGTGCTTTCAGTGATTTTCTTCCCTTATGTGTAGTTTTCAGATTGATTGAGTTGAAGTTAATACACGGAAACTGTACCAATACTTTGTGAGCTAACTATCATAACTATCAAGTTACCTAGGTACATGCATGTGTGTTTGTGTATGTACTGAACATATCTTTTCTCCTAGTAAATTTCAAGTACAAATCATGATATTATTAACCGTCTTTACCACACTGCTGTAACTTAAGAGCCTAGCTGTAACTCAGCTTGTGGCCCCCTGTTCTAATTTCCCTCTTGTTTTTCAGTAGTTACTCTTCCATTTTCTGTTTCTATGAATGCAGCCTTTTCAGGTTCTATATACAGTTAAGATGATGTAGTATTTGCACTCTTGTTTTTGGCTTGTTTCACTTTGCATAACGACTTCTACCATCTCAGCGAGATTTCCAGGACCACTGCAGAGTTATTCAAGATAGCTAGAGCACACAAGCAGTCTAAGTGTCCACTGAGGGTGGGTTGCACAAAGAGGATGGGTTATATACACAATGGAATAGTGTTTAAAAAAAAAAACAAAAAGCAAAAAGGAATCTTGCCATGTGTGATGAAGACAAACACGCAGAGCATTATGCGATGAGAAATAGCATAAATATTAAAATATGAATAATATGCATATTTTCATTGTAATCACAAAGAATGGCAGAGAATGAAAAGGGCTCGGTTCATGTATGTCTCATCGTGTGTGCCAATCGAGCCAAACACTACCACATGCCGGCCTGTGCTGACAGCACCCGGCTGGAAAAGTTATCTTCTTGATGAATTAGGGCTTATCCACCCCAGATTTGTGTCTGGTCCATAAGAGACCTAGAACAGGAAGCTAGCTCTCTCCTCGTATCTAAATAACTCTTGTGATTTGTGCTCAACAATCTGGCTCTTCTTCATAGACAAGAGTTGAATTGTCAGGGTATGATATTTGATTGAAACCAGCAAGATGGGGTTGAATGAATAAAAGACTAAAGGAGAACATTCTGGAAAAGAGGAAGAGGAGGTGGTAACTGGCATATTGTAGAGAAAAATAATCCTGCAGTAAGTAGCCAGAGAGTAAAGAGAAAAGAAGTTTATCTAGAAAAGGAAGATCCAGTCACCGGATGTCAATCCAGTTGTGCCATTGTTAGTGTGGATGTCCCACATGCCGTTTGATAGTCACAGAAAGTATACTTCTCAAAAGTTTCCTCAACAGCCCATCTGGAATCGAAGCCCATGTTAGGCTAACAAACAAGAGTAAACAAGGTGGAGTAGATGTCTTAGAATCCTAATTTCCAAAGAAAAAATATATTCAAGCATATATAAAGTTCCATGTTAAAGGATGGCAAAAAGACTGCACAGCATGTGGCCTTTGAATCCAAGCAGAAAGTTTGTGTTGCATAAATGAGCAGGAAAAGACAGTCAACTTGTTTAAAGAGAAGATATCAGAGTGGAAGCAAAATTTATATATA
>NC_022011.1:21145836-21148097 GCF_000317375.1 Microtus ochrogaster | reverse complement strand
TATATATATATATATATATATATATATATATATATATCAGTTTCTCCTAGTTCCTCTCCCCCCAAGGGTTAAGTTCCCCCATGAAGATTTATGTATTAGATAATCTGAAGGCAAGACAAAATAATGAGAGCACCATTCACTTGCTTCAGAATGACCTCATCAAAGTCTGTTCTAACACTGAGGATCGATGCCAAGACTATACTTGCATCATGAAACGTTCTGAAGGAGAGAGTGTAAAAAGAAAATGCGGTACATTTACACAATGGAGTACTTACACAGCAGAAAAAGATAACGACATCTTGAATTTTGCAGGCAAATGGATGGAGCTACAAAACATCATTTTGAGTGACGTAACCCACATCCAGAAAAACAATTATCACACATACTCACTCATAAGTGGTTTTTAAACATAAAGAAGCAAAGAAAGCCAGCCCACAAATTACAATCCCGAAGAACCTAGACAACAATGAAGACCCTAAGAGAGATATACATAGATCTAATCTACATGGGAAGTAGAAAAAGACCAGATCTCCTGAGTAAATTGGGAGCATGGGGACCTTGGAAGAGGGTTGGAGGGGAGGGAAGAGGCATAGAGGGGAGCAGAGAAAAATGTAGAGCTCAATAAAAATCAATTAAAAAAAGTATAACCCCAGACAGGCAGAGCTGTGGTGGCACACACCTTTAATTCCAGCACTCAGGAGGCAGAGGCAGCCAGATCTCTGAATTTGAGGTCAGCCTACTCTACAGAGCGAGTTCCAAAACACTAAGTACTGCTACATAAAGAAACCCTGTCTCGAAAAACCAAGGGAAGGGACAAACAAACAAACAAACTAGACAGGATTGAGACTGGACTGGTTCTTACAAGAATGTATGAGTTCAGATGCTTTTCTGGTTTCTGCTCGAGCAGCTGAATCCACTGTTTCTAGCAGCCTTTCCTAATTTTCAGCTATACCTAGAGGCTAGCTGTCAACAGTTCATGAAAGAAAACAAGTCACTTTGAGAAAACTAAGTCATCTTTGTATTAGCTCTTGTCCTTGATAAAATTAATCTTATTGGCCACTTGCTCTCTATAGGGATAAACACCGTCTCCATTCATCTAGTACCAGAATGAAGCCTTTACTGCACAGTTATCCAATTAAGGCCAGGAGAGGAGTCAGAAAGCAATCAGGGCTTTGGACGAAGCTCATGTAACTTGACCTTGTACTTATTTCCAGGCAAAAGCATCCCCGAGACCTCCCGACTGTCACACGTTTGCTCAGCACGGTGGTGGAATTAAAATCGTCAGGAGCTCTTCGAGGGAGCACAGCCAGGTGCCTCAGTTTACCCACCTTGCTGATTAACGAGCCTTGACTTCTTGCAGTAGTACACGAGCTCCTGCTGGCAGTGCTCTGCACGGTTAATGGAGGCCTGCAGCTGTTCCACGCTGGCCGCATACTCAAAAGCCCCAGTGTGTGGGTTCTCGGAATGAGCGTTCCTGACTCTCACTAAGTCAGACCCATTGTGCTGTATGATGGTCCATGCCGTTTCTTGTATGCAGAAATGGGGGAAGAAAGAGAGGAGACCATCACTAGTCTGCAAAAGTTAAAATAAATAAAGAAAATCAAAATCATCTTCTATCTGGGTTAAGTCTTTCCAGTCATCAAATCTCTCTGAGAGAGAATCAACACAAATGGATCCTCAAGTTTTTAAAATTGTAGCAAAATGACTCTCTTCCCTGAAATGTATCCTAACTCCATGCATTTGCCGTGATTTTGCTTATGCCTTATGTTATTTAACCACAGCAATATTTGTGATGAAGTTATTAAATCAGAACTATTGAGTTTTCCTAGTCATGTTCCTCTAGTAACTCCGACAGGCTAGCCTTTTAAAGAAACATCACCTACTTTGATCTTCAAGAAAGAAAAAAAAATGCCACATGTTCTACATGTAAAACATTATTTGTTTATATACATAGAATTACATTACATCCTACAATGTGAAAAAGTGAATATTACAATTAGTAAAAGAGCTTATGTCTGATGTAAAAATAAAATTGTTTACTCTTCCAAATATTCACGTTACCAGCAAAAATGAAATCAGAATTTTAAATCTCTCTTCAACCAATATGAGTATATATCTCACCCTTCCTTTAAAAAGTGTGTGTGTGAGAGAGAAAGGTGTGTGTGTGTTTGTGTGTGTGTGTGAGAGAGAGAGAGAGAAAGGTGTGTGTGTGTTTGTGTGTGTGTGTGTGTGTGTGAGAGAGAGAGAGAAGTGTGTGTGTG
>NC_022011.1:21030738-21145736 GCF_000317375.1 Microtus ochrogaster | reverse complement strand
TGTGTGTGTGTGTGTGTGTGTGTGTGTGTGTGTGTGTGTGTGTGTATACAAGTGTAGGTACCTTGGATGCCAGAAAAGGGCATCAGATTCCCTGGAACTGGGATTATAGGCACTAGTGAATCAATGAATATGCCAAATTGGGGGAAAGTTGTAAAAAAAGTGTAGAATCTCTCCCCCTGTTTATAATATAGTCACAGGAATCAGCAATAGAAACAAGACGAAGGGTTCAAGTTTGACAGTTTCTGCACCCATCACTCCTGGAATTATCAAATAAAACGGGTAAAATGAGACAGGAACAATTCAGTGTTCATGTCCCTCTGTTCGTGGGTCATTGTTTTCTGCGAAATATCTGCTGGTCCTTTCATTTCTCTTTTACATTTCAGCTTAGGATGCAATCAGTAGGCCTCTTCTCTCCAGAAGGGGATTATATATAAGCTAAGGAAATTAATTGTGGGTGGCATGCAGAACAGGGCTGAGGCCATCATATAGGGCTGTACAACTGGTATAGGACTGTGCCCTTCAGAAAGCGAAAGAAAAAAATAAAATCTCAGCCTTCCCTTCCAAGTTTGAAATGAATTGGCAGAACCAGTCAATAGGCTAGGTCAGAAATCCTACAGTTTTTGCTGACTCAACCATAGCTGTTGGAGGCTCAAGGTTATTATTAAGCAAGCAACTCCAGTCACCCTGGCCTCCCTCAGACTGGGCTCTTATTGTTCAACAAAACCAGTGGCCTTTTCTCGGGGTGAATCTGCTGCTATGCATGAAGAAGCTTAACTCTGGCTGAGTAGCTTTCAGAAGAGCCATACAATGAACCTGCTTGGAGCCTTTGTCTCTGGGCCTTTGGGGTCGCATTAAGAGGGACCTCCATATAGTTCAGCTTCCCTGTTTGTTTGGTTTTTTTCTAAACGGACTGAGAAAGGTTAAAGCCATCAGGCATGGCGGCCATTCAATGGCAGCTCTTATAAATGTTTCCTTTTGGAAATACTGAAGCCAGCAGATATTAGGAGAGGTTCTGTAAGCAATTTTATTTTCTGATACAAAACGCTACTAAGTGTGCAGTTAAGGAGAAATCGTTCTTAGCAGACCACCTACATCTCCAAGGCAAAGGAGACATGAACTCATTGGAGATTTTCAACAAAGGAAGTGAGGGTTCCTGCAGTTAGGTCTGGCCGGAATCACCTGTGTAGGTTTTAATAGGAGGATCCTGGGAAACTCTGAGCTTAGAGCCATCTTCCTTGTCATGCAGACATGATTGTGCTAGCTGAGGTATCTGGCATGGCCTTAGAAATAATAATAAAAATGCAAGGACCGTGGTTTGCTTTATTGGGAACTCTCAGTCTGAGATCACCGACATTACTTAACATGCTAATTGTTCTGTCCCCAGCACACAGTCTGGCACATGCAAAAAGCATGTGCTGGGGAAATGGGGGAATCATCAAATAAAGAAACAGAGAAATAAAAATTGGTGTGATATCTAGGTTAGAGCACAGCCCAGGTCGTCTCATTCTCTTATGCAGTGACTCTGAAACTTCCACTGCCATTGAAGTGGCTTATAACTCTCCAACAGCAGAAAGGACGACAAACTATGGTAAAGTGTGAAATTGTGACAGGTCTGCTTTCAAGCCAACAAGTTATTCTGCCATATATGCAGATAACGCCCTTTGTCTCTCAACTATCCATCTATGACCCATCCGGTCATCATTTATCTACCTATCCTATGCCCATCTGACATCTATCAACTACCTAACTTCTATAGATGTATCTGTACGTTATCATCTTTGTATCTATTACCTATCCATCTTTTACCTATCATATATCCATCTAGCAGCTATGCATCAACTATATATATATATATATATATATTATTCATTCATCTATAATCTATCTAAAACCTATCCAACTGTCGTTCACCTATTTACCATGTCTACATATTATTTATTAATCCATTTATCTGCCAAGCCATCTATCCACTCATATATAATCTATCAATCATCCATTCATCAAAGTCTATCACATATTCATATCTTATTTACCTATTCTTTATCTATCACCTGGATAAAATTCATCTATAAACTTTCATCTATCTATCTATTTATCTATCTACTCATACATAATATATAATGAATATCTTCCATTTATCAGCCAACTATCTATCCGTCTATAAACTATCATCTGTGTATCTATCTGTCCCCAAGCATACATTCATTTACCGTCTATCCATCTATCATCTATCTGTCACAGGCCATCCTTCCGTCACCTAGGCCATCCTTCTGTCACCTACTATCATCTACTTACCCATCTGCCTTTCCTAACTGACCTGGAAGTACTCTTTATTGGGGACCATTTCTTACAGGGACTCTTAGCAGCTTAGATTCCTCACACCCCAATTTCCCACATGCCATGACACTGAGTGCCATATGCCCCTGTGTGTGCTGCAGCTAAATCACAAGACAGGAGCCCAGACATGAGAGGCACATGTCGTCTGGAGGATGATGGGTATACCGCTTCCATCATGAGGAGCACTGTGGCTCTACAGTACAACAAATCTGTATCGGGGAAGTTACAAGTCCTTTGATATCAATTACCCCTAAGAATGGGTAGGAGACAAGCCTTTAAATGTCTCTAGAGCAGTTTCCTATCTGGAACTTCCAAGACAAGCCTACCTTTGACCATCTTTCAACCTCCTAGTCGTTCTGTGTATGTGTGTTGTTTTGTTTAACTGTTGTGCTTGTTGCCAGTTTATCTAACGTTCTTAGAAAGAATAACATTATTTCCTTGCAGGTTATTAGTAAGTCCTGTGGCTAGACAAGCAACTACCATTTGATTGACAATCTATTGACTTGCCTCCCCTGTAGGGAAAGAAACCGATGTGGCCTCCCCTTACACAATAATATTAATATTTCTAATGTGTATGAGTGTCTGTTATTCGATTTCTCTTTTGAACCAGCTTTAACAGGGAACTCATCTCTTCGCTAATAATACGTTCAACAAAATCTCTAAAATCTGCTTTTAAGTATTTACCTTAATGTCTATTTTAGAGTTAAGCTTTTCATTTTTGAAAAATTATTCCTTGCTAAATGCAACAAGAGTTATGGAGTAAGGAGACGCAGGCCAATAATGAACAAGAAGAGACTGCTGAAACGGGCAGAAAAATCTACGGACTTAAAATAAAAAATAGAATGGTAATTTGAGTTTGCCAGTGTCTCTCCCTGCAGAGATTGCTAATACTATGAATTGTAAATAAAGCAACTGAGTAATTAAGGCCTTGATTTACCTGAGGCTGGCTGCTATTTTTTAGGGTGATAACAGTATAAAGAAAAAAAACCTGCTGTTTAAGCAACACCGTTGCAAAGCTGTGGTGCCTCGTGTTTAATAGCGGAGGGTGATAGATGTGCTAAAGACTGGAAAGAGCAGGTAGGGAGTAGTGCATTCTGGAAAGCAAGAGAGAAGAAAAGCAGAGCCCACTAGTGCACAGGGTACAGCCTGAATGCATGCACAGCTAGCTGCCCTCTAGCAAAGGCGCCCTGTTAACCTACATGGCTCCTAACAACCCTAACCTACATGGCTCCTAACAACCTTGAAGCCCGAAATCTCCAAAGTAAAAACAATTACTCTACTTTTGTAAGACCTAGCACCCTTGTCTTATTGTTAGAATACCTCTGAGAGCCCATTAAATAAAAGTTGTTTTCTAGTCAAAGGAATGGAAGTCTCCTCCCTTAAGAGTTCATCTAGTTGGGCATAGCCAAGAAGACCGGTTTATACTAAGCCAGGCTAATGAGATAGGAGGAACAATTATCTCTTTAACAGATAACGTTATTTTCCTTCCCAGGATTCCTACCCACTAGTACAGTCCCTATGAGGCACCAGGAGGTTCTGTTGGGTCTGCCCAGGTTTCTGTGTCCTGAGTCAGAAAAACATCACTTGCTCTCTTTCCTTTCTTCTGACTTGTCTTTCAGGTGCCAGCCAGAGCCTGCCTGTGCTGTGCTGCCTTTGGTACTTTGGACTTTGTTTTCAGAATCTGAAGCTCTCTTCCCTGCCATGCGGCCGACATCCATGCCTAGCTCAACCGATGTGGCTCCCCTTCTCTCCCCTAAGGTCCCATCTATGCATCTGTGAGAAAGCTCACCCTAAAACTCCCACTCTGCCTGAGAATCTCATTCTGTGAATTTACAAAAATCTGAAAGTCACAGGCTTGGGAGAGCTTTGGAAGCCATCAAATTTTTTTTTGGAACACAAGCTCCCCCAGAAAGTTTCCTTTTCTCCAAGAAACCTTGATATCTCCACATCATTATGATAAAATTACATGGATCTGCCTGGTAGAAAGGCAGAGATTCAAGCCCAGAAAGTCCTGACAGTACAGGAGGGAGTGGGGAGTTGAAGACACAGCATTTCCACTTGTCAAGAGTTGGAAAGCCCTGGCTTCAGCTCTGACTGAAGCAATCTTCTTTACAATGCAACATTTGATAAGGAGAAACCGCTTAAACATTAAACTATTTCATTAAAGCAAACACAATGAGTTTAGAGTGGAATACAACTGCCTTCCACCAAACAGCAACATCGCCAGGGACCCGTCTAATTCCATTTTTAAATTATATTTAGGATGCTCAATTGGCAAAGAAATTTGGTCTTTCATGTGACTTAAGAAATTACCCATTTGAAATCGGGGTTTTGTTTGCTTGTTTGTGTCAGTTAACTGGTAATGCTTCTGGTTCTTTTAATCCACTTGGAATCGTTTCCTTCACACTGATTTCAAACGTCTATTCGTTTTCTAAGCCACGCATTTGAAAGTCATTGAATCAGCACTGTGCCTGGTATTCTTGACTGCTCTCCCTGATTTGAGTAACAAAACGAGACAAGGAACAGGGCACTGATCAAACATGGAAAAGGCTCCAGGCTGCAAGAAAAGGTACTAAGGTTTGTGTTCTTGCCTGTTCCCACCTGATACCACCAGCCTAACACACTGGCACTTGCTGAGTCTTGGTTTCCTCATTTGCAAAAATAAAAAAAAAAACCTCCAGGTTCCTTCCTGCAATGGAGTATGATCTAAGAATTGTAAACTGAAATATCCCTACTGCGTGTACTGGCTTTTTGGAACCCATTCTCTTTGAATGAACACCTTGCTTAGCCTAGATATAGTAGGGAGGGCCTTGGTTTTTCAAAGCAATGTGCCTTATCCTCTCTGAGGGGTGGATGGCAGGGGTGAAGGGAAGGTGGAAGGAATGGGAGGAGGGGAGAGAGTGGGAACTGGGATTGGTATGTAAAATGAAAAAAAAATGTTTGTTTTCTTTTTTAAAATAAAATAAAAGGAAAAAAAGAAAAAGAAAAAAACCAAGGAGAGTTTCACATTGTAACACAGTGCTTCTCCTGCTTCTTGCTGGGGGTTGTTATATTCTGAGTTGCTTCTTTTGTTGGACTATGTTTCAATAGTCTGAAGCTTCTGGAGACATGGAGCTGTCCCTGAACAAATGTGTCTCTGCCCTCAACATCTGGCAGATGTAATTCAGTAATTTGCATTTGGTGATGCCTGCCTGAATTATTATCCATCGCAGCATATGAGATAGTAGGTCCCATCATTTATAGATCTTCATTATTTCTGAATTCGCCCACTTGCTCAAAATTTATTTGTAACCCCAACATTCTCCAGTCATCTGTAGACATGCACAGGGTAGCAGAAATTTGAGTTTTCAATCTATGTATTCCCAGCTAAAGCTCAAGAAACAGCTGCTCCCTGCCTCCTGTTTCAGTTCTCATATCATAAATGAATGTAGTTATGGTCTATTTTGTAATCCTTCCCCCTTCTCTGGTTGGTGACATTGCTGTTTAAAATGGTTGCCTAATACTGCCGAGGCACTGAGGATTATCACTAGGATCAAACTATGACTGGAACATAAAACATATTAGATTAGCACTGCCCAGAAGTGAATTACAATGCTTTGGGTCACAAATTCAATGTTAATGAATCACGGATCTCTCTCTCTCTCTCTCTCTCTCACTCTCTCTCTCTCTGTGTGTGTGTGTGTGTGTGTGTGTGTATGTGTGTGTGTGTGTGTGAAAAAGACAGAGAGAGAGATTTCCTTAACCTTAAACACATATAAAACAAGATTAAGTATTGATTTATTGAAGAGAATACATCAATACCAAAGACTCTTGAAAACCTATCTTACTATGCTCCTCTTAGGAGCAATGATTTAGTACTTTTTAATCTAATGTCCATGGTTATTTTATGGAACATGATGACCACAAATCAAGGAACAACTCCCCCTACCTCTACTCCCTCCACTCCTTGTGCGTGTGCACGCATGAGAGTATGTGTATGTCTCTGGAAGCCTCAAAACCCAGAGATATTTATTATTTACGGAAACCTAATTTTTAGTATCACAACTTAGGCCTCATATGTAGATGAATGGCTCATGAAGCATTTATGGTGACACAAGATTATTAGTTTTGCAGGGGCATTGCTGTTAATTCTGACTCAACCTGTCTTATACAAACTGGACAAGTTTAAAAATTAATTGGGACACTCAAGTGCATAGCTTACGTAGACAGTTTTCTTTTGCTCTTTGTGAACTCTTTTTACTGTCAGTGTGTTTAATTTTTACATGGCAAATTAGTCTAGTCATCCCAAAATCTGAGAGTCTCAGGTGTGAAACAGAAACTCGAAACTTGTGTACATAAAATCATCATTTGGAAAGAGTATCTATGGTTCTGTGGCCCTCTTGGTCTACGAGGCAGAAAGCCCTGGCTATTGTCTGGGAATATGTATCATGCAGACCGTACCACTACCCTGTCGTTTTGAGAACTATGTGTTAGGGAAGACCTACTGTTTCGCCTCTCCAGCTATCTCCTTAACATATTGTTTGATTGTGCGACAGACATCTTCAATTGAAAATAAGTTATATGGAGTTTCTTCTCTCCATTCGTCAAAACTTTCCTGATCTTATCTCCAATAATATTCACACTTTGGTAGTCTAAGTAGATCATGGTTCTTTGGGTTTTCTCATGACTCATGTGTATTCCACACACAAGGCGAGTTTCTTTGCACCATCTGCATTGGTAATGTTCAGGGGCAATAGCACCACCATCAGCTTGTCCCTGGACATCTGCTCTGAGGATTCGCATGAACCATCCTCCTGAGGTCTCTAGCATGGGAAGACGTGGTCCCCAGATGGTGTTTCTTTGAGAAGGATTAAGAAGTGTGACGTGTGGGAAAGCCTGTCACTGAGGGCAGGTGTTGTGATTTCAGAAGACTCACGCCGCGTTGAGCGCTCACTCTCTGTTTCCTGTTTGTGGCTTGAAATGTGGGTTCCTCCTAGCTGCAGCTTCAGCCACCCGCTGCCTGCTACCTCTGCTCTGCTATCATGGAATCTCGCGCTCTAGAACTGTAGCCCCCCTCCCCTGCAAACCTCTTCCTTCTATAAGTTGTCTTACTTTTATCAAAGCAGTAGGGAAATAGCTAATACATCTATGCTTTCAAAATGGTCTCCTAACTTCCACTCTGTATCTATTGTATCTTTGCCCCTGGACAGGCATTAGCCAATGTGAGAAGCAGCTATGGTCCTGTCAGAGGAGGTCAGGTCGAACACATCATATATGACTGCTTGAAATGTACGCATCTTGTCTCACTCACTTCTTATATCGTCTAGTTGACTCTCTCCTCACCCTTCACTGGGCCCTCCTCCCTAGTCATCCTCAAGTTAACATGGGTTTGCTGCTGGTTTCTGCATATGCCTAGAGGTCTACGGACTTAGTATTTGTTATCGCTTCTATCTGGAAGGTTGTTTCTTTGGATATTCGTAACTAGATTTCCAGGGGCAAATCTTCCTCCAAAACGATGCTTGACTCTATTCAAAATTGTCCCTTTCCTTTGCTTGCTTCACAAATCCGGATGTCCTGCTGCAATGTGTGGGGTAACTTCCTGACCTGGAGGAAATGTTCTGTGATGATGACCAGTGCATTCCTTACTACTATACAGGTTAGAACTTAATAAGCAATTATTTGCTTTTAGTTACAATACTCATTTGCTGGTATTGGTAAATTACACTTGACTTCATTGAACCTTGGCACTAATCTTAATTTAAGTAGTATGTGGCTGTCATATTGGACATAACAATACACCCAGAATTCATCATTTTGTGTTTGATAAAGGAAGGATAAACATGCCATCTCTTTTTGGTGTTTATATACAATTTCCCCTGGTATCAATTGTTGAAAAGGTTATCTTCCTCATCACCCATCAGTATCACTTTGGTAAAACCTCAATTATATACACATAGGAAATCTGTTTATGAAGTCTCTCTTTTGTTTCAGTTACCAATGTTTATATCTGATAAAACTGAGTCCTTCCGCTCTGTTCTTCAAAACTGACTTGTTTCTGATCCTTTCATGTGTGCCCACAAAGTATAAAATCTGCTTATTACCCATTCTCACCAAAAATAATAACAACAACCTACCAACACACTCCCCGCTGGAATTTTAATTTAGGTTTGTACTAAAAATCAATATCAATCTTGCAAGAACTGACATTTTACAATGTTGAGTCTCTTAATTAATGAAAATTTTATATTCCTCTAGGATTTTAAATCATATAAAGGGCATTTTACACCTATCCATGAGAAAGCTTGCATATCCTCTATTGTATTTAATACAATTTGAGAGTTTGATCGTATCTTGGAGATACGATCTTCTAAAAGGTCATTTTCTAATTGCATACTACTGGTATAGAGAAACAAACAATTTTATGTTAATTTGTAATCCAGTAATCATTGTAAATTAAAATCATTTACTATGGCTTTTCAGAATGTTCTGAACATATAATTTAACTACCTATGAATAATGAAAAGCATAGGTCATACTTTTCCATCCTTAAATTTCTCTCTCTCTCTCTCTCTTGTATTGGGTTAGCTCTCCTATTCCGTGGTGAGCAGAAGGGTGTTCGTGCTGGCAAGAGGAGAGCAGCTGTTTGTACTTGTAATCTGTTACTGACATTGAAAGTTTCTGACCACTCCGTTTTCTTTTGTAGCATAGGTAAAGGTTGAAGTTAATCAAACACATTTTTCTTTGACTATTAATTTCTCTCTGAGTTTATATAGAATACAATTTCTAGAAAACAAATAAATTTCAGAGTTGCATGTATTTAAAACAATGTATCTTATTCATTTTTTTTTTCTGGGTATTGATTGCTTTCACAAAGTCTAGTGTTCTGAGACACAATAGCAAACGTTTTCATTAGCTATATTGGCCAATTACCATATGCACATAGACTACCAATATTGTAAATTATTAACATTTAACAAGTCTGTTAAATATTCATTTTGCTTTTTACCAAATAGTACTGTGACAGTTTTCATTGTCACTGGCCACAATCTAGAATCTCCCAGGGAGAGAGTCTCAGTGAAGGATTATCTAGATCAGGTTGGTCTGTGTGCATCTCTATGGATAATTGTCTTCTAGAGTCTGAGGTCGCCATGGGCGGCACCATTCCCTAGACTATGTAAGATAGTAACGGCTAGCTGGGCACCAAGCATGGATATATTTATGATCTCTGTCCCTGACTGTGGGTGGGATGTAACTAGTTGCCTCAAGCTCTTGTTGCCATGACTTCCCCCAAAATAATAGACTATAATTTAGAACTATACACTAAAATAAAGCCTGTCTCTCCTAAATTGTCTCTTGTCAGGGTGTTTTACCACAGCAACAGAAATCAAGCCAGAACAAATGCCCATTTCAACCATGTTGCAAATTAGATCAATGTCACACCTATGTCATTTTAATTTTGTAAAATTAATTCATTGAAGCAGATTTAACTAGGAAACGGAAGTGTGTTAACTTACCAGTCATATTGCAGTATAGCAGAAATGGTTGCAGAGGCCCACTTCCATCCGAGTCTACATAGTAAAAGCCAGAAGCATTTCCACGGTGCTTATAGGCTTCACATGACTGCTCATAGATGGCTGCGTGAGAGGAAAGAGAGACATCATAAATGAAACAACACGAAACAAATCTCTCAACCTTTAAGAAATTTTTTGCAGGAGATCCCCAAGTCTATCTGCTTCACTAGCCAAGAGAACAGGTAACATTTCTATTTTAAAACAAAATCCATCCTTTTTTTCTTTTCAAATTAATATGGATGAAAGGGGTAACATACAAAAAATGAGGTTGTATTTTATGACACTTTTATCACCAAAGGAGAAGGAGATTGTTAGATCAAAATGAAAATTTACCTTACTTTTTATAGTAAGGAGAACTAGGGAAAAGAAGGCAGCTATTTAAATGTTAAGACCTTTGTAAGTATAACGAGGGAGCTTGTGGTACCCATTTCAGAATCTCTAATTCTAGCATCACCTTGTAATAACCTAACATCTGAAGGCACAGTAGTGTGACCTTCAGAACGAATCAGGTGCTACCCAATAATTATGCAATGGGAACATTTTAAATAATGTTTGAACTATGCTACTTTCTCACATCAACTTAGCTAGAGGTAAACATTTTTCTTCAAAGGGGAAAACGATTCACGAAGTTCCTCATCTATAGCTTTAAATGTAATTATGAAACTTCTCTAATGCTGTTTAATGAGCATTCAACACAATTAAGATTCAAAGCAGAGGAAATATTCATATGAAATATGCCCCCAAGTGGTCTAATTGTGTTTTGATCCATAATTGAATTTTTTATTATAGGCATATATATTTGCCACGCATAAGGTTTGATATTAACAGCTGTGAAATGTACGCCCCTCAATGAATGCCTGGCCAAATGTACCAGTAACTTCCATTAAGGTTTTTATTCCATGAAATCTGAAATAAAACAAATCCCTGGGTAGTCTCCCTGAATAAATTTTAAATTTTTGAAAATCGTCTTAATGAATGTTTAGGCCACATGAAACATTGCAGCTAATTTGTGCAAAGTTACAAATTTTACAAATAATTCTGGAACTTTCCTTCCACCCAGCCCTACCATACGATGCTTTCACTTATCATATTTAAATTACATAGATGGAAACATAAGCACACAGTAGTTTGTAGTGATATGCATTGTGCACCAAAGTGGGCATATAAAATGGTTAGCTTTATATTTCTGAGAGCATATGCATATGGTCATAAATTCCTTAAAAGTGGTTGCCAAAGATATACACATTACTTTGGAATGGTGATGGGCTCCCCAAAGCACAGAGGTAGGCAAGAATAATAGAAACACTTTTTAATATTTATTTTTATATGTTTTAAGATTTACTTCTATTATTTTTAATTACATGAAGGTGGTGTGTGTGTGTGTGTGTGTGTGTGTGTGTGTGTGTGTGTATACAGATGCCCAAGGAGGCCAGAAGAGTCAGATCTCCCTGGAGCTGGTGTTAGAGGAACTTTTGAGCCACCTGGTCCAGATGCTGGAATCTAAAACTCGGGTCCCCTGGAAGAGCAGCATTACTTGCTCTTAAATGCTAAGTCAAATCTACAGGTCCATTGTTTTTGATTACGTGTGTGTGTGTGTGTGTGCGTGCGTGTGTGTGTGTGTGTGTGTGTGTGTGTGTGGTGGAGTATGTGCACATGAGTTTGGGTGCCTTTGGAGGCCACAAGTGTTAGATCCCTTGGACCTGGAATTCCAGAAGGTTGTGAGCTGGCTCAAGAGGTCATTGGTAGCAGAATTCAGATCTTCTGCAAGAGCAATACTTGTTCTTATTGACAAGTCATCTCTCCAGCCCCAAACAGGAAAGACTTTTGTTTTGATATTCACTAACTGATCTTCTATGATGTGACAGCTACTTTCTAATTTAAACCTTTCCTTTTTAAACACAAACTCCCAATATGAGCTCAGTCTAGCCTCTAAGCCATGATGCCCTTGCCTCAGCCTTCCAACTGCTGGGATTCTAACAGAACCTTTAGAAGACTCCATATTTGTCTCACCACCATGACCAGTAGCATCATTCTCACCTTGCTTCTCGGAGCATCATTGACAGAAACCCTCCAGACCCATTTAAGCACCTTGCTCTATAACCTAATCTGTTGGTTTTTGAATCCCATTATGGGTCACATGTCAAATGACCTTTTTATTTCCCGTTCAAGTTTCTCCTCAGAGCTGTGTATGTTTATAGTTACATTCCCTTATTAATGACAATGCAGCCTGCAGAGTCAATTGCAATGCATTTAATAACTTTCAGATTTGAGTCAGACACTATAATGGAAATGATAAAAGATAAAAAAAATTAAAATGCACCATCTCTCAGTAACTGGGTAACATGATTGAGCAATTTGGCCTCTGGTCACAAGTTAGGTGAAGTTCCATCTCCTGTGAGTGTTTGTAGAATCTGATTGAGGCGCTGTAATATATATAACCAGTACCTGGTCATTACCCTTGAGAGATTGATAGGACCAAGAAGTCCTCTTGACCACAGTCTTTCTACCCTTGAACTAGAGCTTCTTCTTGTCCTCTCTAGGGTGTCCAGGGCTGAGAGCCTCGGATTCTGTTTCCTACTCAAGCAGGGACACACATACACAACAATGAGTTATGTGGTTGACCTGTCCAGGTTTGTAAGGCTAATGCTCTTGCTTCAAGTCAACCCTTGCTTCTGTGTTTCTTAGAATTTGAGTAATAACATGAAACAGTGGGTGTGGAGGATGGAAATGTGGGCCGCTCCTTTATTGAACAAGTGGACCACAAAAATAATGTGAGAATTACGGTAGAAAACATTTCAGTAGAAAAAAAAAGGGTACATGGTTTATAACATAGGAAAATATGTTGGCTGTGACCTCAAGCTCTGGAGTATCCTCCTGCTTATACCCTTTAAGCAAATTTAGGAAGTTTATTAATATTGCTGAATTATATCATGAGTTAACTAGTTCACAACAATATAACATACAAGGTGATATCAGAACCAAATGAGTCAGCACGCACAAAGTGCTAAACCCACAGATGAAATTTAGAAAGTGCTCAATAAAATTAACTATGATTACTATAATAATTATCTGACCCACTATACTACCATCAACCTCATTAACTAATCTTATAGGGAATTTAAGACTGAAGGCTTGTAACCCCCCCCCCCCAAAAAAAAATTCACATACAGAGGACAAATTCCTGGTAGGATGGTTTAGGGGATAGAGATTTTGGGGGAGGCAAGATCATGAGAGCAAAGACTTCATTATAGGCAATGGGGTTCAGGGTTCACTCTTGGGGCTGGGTGAGAATACAAAGGGAAGATGACAGTCTGTGAACCAGTAAGCAGGCCGTTAGATGCCAAATCCTTGAACCCACATGAACTTCAACTTCCAGCACCAAACTGTAAGAACAAATTTATAGTGTACCTAAGCCAGTCTATGAAACTCACTTAGCAATGCCCAAATGAAATACTGCCCTTTGGAATGTCCTTGAGGAGTGCCTCTCTATTCCAGAGCCAACCCCAGCACAGCCCGTGCAATGTTGTTTCTGAGAATATCTTTATCGCATAGTACCAACAAAGAATCTAATAACTGATCCAACTTCTACTTATACTGCACTTCTAGGAAGTTCAGAGTCTAATACCGTCCAGGTTAGGTACCAGAAAGTAGTCACACCATCTACATATTATTGTATTATTTTGTCCTTAGATATCTTTCACTTTCTGTACATATTTTTTTCCTTTCCAACTATATAATCCCTTATTTCTTGTTTTATATTATGTGTTTGTACTTTGGGAATTTAATGAAACGTGATGTGGACTAGAAACTAGAAACTGGTTGGATGCTGAAATTCAGGCTGTGTGTCTCAGTACAAGGTCACATAAGCCCAGACAGCAGACAAAGAAATGCAAAGGAAGCAGAAGGCAGAAGAGAAAGCAGGTGTGTGTGGCTTACAGCTGTGGCAAGTGGCTCCTGTGTACCCTGTGTTTGTGCAGTTACAGTAGAAGGTGCTCCAAGACTGAGAACACTCGCCACCATGCTCACAGGAGTTGGGCAAACACCTAGGAGAAAGAGAAGAAGCTTTTAATCATGATGAGATACAACATAGTACTGATCACTCTTATATGGTCATGTGAAACACAGATGCCAACCTGTGGAGGGTAAATTCCACATGACTAAGGGCTATACAGTCTGCTGTTGAGACACTTAGCTGACAGAACTAAGCCTTGGGCCATTAAAGGCATCTGGGTTTGGCCAGTGCTCAAATAGCTCTGACTACTTAATCTTCAGCATGTCTCAGCATATCACAGCTCTTTATTTTCCCTAAGTGACATGCCATGTCATGACATCAATACTAGCCAGAATATTAACAGCTTACATGAAAAGGTGTTCCATCATTCTGAGTTACTACACTGCTTGAATATGGGAAGGAAGATTGACTGAGGAAAGGATAAAGAAAGAGGGAAAGGAAAGGAATGGCTGTCTTTATGTACTCAATCTGCAGGACTAGAAATGTCCAAGAATGCTTGCTACACATTCATATATGCCAGGCAGTGGTGGAGTGTTCTCTGGTGCTGGACCTAAATCAAAAGGACTGCTCGGTTATTGTAAATGTCCAAGAGAAAGAACTGGTCTACTCAGTAAGTATAGAGCATAGGAGGCTTACCTCTTTGAGGTAGCTCAATTCCAGTATTAAATCATAATGCATCCTTTTAATTACAACCTATGTTTGAGAGACTATATCATGAATAATTCATTTTTTTTAAAAAAATAAGAGGATCATTTGAAACTAACAGGGAATAAAAAACAGAACCTAGCACATCATCTAATCTGAATCCAGGCTTTGAAAAGCTGTGCAGGGCCCAAATAGGTCAACAGTCAAAAGACTAAAGAATTGTGTTTAATTAAAATATTTCTTTTCAATTCATATGCATCACTTGACCTTAAAAAAATCATTGTGTATATTAGCTGAAAAGAACGTGATGCTACAAATAAAAAAAACTGTTATATAATGAAGCAGATTAACATATGTATCATCTCACATAGCTAGTTAATTTTTTAGGATTTATTTTATTTTAAACTGTGTGTGTGTGCATGCGCGCACATGAGTGCAGGTGGCTGAGGAGGCCAGTAGAGGGCATTGGGTTCCTGAGAGCTGGAGATCCCCATGGTTATGGGCCACCTGAGATGGGTGTTAGTAAACCAACTCTGTAAGTCGACCTTGCTTTTAACAGATAAACTACTCTCAAAGCCCCTGGCTACCTAATATTTCTCATTGTTTGTTTGTGTGGTGAAGACATCTAAAATCTATTCAGTTAACATAATTTTCAAGTATGGTATGATTTGTGTCACCTATTGCCTGTACCTTTACCATCAAGCTCATTATCATTTCTCCCAAGGTGAATAAGTCATTAGAAAGCAAATGCTTATTAAGTTGTGTGGATCTAAATAAACCACTTTTAAAATTAAAGGGCCAGGCGTATCTTTTGACATCAGGACAGAGTGAAGATGGTCTGAGACATTTGGAAGAAGGAGCTGACGACTTTCTGCTGTGGACTGACATACTCCTGGTGGAAGAGGTTGAGTCCACAGTCTTCTCGGCTTGGATAAACGTTAGCTAAATTGCTATAGTTTCTGAGCTGCTTTTCCCTAGAGCATTTCCTCAAAAAAAAAATGAATGAATGAATGAATGAATGAATGAATAAATAAATAATAAATAAATAACCTTTCTGCTGTGAATTAGTTCTTGTTCCCTTTGAGGAATAAATCATCTCCAACCTTTTACCAGTGTCCTGACCCAGGAGGGACCCCTGGAGGACAACCACTCTGAGATACTGGGATGCAGATAGATACCAATAGCAGAACCTGTATCCTCTGTCTCCATACAAGGATAGGAACCCAGTGAATTTCCATCAACACTGACTAGCAAACAAATGTGACATAATCACACTGGCAATCACCTGTTAGGAAATAAATCCTCATTAAACTGTTTGGATCTGAGGCAGGATGGGAAGATGGGAGGAAGTAGGGGATGCTGGAAGGAAAGAAGCTTGTCCTGGAATATGTGTTGTCTTCTACTGATTAAAGAGTCAAGATTTCAACACAAGTGTCAAAGTCAGAATTTCATAAAGGGCCAGCAAGATGGCTCAAAGGCTAAAGGCACTTGCTGCAAACCCGATGACCCGAGATTGATACCACGGACTCACACAATGACCAACACACAGGCACACACATATACATACACCTGAATACACACACGCAAATGTAATTTTAAACTTTCAAAAATTTATGCCTTGCTTATTTTTATAGATACATCCCAAATGAAAGGTTGACATGCTTACTCAGGGCCAGAACGAACACGCCTTCAAGTCTAATGGTGTCTGCACTTCTCTCTTCCCTGATCTTAAATAACACACCTGATAAAAGTTCACTTGCAAAGGAAGATGATTTAGCATAAGAAAAATAAATAAGCCAGCTTGTGTAGTTTTTCAGGGAGAGGAGGAAGAGAGGATTTGCTTTGTTTTATTTTGTTTGTTGGGTATTTTTTGGTTTTGTTTTGTTGTTTTGATTTATTGTTTGTTTTGTTTTGTTTTAGGACACAAGGTTTCTCTGTGTAACAAACTTAACTGTACTGGAATTCACTCTGTAAATCCGTCTGGCCTCAAACTCACAGAGATCTGCCTGCCTCCAACTCCTAAGTGCTGGGATTAAAGGTGTGTGCCACAGCTGCATGGCTTGCTTTTTGTTGTTGTTGTTGTTGCTTTTTTTGTTTTGTTTGTTTTAAATTTGCTGTGAAGCAAACATTACTTAGGAAGCTACAGAATTATTCTTGTGTGTGTATGTGTGTGTGTGTTTTTATAGACTCTCTTTTCTCTCTCTCTCTCTCTCTCTCTCTCTCTCTCTCTCTCTCTCTCTCTGTCTGTCTCTTTCCTCCTCCTCCTCCTCCTCCTCCTCCCCCAGCTCCTGCCTATGTCTTAGGCATATATTGTCCTCATGTGTCTGTTTCTCTCTAAACACCACCACTTAGAGCAAACATGTCCTATCGTTTCCCCCCTCTTAATAAACACATTAGCTCCATCTAACTCTGACTTGTCCTGAATTCTTTTCAGCAGTGTAGTCAAACTCTAGCTTTACAAAAACTAAGTGGAGGTCCCTTATGGGGGTCTTCCTCAAGCTTCTGCTGGTAGTGAAATGTCTCCTCATTGCTGATAAAATTGCATGATTTTAAAATCTGTGTATGTGTGGTCCATGGTGTGTCTGTGGTATGGTGTTTGTATGTAATATATGCACTTGCATGTTTTCAGGTGCACCTGCACATATGTGTGTACCCGTAGCTGTGGGGCCAAAGGGTGACACTGATCTCTTTCCTTGATGGCTCTTCATGTATGTTTTTCTCAGACAGGGTCTCTCACAGAACCCAAGTTCATCAGCTGAGTTAGACTGCCTAGCCAATGAGCTCCGGAGACCAACTTGTGCTACCCCCCACCCCAAATGCTGAGGTTACAGAAGTGTGCCACCATGCCTGGCATTTTACAGAAGTGAGCTTGAGTTCTCCTCACACTTGTGAGGCAAACACTTTACAGACTGAGCCATCTCTCTACCCAAACATCACATTTGAATGAAAACGTCAGAGGTAGCATTTGGTTTAGACGCACTACAGTGGCAATATCCCTAACCCGGGTAAAGTAACAGGAACAGAAGACATTTGTGAAGTTCTAGTTTGACTCGAATAACTCCCCAGACCCCTGACGCCTTTCAGAAGTCAGAGTGGATAATATATTGAGACCAAGGCTTCCCATGCTCTCATCCATTTCCAATTAAAAAAAACAAATAAACTACAGAGCCTGCCAGAACATATTTAAGGTGGACTTTCTGCCTCCTCTCTGATCAGAGCTGAAGCAGGAACCTGATGCTTTGCTTATAGGCTTTTTCCAATGTTAGCTGAAAATAGTGCTATTGATTTTCTCCTTGATTAAAAAATATGATGCCCACTGTTCACAGAACAAAACAATCCAAGGCAGGAGAGAGTTCCCCTGTAGTCTCACTACAAACATGACCTTGTAGTCATAAATACAATCTTTATCTTTTTTGGTGGTAGAGCAGGGGGTTGTTGATGTAGACCAGGCTGTCCTCTAACCCACAGAGATCCACCTACCTCTGCCTCCCAAGTGCTTATGCCACTTCACCTGATACTCAAAGACAATCTTAAAGTAATTCTTCTGCTGTTTGGGGATCAATAAATAAATAAATAAATAAAGTATATACTTTTACAACCATTAATTTCATGTTTTTAGTATTCTTATAGATTGGCAGGAACCCATTCAGACACACTATCATAATTTAATTTTTAAACATTTCAGCTCAATGACAATCTAGTAAAAAAAAAGGCATTTAAAAACTATCAAAACAGTACCAACCTTAGTTTATAATCAATTTGAAAATGACAACAGAGGTGACCTTTCTTTAAAATTTCTCAGAACTGTTTCAATGGTTTTGCCTAAAATCCAAATGAACAAAAAAAGCCTTCAATTGTCATGGTGCATGGGCTGTTTCCTGTTGATCTTCTTCCAAAGGCTTACTGGGCCCATTTTACTCCATTCAAACTAGACAGGTGAGGTTTTTCACAATTGTAAATAAAATGTGAAAGACTGAATTGTGAAGTTTACTAAATTCATTACATGGGAATGCTCGCCAGCTTGTAACCTATGGCAATCTGCACTGCATGGCGGAGCTCTTGTCCTGACCAAGGACTCTAAACAATTGCGTTGTACACTTCCCTCTGTGCTAGCCATTCCAATACAAAGCAAAACAATCCATCAACCCATTTTCTCAGGCTTCTAAATCTTTCTCCTGGACATTTCCATCACTATTTTCATTGCGTGTGACTTTGAGCAAACACAACCATCGACATACTCAAACCTGAAGTGACAGGCAAAAATTTCATTTAGCCAGATTCTCTGTCCTGCACGATCTCATTTTCAAAGGCTTTCATAGGCTATAATGCTCGGCTGGAATGAATGATGTTGAATCTAGATCTAGGACATTATCGCATTCAGGGGAACTAAACATCAGTTACCTGGAGGTCTCCCATCCTCAGAACAGTAACTAATGAGAACTTCTCCTCACACAACTCCCTCCCCCAGCTACTCCTCACAGAGCCATGCTCTCTGTGCCACAAGAGATAGCTTGTCTTCAGATGCTTGGAACGAACCTGCTGGCGGCTTGGTGGACTCGTAGGCTTCCGTGGAAAAGAGGAGAGCAAGAGTGGAGGACCATGGGGAGAAACTCAGACCCTGAGAGGGACAGGATGGGGCTAGCTAGAAGATGGTTCCATGAGCACTAGGGTTAAAGGCCAAGAAGTGGCCAGTGCGCTGCTCCAGATTTGGGGACAGGAACAGCTGCTGATCCTACCTTAGTAAAATCTCATGACTTAGGACAACACCGCTCATGTCAACAGAGGATGAAGAAATCACATTTGGAGGAGAGAGCACACATGGGTATGTAAAAAGCAGGAAGAAGACTTTACTGAGTATGGGTACGAAGATGGTATAGTTATCTCCTTAAGGACCCATGTGAATGTGTATAATAAATCAGCACAAAGGTTGTGTGAGGAGTTTCCAGTCACGTGACTGAGCATATGCATGTGTGTGTGTGTGGAACACGATGTTTGAGGACTATGTGAGTTTAAAGCACACGCATGAAGAACCATGTGTACACAAGTGAGTGAGTTTGTATGTATGATTTACATATAACTTTGATCTTTCTTAAACCTAGCTACACTTTTTAAAAAGTAAAAAAAGAAAAGATTGCATTATACTAAGTTCCCATCAAATTTTAATGTTACCACTTATTTTAAATTATGTTATTAAACCATTAAATGATATTTATTACGCATGGATGAAAGATTACCCACCCATAATTCTAATGTGTACCCAAAGAGGATGCATGGCATCCCAGGAATAAAGATCTGGCTTCTTGGCTCGGGGGCTGAGCTCTGTTTCCCTGGTCAACCTTACCTCTCCAAGCATCAATTTCCCTATTCCTCAGACATAGTCACTGTCAAGATTATGTGAGGGTAGATTTAAACACTTAATAGTATTATATGCTTAGTTCAAGGCCCAGTATATGGATTGAAATCTGCAACAGCGTGACATTCCACCGAACTCAGTAATTAAAACTAGCATCCTTGGTTAGAAGCACGGCTGGAATGACTCCTTCACTACAGTTGTCCAGGCCTACCTACAGTTTTTAATTATTACGAACTGTTGGTTATTGTGTCAGAAGTTGTTCACCCTCTACAATTAACTCTCGAATCCTGCTTGCCATGCCCTGCGCCCATGCTCCTGCTGAGTTTATGGGGTCATGCTCACACCTTGATCAATACAACACCTCCAGCATTCTTAGGGGCAGTGATTCTTCTACTCCCACACAGAAGACAGCAATGGGATGCGACAGTGCCCATTAGACTAGGCACAAGCCACGTTCCCCTGCCTCTGAATATATCCACCTATCAGGGTATCTAAAGCCAGCTCGATAATCAACCACACAGGTTTCTGTACCTCATAGTCAATTTTACTGTTTGGGTAACAGACACAGTGTGTTGATTTTAATGACATGTTTTGGTACATTTATGCCCTTCTAGAACTATAACAGGGTAGGGAAGTTGATCCAATGGTTAACTCGCTTATTGTGTAAGCATAGTGACCTGAGTTCAGATTCACATAATCCCCACAAAGATGAACCTGATAGCATCTCTGGAACCCCAGAAATTCTCAAGAGGTTGCTAAGTGGAGACAAGAGAGTTCCTTAAAGCTCATAGTCCAAATAGCAAGAGAGCCTGTCTAACTGGAGGTAGAAGATGAGAAGGGACACCCAGGTTGTCTTCTTAACTCCACATGCTTGACATGATATATACATGTGTGCCCACACTCATACACAAATGGACTGTTGCTCAAATATTGTATACACACACACACACACATATACATTAAAAACAAATGAAAATAAAAACACAACAGCATGAGCATCAAACCTTGTAGGTTGGTAGTATGTTAATGTGTAATTAACAGTCACATATCTTCTACTTATTATTAATTGTTATTCAAAATATGTTATAGAAAGAAATTACTACTTTTTTAATGTAGATACAATTCATTTCTGATATATCAGTAGTGAGAAAAATACATAACAAAAGTTTATTATCAACATTTTGAATAGGTCAATATGGAGATTGCTGCTGTCCTTACCTGTCTGAAATGCCACATGAGTCTATCTGAAGGTCACTGAAGTTGCCAAGGGACCCCTGCTGAACTGCAATCAGATCTACCATTTTGTTGTTGATGGATATGAGTCTCATGCATCCTTGAAATCCACCTACTGGGCTCTTACACCTCGATCCAAAGCTTTTGTCTGGGCAACCTGATAAGAACAAAGCAAAGTGAAGCCACAGTGCAATATTAGAAAATCAGTATTCGGGATCACAGCAGAATTTAGATAGACAAATAAATAAATAATACAGACATTTGATTATCTTCTGCATTAGAAGAGAGAAATAAACCTACTGGAACCATTATTGGCTTCCTCTAAATCTATGCAAAGTGTTGTCTTTATTTCCATAGGATTCAAAGGAAGCCTCTAGAGTGGTTATAATTGTGGGCACTGATTTAGCTTAACCTAAATTTAGAAGTTTAGCTATTGGATCCAAAATACTAAGTGTACCAGTAAGCAGTGTCAAATTTCCTATAGCTTAAGAGGGAACTTAGTCTTTAAACTGGAAAACTCAAAACATGAACTAGGATAAGTGTACACTGAAGACAAGAAAAGATAAATCGGTAATAATGAAATGCCTCTGCACTTAAAGCTAACTATCTGAGAAGGAGATATATTGACACAGAATAAAATTACCAACTCTTTATTTGATTAAATACTTTATTTCCTTATACATGTAAGAGCCACACATATTTTTGACAAATACAAATGGCTAAATGTCAAAAAATATTTTGCTGTTTGATTTTATTTATTCTTTGGCTCAGCAAAGAATGTCCTTTTTGTGCCAATTTTTTTCTAACATTTAAGATTTGTTCTCATTATTTAAATAACAAATATAATATTAGCCATTACTGTCTGGGTTTAATGATGTTCTAAATGTTTATTCAAGTGAAGTAAATAATTTTATGGAGTATGAGCACATATATTTCACTTACATATTTTCCATCAATCTTTCTTTGCTGCTATGGCTGTCAGCCATGACTACGATTTCACAGAATTAGAAGGGAAGCAGCAACTTCTTAATTCCTCACTGCTAGTTTTCCACCTGGAAATTTCCATTACAATTCAATATTTTCACCAAGGATATCTCTCTTTAATGCTTTCTTTTCCCAGCAAAATACATTTATATGGCAAGGGAAGACCAATATTATTTAAAACTATTAGCAGACACTCTGAAATATGCTATTTTGATTTTAATGGAAATTTCAAAGTTTCAAATTTAATATATCAACAAAAGGCCATCACAGCTTTTTTGAGTAGTGATTTGAGGTACATAGTAATGTTTGCATTTCCAGTAGTTAAAATTCTTCTGGACCATAGTACAGTGTTGTGTAGTTCATATCCTCTGATGTGAATGCTTCCTGGAGGGAAGAGGCAGGCTTATAGGACTCAGCAATCACACAAAAGTTAAAAGACCTCCCCCTCCCCCGGGTTATATAAGCAGTAAGGAAAGTGCTGGGGAGAGGTGGAGGTGGTTCTGGTGCAGCTGCCTGGAAGTTATGAAGGTAATTCCAGAGATACAGTTTCAGTGAGTCAACATCCCTTGGCAGAGTTAGCATCTGTGACACAAGTGCCTTGGAGCCAGCCATGTTCTCATAAAGGGCCCCAATAGACCCAATGACTCACAAACTACACTTGGATTGAATCATTTCTTTGGTCTGTTGTAGGTGCCCTATTTGGAGCAAAGAGACATTTGCTCACTTTTCCCAGAGAGAGCCACACTGCACACAAGATTATCATAGTCTCCTTGGCCTGTTATCCAAATAGCAGGAGAGAGTAGAAAGGGCAGTAGCTCATGGACACATGACAGTTTCGGAACAGCATGAGTGTAAATACTTGACTACTTTCTTCTATGGCTAGTGTTGCCCAACACATCCTAAACTAAGTCAGAATGTATTAAATCATGCAGCATGTCTACAGGAAGCAAGACGAGACAAACTAAATCACAAAGAAAGACAATAAAACTGTAGACAAAGCCAAGAGTCAGACCATGGGTACTTCATATTCCTGGATGCAATGTTCATTAAGAAATACCAAGAGAAAAGAAGGGTTCTATCAGGTTCCTCTCATTAGTCTTTGAAAAGGCAACCGTGGGCTAATACCAGGGAGAAGTCGAATACTGTGAAAGCTCATGAAAGTTCTAAAGTAGGAAGATGGCCGGAGAATTCTTAATGCCGAATTGATGAATGGATCCATTACCAAAGGCAGTCATTGTGTTAAATGCCTCTGGAGATGACACATAAATTACCAATGTGTGCTGCTTTTCCAGAAGGGAGATGCCATTTCATGGTGGACTGACCTGGTCCTCAGATACTTGATGCTTATTTTTTTGTACGGGGAACTAGAACATGCATACTCTGCATCTCCGTTGGCATCCCCAGTTTGTAATGCTGTGATACCCATCAAAAAAATGACATGAGGGAACTTATAGAAATTAGACATACAACTATCTTCCATGCAGAGAACCAAGACTTAAAACGTGAGGCTGATAAATGGTCAAAACTGAGCGGTGTCCCATGGTGCTCTCTGATTTTTGCAAAGCACTCAATTGAAAGAAGAAAGGTGAAGAGGAAAGGGAGCAAGGTGATGGATAAATCATGGATGTTTTGTGGTGCATACAGAGTTCTGCTCTTTGGGAAGGAGTCGTCCATCCTAACAGCCAATGGGGCAGTCACTCTGAAGACTGCAGAGTGGGGACAGAACCTAAGCTGTTGGGGCAGAATGAACTCTTCCCAGTAGAGTATGACAGTTAAGTCAGTGTGACTGGATTTTGACACTATCACTTTGAACTTGCAGTTGCATTTGGAGACAAACACAGGAAAGACCATGGGGGAGTGTCTCAGAACGTGTTTTTATTTTTTAAATCATGAATATTTTAATAACTGGTAAAGAATTAACTGTTGCAAAACTGTGTACTAGACAAAAGTAGCTGCAGTGATAAAGGGATCTCCCTCCACACAGAACAAGTTTTCAGTGTTGAACAACTGGGACATGATGTTGTGGAGGGACACTAAACTTCAAGTTAGAAAATGAAAGAGTGTGGTCATCCCACTGCCATTACCAGCCTGGCAATCAGGCCAGTGCTGGATTGCCAGTGATGATGTGGGATGCCCCTCTGTGTACTGTGAATATATTTTATTACCATTGATTAATAAAGAATCTGCTTTGGCCTATGGCAGGGCAGAATATAGCAAGGTGGGAAATCAAAGCAGAAACTAAGAGAAAGGAGGTGGAGGTGGAGGTGGAGAGATGCCAGCCCTTGCAGGAGGAGGAAGATGCCAGAGTATTATTGGTAAGCCGTGGGGCACAGGGCAATAAACAGATTATTAGAAATGGTTAATTCATATGTAGAGCTAGCCTGTAAGAAGCCTGAACCATCGGCAAAACAATTATAATTAATAAGCCTCCGAATGATTACTTTATAAGCAGTTGCAGGGACCAGCAGGCAGAAGAGATGCGAGTCCAGCAGGAATGCGTAGGGTAGAGAAAAGTCACCAATGACACAGCACTGCACTTTAGAATGTCCTACTTTACCCCTTCCCCAAACACAACTTTGCTAATGTTACCCAGAGTTTCTCAGGGAAACTATGCATTTAATGTTTTGGGATACAGAATTCCTATTCCCCAAATCCTAATATGTTTGGTTTCTGCACTGACTGAATTTCTCAATGCATGCTTGAAGCCAAACCCTGAAAATATTGGGATAACTAAGACGCCACAGGGCATCTATTAAAAGGACATGGTGCTAGGGCTTTACTGTAGATGCTCTATAGCATATCTTTCAGGAATATCATAAATACTTATAAATTTATAAACATTGGAAAAATAAAAATGAACTCTTAATTCAGATAGGAGTCATCTGGGGACCTCCTAGAGGGACAAACAAGCATGACAGACTTAGTCTTTCTTAAGTAAAAATATGCATGAAAGATTTGAATTTTTTTAATGTTATTAGAGGGGTTGAGAGATAGATCTGTCGGTAAGAGCACTTGTACAACCATGAGGAAGCGAGTTCAAATCCCTGGTAGTCAAATAAAAGCTAGGCATGGCATTACACATGCCTTTTGCCCAAGCTCTGTGAAGACAGATGGAGATAGGAGGATTCCTGGAGCTTGCTAGAGAACAGGCTCTCTTCAGGTTCATTGAGAGACCATGCTTCAAAGGAATAAGGTGGAGAGCAATAAGACAGAATGCCTGACATCCTTCTTTGACCTCCACATACACTGGGGGGGGGGGAACACCTGCACTCGTGTGTGTGTGTGTGTGTGTGTGTGTGTGTGTACCATATTCAGGCTTGCAGACACACAAATACCTCAAAAAGTCATTGGTATTCCTTAAATGTACATAAGATCTAAAATAAGGACAATAAAGGAAACTTAGATATGGGGTACACAGTAAAGCTCTGTGTAACTTTGCAATATTTCAGTAAATCTTGGTGAATCTAAACCATTTTAGAATAGTACAGAGTGTGACATGCATATCATAATAAACAAAAATTATAGCATGCATATACTTCACTCTCAAATATACAGCATGAATAAACAGAGTAGCCAGAGAAAATGCATCAAATAGCCAAGTATTACTAAATCTGAACATAGAGGTCATAAAATGCTATAAGAAAGACAATTCCATTTTCATGATTTATTAACAGTTTTATCCAAGCTTCTATTTTTATTTTGTATCCTTTAACAGTATGCTTGGTGGGTTATTTTTATTATCTCTTTCTCTGTTCTAAATCCTTTCATTTGGATTGAAAGCTCTGGGTTAACGTATTCCATATACCTTACTATTGATTAAAAACTATGTTCCTAGGGTAATCTCAAAAATCCATCATGTTTTGTGAAGCAATTTAGTCCATAGGTGAACAAATCTCAGTTTGGGAAGCAATTATATCATTTAAAATACTATTTTGCTGCTTTTTGCAGTATTGGATTACATGAGTTTTTTTCTTAAAGATTTTACATTAAATTGTGCATGCATATATGTTTCCGTGTGTGTGAATATGTGAGTATAGGTACTGCAGAAGTCAGAAGAGGGTGCTGGATTCCATGAAGCTGAAGGAACAGGTGGTGTGAACCTCCATGTGGTTGCTAAGAGTTAAATCTGGGTCCTCTGCTAGAGCAGCCAGCGAGTCATCTCTCCAGGCCCTTGCTTTTATCTTCCTTGTTTAACTTTGTTTTTATTTGTTCTTTAATTTGCATTTAACCTCTGGTGAATGGATCTGAGTCTTTATAACACTTTTTAAAAATCATTTGCATTTCATTGATAATTATTAAAATTGAAAATCATTTTTTATATCAAAATGATTCTAGAATTACTTATTATTTTTAAGATTTATTTTATTGTTAATTTTGTGTGTGAGAGTGTGTGTGTGTGTGTGTGTGTGTGTGAGAGAGAGAGAGAGAGAGAGAGAGAGAGAGAGAGAGAGAGAGAATGTGTGTGTGTGTTTATGTGCGTCGAAGATTGGAGGTATCAGATCTCCTAGATCTGGAGTTGTAGGCAGTTGTGAGCTACCTGACAAGGGTCTGGAAACAGAACTCTGATGCACTAGAAGAACAGTATGAACTTGAACCACCAATGCATCTCTCTGGCCCCAGAAGCAACTATTAAACTGTAGTCATGCAATAGCCAAACAACGGTATTATGGGGAATGCGATGACATAATTATGTCTTGCTACTGCCTGCACTCCCTATGTTGAAGAGCCTAGTATTTTCACTTCAGTTGTAAAAACTCATTTTTATGCCACGAGTCTGCTTTGCCAAGCTTTTATTTCAACCAACCATCCATAAGACGGCTAAACAGTTCATTTGTTCTGTTCCCTAAGGAAAAGGCTGACGCTGAAGGCTGCTGTCCTGCTTTTATCAAATGCGCTAGTGTATTTGTTTTTCTTCAACATAGAGATCAAGTTGCTGTGACTAATTAGGTTAAATTATTTGTCCATTGGCATAATATTGAGTTCTGTACTGGGCAGTGGGGAAGCAGTGAGAACCCTCTAGGGGAACTATGAGTCAGATCAGAGAAACACTGCAGTGACATCAACCCATCAAATCAGAGGACGGTGTACAAGGGCCATTGAACACTAGAAAAATCTAACAAAGCTTGAAAATAAGAATGGAAGAAAGTGACCTACTTAAAATAAATCTCATTATAAAAACCATAAGCATAAGGAAGTCTGCCTTATAGGAATTCATTTTAAGTCATAATTTGTCATTTTGATCCACTCAATATTTCCATGTTTAAAGAGAGTTAAAAAATAGTCCTTGGTTAGCAGGGTTAGCACTGATCAAAGCATGTGAGACACCATCCCCAAGACACAGAACTGGGAACACAAACATGACCCAATGGACCATATGACCGGACTCTGTTTCTCACCTCCAAAATAAAAGATGCCTTCTGAATTAACCTGCTCAGATCCCAGCCAATGAGAAGCAGGGGTGACGTGTCCATCCACGACCACACTCAGCTGATTCCTTTTAGCAGACAAGGAGACAGAGTGCCACTGGCCATCATCTAAGCCAGCACCTGAGGGGAGAAGTAGAGGAAAAGCTTTCAATAGCAAACACAAGACAGTCAGTGGTTCATGAGTGGAAGTAGACATTTCAGATCAACTGCAAGGCATGAATGTACTGAAGATTCACCTTCTCTGGGGGACACATTACAAGACACCCATGGATGCCCAAACCTTATATGTACTGTGCCTTTTTCTGCATATACATAACTATGATAAAGTACAACATACAAATTAAGCATAGTCAGTCATTAGCAGTAGTAACTCAAGACTAGAATCGAAAGAATATACTGTAAGCATCATTGAAGCCCTACGAACTGCTTACTTCTGGGATTTTCCATTTAGTATTTGCAGACTGTAATTGACCACAGTCACTGAAGCTATGGAAAGTAAAGGCATAGATATCAGGACATCATTTGAATTGTCCCCCATACCAAATATGAAGGATATGTGTACGATCCCACTGCTTGGGAGGACAGGTGATATAGGAGAATTAGTTCAAGCCAGCCTAGACAACATAGTAAGTGAGGGAGAAAGGGAAAACAAAGGAGGAAACACACACACTCACACATACGGGGGGGGGGGAGTCTCTCGAGAGGAGCATTTTAGGATGTGGAGCCCTTGCACAGTCAAGCAGCTAAGTGGACTCAGTGGGTTTTCTCAAAAGAGCACATGTTGTTGGGAGGGAAAAGTGGTTGTTGGGAATGAGGAAAAAAAAAAGGGGGGGTAGATTTGATCAAAACACATTTTATTTCTATATGAAATTATCAAACAATAAAGACATTAAAACCATATATTGTATACTAAATATCTTTTAAAAGGACCCCACACAGATTAAGCATAAGTTTGTATACATTGCTTTGACCTAAGATTACTAGAGATAACCTTTGTGACCAGAGGGAAAGTGTTTTCTGATTCAGCTCCATAGAATGTATTTACTATGACTGTCAAAGTACATAGAACTGATTCTCTCTCACCCCTGCTCGCTCTTGCTCTCACTCTCTTTGAATGTAACAGACACATTTCCAAATAAACTCACAATTTTATATAAATATAATATGGCCCTTATAAAAACCGTGGAGCTTCCACTGAAACACAGTCTCTAGCTCTTCTTTTTTTTTAAGTCTGTGATTTTTTTTTATTGAGAAAAGGAAAAAAAAGTTTCCCCCTCCTCCCAGCCTCCCATTTCCCTCCCCCTCCTCCCACCCTTCTCCCCCTCCCCCCACTCCTCTTCCCCTCCCTCTCCAGTCCAAAGAGAAGTCAGGGTTCCCTGCCCTGTGGAAAGTCCAAGGTCCTCCCCACTCCGTCCATGTCTAGGAAGGTGAACATCCAAACTGGCTAGGCTCCCACAAAGCCAGAACATGAAGTAGGATCAAAACCCCGTGCCATTGTCCTTGGCTGACGCTCATGTCATTGCCCTTCCTCTCAAAGGCAAAGGACACAATAGCTGTGTCCTAGGTGAAGCGGGGATAGGGAAGCTGAACTGTCTGTGGTGGATTTGCCAGTCTTACAGCCAGAGACCACCCAAGTCAGCAAACCAAAATACAATCATCCTGTGAAGCCCGGGGAGCCATTTGTAATCACCTTATTAAGCTGAATGAGTTTCCCTCACAATTGCAGTGTGAAAGTGCACCAAAGCTCTCTTAAATTGGTCACAGTGTTCTGTCATGTATGTACTTTAAAGGGACACAGATCCTACCCAGGCTTAAAAGCACACTGTTCTATTATCCAAGACCGGATTTTTCCAGGAGCCAATTCCGGATTGCTATGTGAAAGATACTTGGGCACAGCAGTGAAGAAGGCAGATTAGATACTTACTAAAAAGGCTATTTCTGCGAGTGGACTCTACTGAAAAGACAGAATAGAGTTATAAAACTCATGACTAAGATTAGAGTAAATTATGAAAAGTCCCCCATTTGTTCTTCCGGCGTGACCTTTAGGAGTCTGCACTCAGAGTGGCAAACCTTTGTTTACTTACTTAACCCCTAAGTGCAGGTCCCCATGTGCCCTCTAACTTGCTCACCAAGCACAGATGTGCCAAAATGAATGGCTCCAATCTGTTGTTTCTCCTTAGGCTTTTTCTTTTTTCTTAGAGTTTGCTTTTCCATTTTCTTTTTCAATTAATTAATTAATTTTTTAAAAGAAAACAAACTATATTTTTTTCATTATATATACCAATCCAATTTCCTACTCCTTTCCCTCCTCCCATTCCCCCCACATACCCTCCTGCCCCACCTACATCCAATCCTCAGAGAGGGGAAGGCACAAACAATGCTTTGGCGAAAGTCCAAGGTTCTCCCTACTATATCTAGGCTGAGCAAGGTATCCATTCAAAGAGAATAGGTTCCCTAAAAGCCAGTACATGCAGCAGGGATAAATCCTGGTGCCACTACCAGTGGCCCGTCAGTCAGCCCCAGCCATGCAACTGTCAGCCACAATCAGAGAGGCTAGTTTGGTCCCATACTTGTTCCTTCCCAGTCTGGCTGGAGTTTGTGAGCTCCCATTAGCTCAGGTAGACTTTTTCAGTGGGTGAACCCATCATGGTCTTAACCTCTTTGTTCATATTCTCTTTCCTCTTACTCTTCAACTGGACATTGGGAGCTTAGCCCAGTGCACCGATGCCAGTCTCTGCCTCTGTTTCTATCAGTTGCTGGATGAAGGTTCTATGGTGATATTTAAGATATTCATCAGTTTGACTATAGGCCAAGTCAAGATTGGGTCCCCCTCTCCTCTAATGCTTAGGGGTTAGCTGGGGTCATCCTTGTGGATTCCTGGGAATTTCTCTAGAGCCGGATTTCTTGCTAACCCTATAATGCCTCCCTCAATCAAGGTATCTCTTTCCTTGCTCTCATCTCTGTCCTTCTTCCTTCTAGACTATCCCATTACCTCATGTTCTACTCACCCCTCCCCTTCTCCCCTCATCTATTCACCCCTCCACCTTCTCTTCTCCACCCTCCCCCATGCTCCCAATTTTGTCAGGCGATCTCCTCTGTTTCGACTTTCCAGGTGGATCTATTTATGTTCTTCTTGGGATTCACCTTATTACTTAGCTTCTCCAGGATCATGAACTATAGGCTCAATTTTTGTTGTTTATAGCTAGTATCCACTTATGAGTGAGTTCATACTGTATTCATCTTTTTGGGTCTGGGTTACCTCACTCAGGATAGTGTTTTCTAATTCCATCCATTTGCATGTAAAATTCAAGATGTCATTATTTTTAATTGTTTTTTAACTAATGTGTAAATATGCCACATTTTCTTTATCCATTCTTTGGTTGAGGGCATCTAGGTTGTTTCCAGGTACTTTCTGCTATGAACATAGTCGTAGTATGGTTGAACATCTTTTGGGTATATACCTAAGAGTGGTATGGCTGGATCCTGAAGTAAGTTGATTTCAAATTTTCTGAGAAACTACCATGCTGATTTCTAAAGTGGTTGTACAAGTGTGCATTCCCACCAGCAATGAATGAGTGTTCACCTTACTCTACATTCTCTCTAGCATAAGCTAGAGTTTTTAATCTTAGCCATTCTTACAGTTGTAAGATGGTATCTTAGAGTTGTTTTGATTTGCATTTCCCTGATGGTTAAGGATGTTGAGCATTTTCTTAAGTATCTTTTGGCCATAGGAGATTCTTCTGTTGAGAATTCTCTGTTTAGTTCTGTACCATTTTTTAATTGGGTTATTTAGAATTTTGATGTCTAAATTCTTGAGTTCATTATATATTTTGATGATCAGTCTTTTGTCTGGTGTGGGGTTGGTGAAGATTTTATCCCATTCAGTAGGCTGACTTTTTGTCTTATTGACTGTGTCCTTTGCTTTACAGAAGCTTCTCAGTTTTCAGTGTTCTCATTCATTAATTGTTGTTCTCAGTGTCTGTGCTACTGGAGTTATATTAAGAAAGTGATCTCCTGTGCTCGTGCATTGAAGAATACTTCCCACTTTCTCTTCTATCAGGTTCAGTATGGTCGGACTTATATTGAGGTCTTTAAACCATTTGGGCTTGAGTTTTGTGCATGGTGATAAATATTCTTCTGTTTTCATTCTTCTACACATCAGGTTATGCCAGCACCATTTGTTGCTTTTCAAACAGTTATGCTGATGAAGTCTCTAGTGGTCAAACTCTCCTATGATTGTGAGTGAATGAGTGCATGTGCCTGCACCCATGTCTGTGTGAATGCATGCATGTACATGCCACATTGTGCTCATGAAGGTCAAAAGGTCTTGGGTGTCAGCTCTCGCTTCTACTTGCTTGCGAGTCCTTTGTTGCTCACTGTGGCACATGCCAAGCTAACTGACCTGCTAACTACTGTGGATTCTCCCATATCTGTGTCCCTTTTTGCCATGGGAGAATTAGGATTACAGACATGTACCACCACATCTGGTACTCTTAGGAATTTAGGCTCAAATCCTCACTCTTGTTCCGCACATGCTTTATCCACTGAATAATCGCCCCGGCCCTGATCTTGGTTCCTTCTTTAGTTACGGAGTTTGGTATGCAGCCCAAGATGATTTCAAAATCAGTATCACCCTATGTCAGCCACCCACGTGCTGGGGCTCCAAGGTGTGTACTGCTTTGTCTGGCTTCCATAATGATATGTTTCTAATACATGATAAAATGGATTGCTATAAAATCCATGTTATATCAAGTACAGGTCTAGGGACTGAAGAGATGGTTAGTAGTTAAAAGCATGGCCTACTCTTCCTGAGGACCAGAATTTAATTCCCTGTACCCACCTGGTACTACATAGTCACCTGTAACTCCATAGTCACCTGTAACTCCACCCCTAGAGATCCAATCCCTCTTCCAGCCTCTAAAGACCCTTCATGCACAAGGTACGCAGGCATACATGAAGACAAAACATCCACACACATAAAATAAAACTGAAAATGAAACATTAAAAAATGTAAGTCTACTAAGCACATGCTTATGCCTTCTATGGATTTCTTTGTGCTGTAACCATTTCCAAAAGCTTTATGTCTGTTCTCATACTTGTGGATTCAGACAAACCCTGCAGAGAGATCATAGTGGTCCAAGGATTGCGCTTTGTGTAGCTGTGCCCTGGGCATCTGCTGACTGGGCACGGGACAGAATTAAACCAAAGGCTGGGGCAGGCCTTTGGAATCTTACTTTCCATATGGAAGCCAAGTTAGATTATGAACAAAAGATTGGCAGGACACCCCACGCTGCAATTTGGCCCAGTGAAATGCAATCATTTAACTGGCCAGCAGGTTAAGAACTGGGGCCACACTTCCAGAGAGGCCTTTAGAAAGCTGAAATTTGGTGTAATAGACATCATTTACCTGTAGAGTAGGCGTATTGCCTGTCAACGGGATGGATTGCTCAAATTAAAACATGAGTGATCCCTAACATATGTCGATTAGCCCTACCTAGTAAATCAGACTCCACTTCACTTTCCCACCTCCCAGTCTGATAGGAAGCGTCCCCTTTGAAAGCCACACTACAGTTAAAGGGAGGAACCATGCAACTTGTTCTTTTTCCTTATTAATTATATTACCTAAGTCAACCCTATCGCTGCTTTATTAATTATTCTTCTCATTGCTGTGACAGAATACCAGACAGCAGTGACTTAAGAAAGGAAAATGAAAAGATGACTCATTGGTTCAGAATGCTTGCTGCTCTTCATGAGGATCTGAGTTCATTCTCAGCACCTGAACTTGGTAACTCACAATCTACTATAACTCCAGATTCCCTGAGAACCCTCTACTGGCTTCATGGCCACTTTCACACACACACACACACACACACACACACACACACACACACACACACAAATCCTTTATAAAAGGAAGAAGGTTTATTATGGTTTATGGCTAGATGTCATGGGAGAATTCCTGATGATAGGCGTGTATGGCTGAGATTATTCCCATACCAGTAGGAAAAACAAAATAAAACAAACAAAAAACAAATCAACAAACCAAACCCAGAAAAAGATCATACCCAAGGTAACCCTCAACAGCTCAGATTCACTATCCCACTTCCTCCAATCTTCCCTCTAGAATCAAACTTTACACAATGCCAAACACCACCCATAGCTGTGGACTAAGAATCCTAAGCCATGAGCCGGTGAGGGAGATGTTTCACACTGAAACTATTATACCCATCACTAATAATCTCTTTTCCATCCTAGGCAGCAAGACCACGGCCATGAGGAGGCAAGTACTCTACCATAGAGCTATAGCCCAGGCCCCACTCATCTGGGGAGTAAATATGTTGTTGCTATATTAATAAAGTAATAATTGCAACAATGTTCTTGAGTAATGCTTCCCAAGTACTTTTTGGTGCCTTCTATGTATTATGTATTTTACACCACAATGGTTATTACCCTTGTTTTAATTCTGAAGAAAATGAAGCTTTGGGAGACTCAATGATTACCGTGGATGCTATCCAGCTAGTAAGCAACAAAAACAAACCAGAAACCCTTGCCTGACTCTAAAACCCACAATTTTCTCTGCCTATAAGGCAGGTGCTCTCCTTATTTTTCTTAATGTCGGACAATCCACTTTGAGAAGGGAGAAAGGCAGGGCTGGCAATCAGGCATGTGGCTATGAAGAAGCTAAGCCGTGAGAAGCTGGCTGCCAGGCAGGGCCAGGTGAAGGACCTGGAGCTATCCCACTGAACATAAGTCAACTCCCAGAATGCCAACATCAGTAGCTATGCGACAATAGGATCAAGAGAAGAAACCAAAACTATTTCTAGGCTTCCTGTAGTGGTGCATGCCTGCCTATAATCCCAGCACTTGGAAGGCAGAAGCAAGAGAAGGGTTGTAAGTTGAAGCCTAGTCTTCACAGTAAGCTCCAGGCCAGCTAACAAGGTCTTTTCTCAGAACAGCAAAGGAACAAAGAAACAAAAATACTACTATTTCAAATTCTTGGTTGTATACAACCCCCAAAAGAAATAAGATTAATGTATAAACAAGAGGCATACTAAAGTTCTCCCTCCTCTAGATAATGTGAATAACTACTGTCACTGTTTAAATGTTTAATGCCCCATTGCAGGTTAATGGTTTGAAAGATTGGTCTCCGGGTGATGCGACTTTGAGGCTGTGGAACCTTCAAGAGGTAGAGCCTAGCTAATGGTGGCAGGTCACCAGGATCTTCTTCTGAAGGCTAGCTGTGGAAAAATCCCTAGGTCTGGCCTCTCTGCTTTTTGACCATATGTGGTGTTAACAGGCTCCTGTATCACACATTCTGTGATAATGAAGCCTACTTCTCCAACATGCCTTTCCCGGGATGATGGGCTGAAACTCCCCAAGGCCATGAGCTAAGTCAGTCCTTCCTCCCTTACATGGCTTCTGCCAGGAGTGGTGATACCAGCAACACACACTAAAATGGCCACTGCAATGACTAATTTCTCTCGTGTCCGTTATTTCATCATGATTTCTTCCTTTCATCCTTCTAGATAACGATCACAAAAATACCAGATCATAGAATTATCCCCACTTCCCGAGAGCACTTCATCTACAGCGAATGTTCGCTTTCTAGACACACCAGTCAATGAACATAACCCCAAATTGTATGTCATTCTCAATATGTCTGCATCCAATTGCTCACGTGAGTCTTCTTGCAATGAGCAACAGCCTCAAGGTGCTCAAATACCAACTATGTCCAAGGTGGAAGTATTAGCAATTGCAGGTGGTGGAAAGAATGGAATTGTTCCAGAGTCTTTCTTCCTCAACCCAAGTCCTCAACCCTTGTCTCTGGGTCAAGCCACATAACTGTTACACAGATCATAGCAGGAAGTGAGAAGGTTTTTATCTGCTTTCTCCTGTGTAATCTGCAGGCCTGTCGTAAATTGCTATAGAAAACAGTCCGACAGCTCAGCTGCCCTCAGCCTCTGCTTAGACTGTAGCAGGCATCTAGAAGGGGAGATAGATAAAAGCACTAAGCCTGCCACTTAGGGAAGATCCTCTGCAAAGGGGCAGGAGGCAATTACATGTATGCCATCACTCAAGGAGCCCCTGAAGAGTGGCGCTCCATCTCCAAATCTATCTCAGTGCTCTGAAATCACAGGACTCCTAGGTTTACTAACTATCGTCGCTAGCCAGAATTAAGGACCCAGATCACTAGATAGCTCCTGTCAGGGGGAAAATATAGGGGTCATTGGTAACTATCGCTTCAGTGGAGGGCAGGAGTTTGAAGGTGACAGGTTTACAGAGTGAAGAGAGGAAGAGATTAACAAGGAAAGGGGATGAGGTGGAACTAAAGAATGGTTTCTACTGGGGGAGACACCCCAAGAGGGCTGTACCATTGCCAGGGACACCGGGATTGCAAATGTCTACCAAAACACACACTTCAGACAGCACAAGCAATACCACAGGCAACTTCTGCTCTGGGGCCAGAAAGCTTGTCCACAGGGCTGATTTTTCCAATTAGGCAAAAATGCTAAGATTATTGAAGGAACTCCAAACTTGACAGCAAAGAATTTCATTTCCAGTAAGAAAATATGACTGCATTGTTATGTTAGGTCCTTGAAGGCATCTGGAGGGGTTTTGATTTGACATCTCTAACAGTGACAAGGGCTGAAAATACCTTGTGTCATGAGGGATTTCAGAGCCCTGCTAAAACATCTCATGATTTAGGCTAATATACTACCATTAATATTTCAAGGATGGCTTAGGTTCACATAGTATTTTCAAATAATTCCAAGTGACAATTTGCCAACGGTACACTCCATTACAATTTTATCCTGATAATTCAGATATTTGCATAATTCAGTTCTTTCCTCCTTATAATTTAGTTTCTTTCACTAGGAAAGGTGAAAATATTTTTAATTTTTCAAATCCTAAGGATTGTTGATTCATATGTCTAATAACTATGAACGTTTAAGTCATCCCTATTTAATGAAAAGATTTAGTGTAGTATAGTATCCCAAATGACCCCTAGTGAAAGGTCATTTCCTATGGGAAAAGAAGCTAACCAGGCACCAACTACCATTTAAGTAATTCATTTGTAAATTTAAAAAAAAATATTTGCTCCACTGAAATTCACAAAAATTAACATATATCCCATAACTACTTGGGGTGCACTTAATAAGGTTGGACAACCAAATCAACAGCTGTATGACAATGACTTGAAATAAAGTCATGTGTAACTGTTGGAGTGGTATTATGTTGTAGCAAATCTTTTCATTACATAAGGATGGCTTAAACTTTCATAGTTATTAGATATATAATTTTGAAGGAAACTGGAAAAAAAAGAGTGGGGTGAGTTGGTGGCCAACGGTTGCTATTTTCAGTGTAATTTATTTTACCACCCTGACACTCCTAGTTAGATTCCTTATTATAAGCTATGAAAATAATCATATAAAGTCACATGATATCATAATGGATTTTGCCTTCTCCATGTTCAAACATTCATTTAGAGATTTTAAAAATCACTTAGGGTATTCTATGCAGAGCTATAACTAGTAATTTATTAACCACACATTCCTGAAAAGAGGTTGGAAGTGAGCTAGCTTCACGCAGCTCACTACAGTAATGTTGTACCGAAGCAGTTTCTTTAAGATGTTGAAAACTAGGCTTGGCTGTAACCACTTCAGAGGATGCTAAATGCGTCACAATACTCTGTACACTGGTGACAAGCTTACATTTTTAGACTCTCATTTTAGGAGTCTCTTAATTATTCATATGACACTGATTAATTTATTTCCTTTGGTCCAGACTACAAATCCACCACATTGAACATTACATAAAAGTCACGGCATAGTACTTCTCAAAAATTATAATTTATGCTGACTTTCTAACACTGTAACTTAAACTGTTAGATGCAAGAACATGAATGGCAATAAAAATATACAAACAAAGGATCCCTGTGCTGGCTGGTTTTATGTCAACTTGACACAAGCTGCAGCTTTTGGAAAAGAGAACCTCAATTGAAAAACCGCCCCTACCAGATTGACCTGTGGACAAGCCTGTGGTATGTTTTCTTGATTGATGATTGATGTGGGAGGGTCCAGCTCACTGGAGGTGGTGCTGCGCCTTGGCTAGTGGTCCTGGGTGCTCTCTGAAAGCAGACTGAGGAAGGCATGAGGAGAAAGCCAGAAGCAGCATTTCTCCGTGGCCTCTGCATCAGTTACTGTCTCCAGATTCCTGTCCTAACTCCTCCGATGATGGGCTGTGATGTGGGAGTGTAAGTGAAGCAAACCTCCTCCCCTCCTGGTTCCTTGTGGTCATGGTGTTTTCTCACAGCCTCAGAAAGCCTAACTAAGCACCACGCTAGCACCGATTTGTATACATACTTTTCTTATTAGTTCCAGACTCTATTTTAACTTTTCTCATTTTTTTCTATCCTAATCATAGTCTATAACTGTTGGTCATGGTTAATATGTAGGAATAGTACAGTAACATCTATAAATTGTTTTTAAAGATCATTTATTAAAATAATGCAGCAGTTTACCCCAATGTGACCTCGAGCTGCCAGGAGTAGATGCTATACTGTCCATGAAAAGCACTGATGGAGATTCCTCGTTGAGAGCTATATCATTTTAATGAAGAGACAAATATATCCCTCACTCACAGCTCTGACCTAGATTGAACATTAAGTTTCAAGACACATATAAAGTCGCCTTAATTATATTACCTCTAATTGATAAAAAGGATGTACACAAATACAGAGAACTTCAATTGGTTACACAAATGACAAAATTTTCACAAATCTTTGCCTGTTTAAAAATGTATCCAGTTTTAAACGTAAGGTAACCATTACAGGTACATTTGAATTTTAGGATAATGACATAGATAGCTACAGGTACCAGTGTGGCCTCTATGTTCTACACAACATTGGACAATAGCTATTTTGCAATCTGATTTTTCACTGAAACATTCAGTTCATTTACTGGCCGGTTTCAGTGCCATTCACTTATTCACTTTTACCCCAAAACCCATTTTCTCCTGGGATGATGATGACTTGTCTGAATTGGTAGAAGGGTCATGGGTAGAAATTTCTGTTCCCTCATCATTACTAACTGTATTAATAAGAATTTTGAACACTGGAATCATATGTAGAAGAAAAATTGGAACCAAGTTTCTCTAAGGAAGGGTACTGATAATCTTATTAACTCAAGTATCCATTTATTAAACAAATATTAATTTTTGATTATGCATGAAATTTATGGAGAAGAGGCACAGAGATAAGGAAATCTTTCAAACCCAATATGCTTTGCCTGCAGGAATACATTTAATACCTGCTGTGATGTCACTGGGTGTCTTTCCTGGCTGGTAGAGATTTAGTTTAAGTTTCCCATCGCTGAGCAAGAGGAGAAGACCGCCCGAAACCAGCTGGAGTTCACTGAAGAGCAGAAGTCCCACCTTATTCCAGGTTCGGAATTGAAAACTGGCTGAGACGGCTTCCTCTTTGGAAGATGCTGGGAGTGCCAAGTAACTCCGGGTGCTCAGGAAAGTCAGAGGCATAGACTGTGGTTGTGAGCAAGAAAACGATGTGTTTCCCTGAGGCAGAGGACAGGAGCAGGCATTCAGCTCATTTCGGCCCAGGTGGGATGCAGTTTAAATACTTGTGACATCTGATTATCAGTCTTATATTACTCTAGCCAGAAAACATTTTGCAGTACCATGAAGATCCAAATCTTTACCATTTATCTTAAAAGCTCTTGAAGTGTGCCCCCAGGTTTTCTCCACATTCTTCAACCTTAGCATAGACTAGCAAAGTCAATGAAATCAACTTTATCAACAAGAATAAACATGGTGAAGAAATCTTGGTCAAACAAACAAATAAAAATGATTCTGTTAGAAATTGAACTTTTACTTTATACAACAGTTATGTTGTATGTTTGGTGAAATGTTAAAAGCTTAAGAGCACAAAAATGCTAACTGATAATGTATGTACTAACTTATAAAATGAAGGAAATTTTGAGATCATTAAACCCTGTGGACATGGGACCAGCTATTCACTGCAGTTTGATCCTATGCTTTATTTTGGTAGCTACCCCCTCCTGCCCTATATACAGCACATCCTCTTGTCCATGGACAAAGGGATCTTTGCACAAGCATTATGTAGACATATTATTTTGAATGAAACACACACATTTGTCTATATTTCATTTTAAATTATCTCCATTTAATAAAAGGTAATGAAAATATAACCTTACTGGATGTTAGGAACATACCAAGAACACAGATTCACAGAGAATTAGGAATCAAATCTTTTCCATAATAAATATTCCTGTGATGTAAATCTTTGGGATTTTCTGCACAACATGAGATTCAATTTACATATTTTGAATTTTAAGCAATGAAAGAAACTAATGAAACTCTATTTACATCGGCATTTTATTATCAAAGTAGTAAAGCTGGAAACTGTGCTCCCCAGAATTTCAATCACTGACTGATTCTAAGCAAAAGTTTCCTGTAAACCTCAAAAGATGACTGACTGTCAGAGAAGTAGAGCACCAGCCATGTCGCCCCAAAGGTTTGGGGAAGCGTGTACAGTAAAGGATGAGCACAAACCTGTGGGGATAGCCACTGATTTCTTGCTAACAAGAAGACTAGAGTTGCATCTTCCAGAACCCATGCCAAAAGGCCATGACTAAGACTGGGAAGATATCCAATGGTCAAGGAACTTGATGTGCAAACTTGATTACTGGAGTTAGGATCCCTGGAAACCCACCCCACCCCGATGCTGGGTGGGCAGGGAGGCCACCTGTAATTCCAGCCTCAGTAAGCAGAGATAGGGAGATCCCTAGAGCAAGCTGGCAGACATCAGACAGGGAAGCTCTGAGTTTGACTGACAGACACAGCAGCAATGAATAAGGTGGAAGAGTGATTTAGGGTGATTCTGAACGGCAGCCATCAGCCCCCACTTGCACACATTCACACGTACACCAAAAGCATTCATGTGCCCACCCACCACGCCTATGGACATAGTGATAAGCACTGAGGGATGCTGGTTTGTCCCACTGCCCTGCTCTCCCCCACTCTATACCGTCTATTCATCAAGACATCTGGTCCTGCTGGGCAGCAACAAGCCAAGCTGATGCCCATCCCAGATGTGCATCATGGATTTATAGGGACAAAAGCCACCCAGAGGCAACATCTCATTCAGAAGGCTCAGAAAGCTGCCTGCATAAGCCACAAATCCTCTGCCAAGTCCAGTCAGTCCATTCACAGTTCAGCTTCAGACAGTGACTAATCTGATCTTCAATCTTCCCGTGCAAGGCCCTCAATTCCTCGTTCCCCTGCTAAGTTCCACATCCAAAGAAGATGCCCTGTTTGGAATACACTCCACTATTGCTTCCCTGACTGAACCATGACCAACAGATAGAGCTAAATGTTGCCATAATTCCATGGACATGGGGTATAAAGTAGCCCAGACAACAACACTATTTAGACAGCCTTGCAGCCACAAGGTTATAACAACCTATAAGTTCTTTATTTGTTATGAAATGACCATGACAAACATGGTCATTTTCTAGTTTCTTGTTAACACACCAGAATGCTACCCGATTTCAGAGATTGTGCTCATCCAATCTGCTGGTCAGGGAACAACTTCTTAAACAAATAAAAATAAAAATAATTAATCTACTGAAACAATAATACCTCAACAAAACTGAAAAAATCCATGACAAAATTAAAAACCATATCATGATAAAATTTAAAAATATTTCCCATACTATTTTTTTATATTTACTGTTGCACAACAGTTATTTCCAAATTAAAGCATTCCATCTAGATGGAAAGGCAGGCTCATGAGATTCAATAGGCAAACAAAACATCACAGCTTAGAAAGCTGAAGCTTAGAAAATCCTGGAAGGTCTCTCCTCAGTTTTATGGGAAGAGACAGCTCTAGAGCACCAGTTTGTGCTTGGGTGACTTCTTCCATGATGCAATGGCTTTTGGGTCATCTGTGCTCCTGTAAGCAACCTGGTACCCATACCTGTATTAATTACTCCAATAGAAACTCATTGATTCATCAAGCTGGACTTTGGTACAATCATTACTTTGGTCTTTTATCGCTTCCCTTTCTAGAACGAGGAGGTGAATGTGTGTGTGCATGTGCAAGCGTCTCTCTCTTTCTCTGTGTGTGTGTGTGTGTGTGTGTGTCTGTGTCTACACAAGAAAAATCTATCATGTGTTTACTTTTCATAAAAATAAATATATGAAACATAGTCATTTTATGAATTATAATTCCCCTAAATAGAACTAATCTCCTATATGCATACTGTCAACTAGAGATAATTAAATAAGAGCCATGTCTAAAACATAAGCAAGACCCTCACAGGGAGCAATTTTATTTGGAAAAGGTGCATCTTACTCATTGCTTCATATGAGGACTCTTACCGTGGTGATGAGCTGAGGGCTGTGTTGCTTGGCCAAGCCAATGATGTCCACTCCATTATAATAGAGGTTCTCCAAGCATCCATGAAAGTGTTTGTATGGCAATGACACTGATTTTGCAGGTGCTGAGATCCCTCCAAAGCTGATCTTAGAAAGAAAAATGGCATCAATAATATTGTTTAGTGATTTTTATGATAACCTGTTTAAATAATTATGATTAGAAATTATAGCAGTAATCATCACGGAGATAACTTTACAACACCACACATAGAAAAAAATTGAGATACCGACTTTTAAAAACAAATTTATGTGCATTCAGTCTTCATTGGTGTGACGGCTTGATTATCTTTCCAAGTCGCTAATCACACCTGGCTTTGATATTTATTGCTTAATGAAGAAAAATACACTTTTTGATTCACAGTAGAACTTGGTCTATTTAATAATGTAGCTAATTATGATATTTTATTTTGTATATGTTTCTAGCACAAATTGCTATTTGCATATTTAAATCAGTTGTTAATGGATTAATCTGTTCGCTGTTATCGTCTCTCATAAATCTCTATTTCTCAGGGGTAGAACCCAAAAAGAAATCAGACCATGCATTCTAGATGTGCATGTGGCAATGAGATCTCATCATTAAAAATAAAAGCTGCCTATGAAGTTCTGTGACTGTACATGTCAAGTAGATGATGATCATATTCTATAATGATACATATAAATATATAATAAATGATGAGCCCCACGTTCCATATGCTAATAAGCTAGGCCACCTTAGGAATGCTTTGTCAGCCTGGAGATTTGCTCTGGAGGTGTCTTTTTTTTATTTTTTTTTTTATTTTTTTAATGTATTATTATTTTTTATTGTTTTTTTTTTATTAAGAAAGAAAAAAAAATTTCCGCCTCCTCCCAGCCTCCCACTCCTCCCACCCTTCCCCCCTCCTCTCCCCCTCCCTCTCGAGTCTGAAGAGCAGTCAGGGTTCCCTGCCCTGTGGAAAGTCCGAAGTCCTCCCCCCTCCATCCTGGTCTAGGAAGGTGAACATCCAAACTGGCTAGGCCCCCACAAAGCCAGAACAAGAAGTAGGATCAAAACCCAGTGCCATTGTCCTTGGCTTATCAGCAGCCCATCTTACACCTGTCAGAATGGCTAAAATCAAAAATACCAATGATAGCCTCTGCTGGAGAGGTTGTGGAGGAAGGGGTTCCCTCATCCATTGCTGGTGGGAATGCAAACTTGTGCAACCACTTTGGAAAGCAGTGTTTCGGGTTTCTCAGGAAATTCGGGATCAACCTACCCCTGGACCCAGCAATACCACTCTTGGGAGTATACCCAAGAGATGCCCAATCATATGACAAGGGCATTTGTTCAACTATGTTCATAGCAGCATTATTTGTAATAGCCAGAACCTGGAAACAACCTAGGTGTCTTTTTTTTAATAGCATATTTTCTATTAGGAAGTTAAACCACATATGCATCATCAAATCTGAATTAATTGAAATGTAACCACCACACCTCATAATCAAGATCCAGGTAATTGAATTCTCCCTGAGCATGGAAGTGACGCCTGTGCTCGTCCACTGTAAAGTTGACCTGTTTGCCCAGTCTCTGGATGAGCACAGAATGCCAGTGCTGGTCGTCCAGAAGGCTGCCCAAGGTGAGGTTGATCAGGGTGGAACTAGAGGTCAGTCTAGCTTCACCTGGGAGGAGAAATGACAACAGCGTGATTCAGTGAAAAGGGTGGGGGGCTTCTTCTTGATGGATCAGCATCTCTCACAGTAATTTGCAACCTTCTTCCATGCATACCATCCTGAACACGAGTGTGGATTTATCTGAAGCTTGATTATAATGATCTCTCAACCTTGCTGTAATTTCTTCCACTGTTAATTCTTTCTATTATTATTACCCATTGCAAGCTCATTTTCTATGTAAATTTTATCTTTGCTACAAGCTCATTATTTTTACTGCTGTAATATTTTTCAATGACCCATCCCATTCTTTATGATGCTAGGGAATAACTGTGGAGCTACGTCAGAGTTATAGGCAGAGCATCCAAAGAAGGGTTTGTGCAGCTTGCAAACATGAATCATTTGGGCATTTGTTGGAGGATATTTGATCCCACTATGAACCTTGCGTTTGCATTTGCTTTAATTAAATAAAATTAATCTTGGGTCAGGAGGCTGAGTTGGCAACTAGTTGACAGAAGGTAATCATAGAACATCAGAGGGCACCTAGGAGAGACAGAAACAGGAAGTAGTAGGGTGGGGTTTGGAGTGGCATAGGTTTTTTTCTGGGGTGGCAAAGCAGAAGCACAGGTCTTCCATGGACAGCAGGAAGGAGAAAGGGTTAGGTAGTTGCTACTCAGCCGCTCTGAGCTCTCAGGTTTTCACCCCAGCCTTTGAGTCTCGAGTCTTATTCATAATTAGAATGAAAGTGATTTGGTTAAAGCTACCTTTAGAGGGAGCAAAGGGTTGGTGGCTGTGGGAGCAAAGTTCTCCCCAGGTGCAGTCTGAACGGCCAGGCTGCTGCTAGAGAAATAGGCAGGTAACAGCAGAGTAGCATTTGTTGGCTGGCATAGCAATAGATTAAGGTGCAGGTACTATGCCAAGATTAAAACAACATTTAGTGCTACTCATTGGGTGTCAAATATATAGGCTTTCTTGACCCACCAGCCCCCAAATCATGACATGGAGACTTACTATTAATTATGAATGCTCAGCCTTAGCTTAGGTTTGTTTCTAGCTACCTTTTTTATTAGCTTAAATTGACCCATTTCTATTAGTCTATGTGCTGCCCTGAGGCACGTTTACATCATCTACATACTATCCATCCTATTGTCCTGCTTCTTTCACGTCTGGTTGGCTGGCCGCTGGCTAGCTGGCCCAACTGGACGGCTGAATCCCCTTTCCTCTCTACCTGCCAGAATTGCCTATCACTCCTCTGCCTACCAATTGGCCATTCCGCTTTTTATTAGGCCAATGGGGTGTCTGGTGAAAGAGCAACACACCTTTACATAATTAAACAAATTCAGCATAAACAAATGCAACACATCTTTACAAAGTTAAACAATTATTCTATTCCACAGTAGGCACTGGGTATACACAGAAGTCCTTCAATGGGAAAATAAAATACCTTGAATGTTAAAAGCAGTGAGCTATGAAAACATCAAGTTACATAAGTGACAATCAAAGAACTAGACCTTCCAAGAGCATCACCAAGTAGCTTTACCTGAATTAATAAGTAAGAAGAGTTTTCCTCTTCTTAACTCCAATGTGATATGATCTCCAGCAGGCCCTGCCCTGTGCAGAAGGATCCCATCACTCTCCATGGTTTTAAATTTCAAAGAAATGATATCTCTTATTGGACTCAAGGAGTTTTGATCAAATCTGTAGAGAAGGGAGCTTTTTCCATCCAGATCAATCACCACTGACCCTGGAGACAAAAATAGTGAAAGTCATCATTCTATGGATAAATATGGTTTGCACTGAAGCATGTTAACTACTACGGTGTGTGTGTGTGTGTGTGTGTGTGTGTGTGTGTGTGTGTCTGTGTCTGTGTGTGTGTGTGTAATATCATAGCAAAAAATACCTAATCCTATCAAAAAACAAAACTGATTCAGTTCCATCTAGATCATTTTAACTACTCACAAAATTCATGATTTAGAAATATACTTTAAGTGCATGCCACAAATTTTCTTATATTACTAAAGGCTAGCCTTATTCTATAACAAAGAAAATCAGATTGCAATTTATATATATATATATATATACATATATAATCACTTTATAATACATATTTAAAAATCAATAGTTTAATATTGGTCTAGGACTGTTAAAAACTGGTTTGGTTATCACAAAATTCTACCAGGTATGTGTCATACCTATCAAAGACAGCATATGTCTTTCAGACACACACATGTATGTCTCTGTGTGTAGTCTAGAGTTATAAAATACCACTTCAAGCATACATTAAATTGGCCTTGTGCTCTGTTTTATAATATTATTTTCATGACTAAGTGATAGCATTTAAGTACAAGACTCTTTTCTCTTTTCTCAAGGGCATCATTGGAAAGCCATTATCCTAATGGTATTGTGAGGTTTATTCTACGGCGTTTATGCGATACTTTGACACCAGTCTGTTCCTTCAGCTATCTGACAGCGCCTTACCTACTCATAGTCAAACTAACTCTTATTTAGTTCATCTTCAAAAAGATGTCATGTGATACTGGTAACATAACAGTACATCTGTCAAAATCAGTTTGCACCCCCAGAAAATGAAACCAATAATACTCTGAAATCCTCACTGTATTTTCTGTTTTACAAATGAAAGTTTTTTTTTCTTTAAAGCGATTACCCTGAGAGTACTTTATATAAGAAATCAAGGGGTTAGAGAAACCCAATAAAATAAGAAACTGTTTTTTAACGGGTAAACTGACTTTTTTCACTCAACAGCATGACATTATAGCTTACTCATCATGTTTCATCTGATGAAATTATTATAGTTACTTCTATGCCCAAATATGTATTGATTCAGACTACCCACTACACCCTGGAAACTGTTAGTTACCCCCACCAACCCTAAATGTTTTCACTATTCTATGAATTTCTCTTCTGAAGACCCGGGGGTCTGATTGTTTTTTACATCTTGTTAATATGCTTATAAAGAATTTATTCGCCAAGTACACATGAATAAACATCACATTCCTTAGAAAGAATAATGTTAGCTGAACAATCATTCCTTGTTATATAACCGAATGAATGTGTATGGTTAAAACATAACTCTTTGTCAAACACAAATGATGTTTTTTTACCATTATTAGATAGCAATAAATTAAGAAAAATTTCAGCCAGATAGACTTTAAATGCTGACACATTTGGAGCAATGCAGTTATCTCTGAGTTATCTCTGAGTTAATGTATTGCTTAGAGGCAACTATCAGAGTAATGATTTTATTATAGATAAAGACTATTTTTGGAATTAGCTACCAAGAGATTTTTTCCCCCATAAAAACAGACCATGTTACTTTAGCCTACTATTTCTTTCTTTTCTCTTCTTCACTATTGTTATTATTACATTATAATGGTTGTATCCATCTTCCATGGCACCTCAAGCTTTGGGGCCTGGAATATTTCTCTCAGCAAAATAAGGTAGTGAAAAAAAAATCTTGGACAATTGATGCCTAAAGCAATGGTGTGATGTTTTATCCCTCAAACTGAAGCCACTTGCTATTTTCTCTGACTCTTACCTACTTCCGACTTCACAGATACATGGTTATGCATGTCAGTGAAGTACTTAGTATAAACATACTTGGTCTACCATGTCAGAGGTACTGTGCACTAAATATTCCAGGTAGAAAATGTTCAAGATAAGTATGCCAACATGGATCTTACAGACAGAGAAGATGAGCAAATATATTCACAAAAGCGTTACAAGCTGTAACAGACATTCTGGGGGAGAAGAGAAGACCAACTGACTAAGATGCTGAGAAAAAGCTTACTTTTAGGTGTCATACCTAAAAATCTGAGTCTCAGGCAGGTCTTCATATGCAACCAAGCCTCTCTCTATAGTTTCCAACCCATATCTTCTCCTCATACACTAGATTACACTTGTGGCATCTCATTTCAAGAAGTCTGTGTATTCTGCCAATATGTCCATGTTCACTGCCATAAACAAAAATCTAAGGATTGTTGAGAAATTGCTATGATAAGAAATAATTTAATACTCTGAAGTAGAAGGTAGAGTCCCTTCAACAAAGGGGCTCCTGAAGAAAAAATTACAGAAGTATGGAAATGAGTATATTAATAACAATCACATCATTCATTCCACATGTATGTAAACAATGTCTTTTGGAAGGAAGGGATGGAAAGCAGTCACTGTTCTTCCTGACATTTTCATGTTAACTTTATGCTCATTGACAACCATCCCCCTTTTATTATTATATTTACAAAGTTATTTATGTAACTATTTGACATGTGAAACCATCAGCACAAAGCACTGTCTTATGATACATGAAACACCCTAGTTTTTTTTTTTCTCACTTGATACAAGGTAGAGTTGTCTGAGCAGAGAGAACCACAGGTGCAAAAATGCCTCAATAAGACTGACTGGAAAAAGCCTGTGGGATATTTTCTTAATTAGTGGTTGATGTGGGAGAGACCAGGCCACTGTGACTTGCTCAGTCTGTCTTCTTATGCTTTGCAGAACCACCCACGCTAGGATGTATAAGAATACGGAACAATCAAGGCACAAAGAGAGAACAAATCAGAAAGCATCATTCTTCTGTGACTCAGTTTTTGTCTCCAGGTTTCTGCTTCGGCTTCTTGCCCTACCTTCTTTGATGATGGGATTGGAATGTAGGAGAATAAGTGAAATCAACCCTTTCCTCCCTAAGTTGCTTTTGGTGTGTGTGTGTGTGTGTGTGTGTGTGTGTGTGTGTGTGTGTGTGTGTGTGAACAGAAACCCTAACAAAGGCATAAAAACAAATGATAGAAATATCTGGAACTATCTTCTCTAACCCATCACCTCCCTCTCATAAAAGACCTTTCTGATTACATGGGGTCCCCAGAATAAACCAGGGAGCCCCCCAGCAATTGTGCCTTTGCTGCATAAGGCACCACGATATTTTTACATTTTGGTTTTAGGGACTAAGATTTGTGTCCTTGTGGTAAAATACTTGACAGGTAAAAAATATGAGAGCAGAGATTTATTTTGTCTCTTGGAGTCCTAAGGACTCTAGCCTGGCAGGGAAGGTAGAATCTGTGACACCAAAGTATCATGGGGGCCAGGAAACAGAGAGAGCAGGCAAACCGGGCCAATATGAAACCTTCACAGGCCTGAACCTTGTGGCTGACTTCTGCCAGTCAGGCCCCGCCTCCTAAAATTTCTACAGCCCTCCACAAATACTGCCAGCATCACAGGGACACATACTCAGATACAAGCCCTGGGGGGCAGGGGGGCATCTCGTATCCAAACAATAATAGTAGGGGTGGTTCCTTTTCTGTCTCATAGCAAATTACTTAACCTCTTTGTCTTGCTTCTTCATGCATGAAATGAGAGTAACAGTATATTCTCCACAGATTTGTTGTATGAATGTTTATCCACATAGTAACAAGTAATCAATGAACACTCATTGCTGCTAATGCTAACCTATTATTTATTATTAGAATATTGAGCAGGAAAAGAGGTGCTCAAAATAATTAAATACTTGGGTTGATTTCTGATTCTTTAAAACAATGAATTTCTGAAGAGCACACAAGGCACATGCACACACAAATACACATACATGCACACACACATACACACATACTCATATACGCACATATGCATGCACATACACACATATACATAGCACTCATACACACAAACATACTCATATATACATACCCATGCACACACGTACATGTATGCATACACACACAGGCACAGCCATGCAGTCACAAACACACACAGTGCTCCTCAGTATCCATATAATTGCCAAGTTGTACAGAGAGGATGATTTGAGGCAGCTGTGGGGTTTGTGGCTCTCTGTCTGTCATCTCCGCCTGAGCTGACACACAGTAGCAGTTGTGGGTGACCTGAATCCTCCTCAGTGAATACTGCCATCTGAAATCTGCTTATTTAAAGCTAGAATTGAGGAAAGAGGAGACTCAGAAAGACTGTAGGCTTGAACCCAGTCACCTGGTGACTCCATATATAGTCTGGCTTTCCTTATATGATGCAGAAATGTAATCTTCAGTGGAATGGAAAGCGCTCCGACAGAAAATATACAAACGTCTTTCAGGGAGCTGTGTCGGAAGGAATGCTCCCGAAACGGGCATTCTGCCCTCCTTCCTTCAGCCCGTATTTATGGAGAGGTCTCCGTGAGTACAGAGCAGATGAAGTGTTGCAGGAAAGCAAAGAGCATGCTTTCATATTGTTCAAAGAGCTTACCATCCACGGGAAGACACACATCCCTGAGATGTGATTAGTCATGCCCTCGTTCAGAGCTCTGCTTCCGGATCAGGGCAGGGTCCCCAGAGCTGTCTGAGATGCATAAGACAGTCGCTCTGCCGCAGCCTCCAAGAAGGATGTCCGCGGGCTGCGGATATGCTGTACCTCTTGGAGCAGCAGGCACTGTCTCTACCTGCACATACTTCACGTGCAAGCCCACTTACCGTTCTGATATATTGTCCTGCACCTGACTCTTCCTACCCCACCTCTGCTCCCAGTCCTGTGGCCTCCAAAAGTCTGAGCATTTTTGAATCCTAAAGGGCTGTCACTTTTCAAAGCAATAGTCTCCCCCACCCCAAGGAGATCACTAACAAAAAGAGGGCTTAATTTAAATGGTCCAGCCATAACAAAAAGCAAACTGGGCTGCCAAGATGGCTCAGTAGATAAAGGTTCTTGCTCTGCGAACTCAGATGACCCACATTTAATCTCCAGGCCCCACTTGTAGAAGGACAAGAGCTGATTCCTGTAATTTGATCTTTGTCCAGGAGCATGCCATAGAATGCCTGGGCATACAAAGAAACATATTAAAAAATTAAAGCTAAGAAATTTGTTTCTTGGGTGTTCTATAAACGTTCACCATCTTAAGCTCTGCCAGGTCACCACTGAATTAGAAGCTGTAGACTCCTAACTTGAGACCTGGGAATGCAGGTTCCCCCATGAGGCTGACTTAGATTACATCAAGAAGATTTGACTGGAAGAACATATAGGTTGCAGAGGCCTATTTTCCGAAATCAAATAACCTCATTGCCTACTGAATTGTACCGGGGAAAATGAATACGCTTTATTTATTTATACTACCGTTGGTTCTTGTAGAAAGTTTCAGAGGTTTGAGAGATTTTTTTTTTCCCTGAAAGATACTTCAGGACAAATTGATTCTGCAAGTTATACTATGAATCATATTATTATTGATGAGGACAGATGACTAAAACCTTAAAAGAAAAGGATTGGAGTAGAAAATGCATGAACTGGAAAACCATCTCTCCAATAAGAGAAAATTAATTTTATTTAAAGGTCATGAAAAGATTCTTCATGAAAAAGATAATTAAGTTTTCTGTTCATTTGGGGAAAATTACCTCCAAAATATAAATTGAATCAGAATTTTTCTTTAGGGACTGGAGAAATGGCTTAGCAGTAAAGGGTTCCTTCACAAGACCCTGTTTTGAATCACTGAACCCATGTCCAGTTTCTCGCAACTAATTAGTTTTTGGGGGTCTGGCACCTCCCTGTGGCCTCCAAGGGCACCTTCACTCAGCTGTGCACATACTCAAATACAAATGCATGCCCACATAACCATGAAAAGAGTTCTATCCTTAAAGATCAAAGAATAAAATTAATCTAGACCTTCCATGAGCAAGAGAAAGGGGCTATAGGCCAAACTCTTCTTGGTTAAAAGTGAAGTCAGCATTTTATAGCAATCAATCATACTGATTATTTGAAAATTATTACCCATGAGTTACTAAACTAAGAAATGAATCATCTGGAGTCACTGTTAAACTGTTCTATAGTGAGACATTCGAGCAGCAGGGTGATGAATAGGCACTTGGGACCTTCATTACTGAATCAGGTTGGAGACCAAGCACTCAAGAAATCAACAGGAAGTGGGTGATACTACTTTTGCATAGAAGCATAAAATTGCCCAGGGTGATTTAAGAGGGGGCTCCTACTTTTAAAGCAACCCAAACGAATACCATGAAACGGAAGGAGACATAGAAGCAAGCTCTACACGCAACCACAAAGAACAGTGACTCTCCTGCTGTAGCTCTAAATAGACGGAGGTAAAGTCAGCACTACGCTGAGGGACTGAGGGGCTGTCCATGACTCCTGCACTTAACTATCAATCTAATCTAACTTTCCGGGTAGACGAAACCCTCAGCATCAGCTCTGGCAAGAGGTTTTCAGTGTGTCATGGGAAGATTGCAAGTTGTATTTCGGTCTCTGGTTTTATTATTGACTTCTGTAACATAACCAAAGTAACCTAAATACTTGTTTTTTTTTTGTTTAGAAGATGCAGAGATTAAATTTCATGTTTCATATTACTAAGATGCTATGGAGATCAAACAGAAGTACTTCAGAGTCCCTACCTTGATGACAGTAATGCCATTTTGATAAGGATATTTATTCACCTTGAAGATACCCTTTCCTTTGATCTACTGTTAAATTTTGAATGTAATAAATTTGAACTTTTATGTACTAACTCTTTATTTAATTTATATCAAAATACTTGAATTAAATTTATTTACTTATTTTGCAGACTGACCACAGTTTCTCCTCCCTCCTCTCCTCTCATTTCTTATTCCCCCCCCTCCCCTCTTCACTCCCCTTCCTGGAATCCATTCCTTCTCTGCTTCTGTTCAGAAAAAGGCAGGCCTCCCGTGGGTATCATCAAAGCATAGCATATCAAGTTGTGATAGGACTAAGCACATATATGCAGAGGGTCTAGGCTCCCTGGTTGTCAGTTCAGACTCTGTGAGTTCCTCTGAGCCCCAGGTAGTTGTTCTTATATCAAAATATTTTTAAAGTTTTTTTTTTTTAAATTACGTGTATGAGTCTGTGTTAGGTTTGTGCACATGTGTTTACTGTCCTCAAAGGCCAGAAAGGGCATCAGATCCTCTGGAACTGGGGTTACTGGCAACTGTGTGCCTCTTGATATGGGTACAGGAAAAGGAACTTCTGAAAGGGCAGTACATGCTCCAACCAATGAGTCATCTCTCTACTACCTGTATAAAAATAGCTTTCATGTGTCTATCTGTCAATTGTTATTACACATGAACTATGCCACATGACACCATGGAAGCTACAATTGCAGCCATGGGTCACATCCTGTCCTCAAAAGTCCTCCAATCCTAAGCAACAGACATTAGTCTATTTCCTGGGCCCAGAAGGACTTCCAAATTGTAAGTGATATAGGAAAGAAAAGAGCAGAGTTACAGAAAAGCCTGAGTAGGTGTGTTTGAAGTAGATTGGCAACCAGGTATATTTCTGCTGTTGCAGTAATTCAGTGACTAGGTGAACACATATATAAATGGACGCGAGGCAAGGAAATGAAAGACAGTGAACAAGTGCGGTGAGGAGGGTGGAAAAGGCTGAAGGGATGACATGGAAGAAGATGGAAATGGCTCACAGGAAGCACTATTTGGCAGGGAGCGGGGCTTGGTCCCGCCTCAGCTAGATGTACCAGGCTTTGTTGACTCTCCATGGGAGGCCTTATCTTTTCTGGAGAGTGAATAGGGGGTGCGGGGGTGGGGAGGAGCAGGAGGATGGGAGACAACTGTGGTTGGTATGTAAAAGAAATTTAAAAAAAAATTAAATTAAAAAAAGGCACACAGCGTTCAAGAATCAGTCAAAGCGCGGGTGGGCAGCCAAAGAGCGAGTTCTCATTGATAACCTTCTTTTGAACATTCCCTTCTCAATTCCTAGCCTCTCTGGGGACCTGGCTCTGACCTCTGTCTCCTAAGTCTGGAATGACAGGGAAACTTTCTGCTTGCCCTTAGAAAATGCTGGGTGAATATGAAATCTCCGGAAATGTGTTTCTTGGCTTTCGAGAATCAAATGCTTTCAAGTTTATACCTGCTTTAAAATGAATTTTAGAGCTCTGAGTCAGTTTATAAAAAAATATCTACCTAGTTTGTTTACTTGTGGGTAGCACATCAACCCAATCATAGCTATTCTGACTCAACGTACCAAAAAGGAAAGTCATTAATCTTCTTTTGAACATTTGTAGTTACTGCAATCCATTTCTTTATCCAAGGTTGCCAAGTGAGCATATTTTCAATACCACCTTTTCTTTATATTATTTCCTAGTTAAAAGGAAAAAAAAGAAACACTCTTTTCCCTTGTATTTGATTACCTCATATTATAGATTATTATAGAGATTATGAAAGAAATGCAGCTTTCACTTCTTTTATTGGTTTTCAAAATAAGAAATTGGAACCTTAATATCTCTCCTATGTGACGAATGGGGCTGTTAAAATGGTAATTGCGGGACCAGTGAGATAGCTCAGTGGGCAAAAGGGTTTGTTTCCAAGCCTGATGAACTGAACTCAATCAATGGAACCTACATGGTGGGACAAGGGAACTACCACCCACAAATTGTCCAGAGAGAGAGAGAGAGAAGCATAACTAGAAAGATAGTTCAGAAGTTAAGATTCTCTATGCTCTTGCTGAAGCTCCACATTTGGTTCCCAGCACCCATACTTAGCAGCTAACAACCACCTGTTAACTCCAGCTCCAAGGGATCCAGCATCCTCTTCTGGCCTCCATGGATACTGCACCCACATGCACATTGAAACACACACACACACATAATTTTCAAAAACAAATATAAATCTTAAAAAATTAAATATTGTCATAAATCCCTTCATTTAAATATACTTGGCATGTTTTGAAGCTTTAGAGATACTTTTTATTGATGCTGTTTCTGTTATGGGATGGCACAAGCGTACTCAATTACTTCTGAATTCTTTAGACACATTTTTGATGGATTTTCATAGTTTTCTTTTTTCATTTTCTAGTATTATAATACTAATGTGTGTGGCAGTATTAAGAGAACACCACGTATCAAGTAAAACTATTAGGACTACCCAAACGCTTTACAAAGAAAGAGACTCTGAATGCTGAATTTTGCTCTGACTGGGAGCTGTGTTCCTTTTAAACTCTGGCACAAAATAGCATCCTTTAGCTATGTCTTATAGGATGAACAGCCAGATGAGGATCTGTGTCTAAGTTAGCTGTCAACTTTCAGCAGTTACCATGAGAAACTTGCTCAATAAATATACATTTCGTTCAATCATAGGTTTTCTTTTTCATAAATGAACATCTTTTAATTTTTTTGTCCTAACTAGACACATGGTAGAATAGATCAGGATACTTAAAACAGAAAATTACTATGTTGCTCTCTTTGAGTATAATGGTATTTTAAGTAAAAATGTCCCCCATTGATGCATATATTATAATATTTAGTCATCAGGGAATGACATTATTTGAGAAGGATTGGAAGGTATGGCCTTTTTGGAAAAAGCATGCCACTGAGTGTGGACTTTGAGCTTTCAAAGGCTCACACTAGGCCCAGTGTAGTTCTCTTTGCCTGAGATTCAGGATGTAGTGCTCAATTATGGTTCCAACGCCATTAGTGCTGCATTGATGACAATGCCCTAACCCTCTGAAACTGGAAGCAAGCCCACAATTTAATTTTTCCTTTTATGAGAGTTGCCTTGGTCATGGTGTCTCTTCGCAGCAACAGGACACTGGCTAAGACAAATATTGCCTTCACCTTGGTAACCATCTGCTTTGCCGAGGTCTTCTAATACTATATTTGTCTTCATAGCTGGAATCTACTGACAGCATTGTTATACTCTGGATCTTATACGTGTTCTCTGACAGTCTGTGTAGACAAGGCTTGCCTCCTGCTCTTAGGAAATAGTGAAAACCTTAAGAAATACATTCTAATCGTCTTCTAGTCTTTCAGCATGCTTCAGAAGGCACTGCGGACCTCCAGTCTCTCTTTTTTTTTCCTCTGTTTTATTCATATCCCAACTGGGAAATGAACAGCTTTGCCACATTCTGTTGCAATAAAGCTCTGCTTTATCCCAAGCTACAAATCAACAAGCCCGTAGATCATGAGCTAAACTTCCAAAACAGTCAGAGCAAACGTTTGCTCTTCTTGAGTTGGGGATTGCAAGTATCTATTGCAATATTGGAAAGCTGGCTCAGTGTATAATTCTAGTCTTCAGTGTTCAGGGCATTGATAATTCACATTCCTATTTTTTTTTAAGTTAGCATGAGCTTTGTAATGATTGACTTATGTTCTCTTCAATGAATAAAGCCCATAATTTCCTCTTACATAGTCAATATTTAAGCAATTAAATGCCATAGTTCGGGACTTTTCTACATTTGTTCTCATCAAGTTTTCTCATTCACTTTTCCCTATGCCCTGTTCATGATTGTCAGGGTTGAACATGCTGCGTGGATGATAGGGGAAGCCTCCCTGAGGTTCACCAAAATGCTCCCATTCACTCATCCATCTATGCAGAAGATTGATAGAAAGGAAGTTGTTGTGCACCCATACAGTGAGAACACACCATGGAGAAGAAAGACTGTTTTGTGACAGCTGAAAACATATCTTGGCCTGAAAATGTGGTATCAGGGAAAGGGAGAGGAACTATTACTTGCTGAGGGAAGAGAACGAGCAAGGCAATTATCTAGGTGGAAGAACGAAGGTAGAATACGGAACAATTGCTATAGGCATCATGCAAAAGCCCCTAGGGCTAGAACAATTATAAAATTGTGGCATGTTACAGCAACTGAAATTAATTCAGTATGGCTAAATAGTTGGATATTCTTATTCTGTAGCAGAGGAGGGAAAAAAGACCATAGGCTACAAACTAAACATGCTTGCTCAAGATTACAGACAAGAAATTTTAAGTGCAGTCTAAGGACAATTGTCCAAGCAATTCATTCACAATTATGAACATTACCTCCTGTGGTTTAAGCTCCACTCCCAAAGGGCATGTCAGAAACATTCTTTTTTTTTTTTACCCAGTTATTTTCCCACCGGACTTTTGTTTGCATCCTCGTGTTTGTCTTTGGAACACAAAGCATTTCCCCATCTAATCATCAAAGACTTTATTCTCTTTTCTTTCCTGTCTTCCCATCACTCATGCCCTTCCACCCATCTCTTCTCTGGATGTATAAATGTGTTCACAGCTGCAGGGGCCAACATATCTAAAATTTCCACTCTCCCTCTGATGCCATAAAATTTAGCTTCTGCTTCACTCAGTCCTCGAGAGACAACTTCAGGGTTTGCTGACGTGAAAGCAGAGCAGTCTCTTAGAGACGGGTTTTCTACACACCCGGCACCTCTTCATAATCAGTTGTTGCTCAAGCTTGTTGGAGCAGAGGGCAATAAAATTACAGGTGGGTCTCACAATAGCCATTTTCCCTGAAATGGTCACAGGACAGCCTGAGTCTATAACTTTAGCAGGCACGTGTATTACAAAATATGGGAAGAAGCTGGCATTTAAAAAATGTGAAAAATAGGGCACATATTGTGTAAATGTGCTTGCTGCCGAGCCTAACAACCTGAGTTTGAGTCTTAGGATCTATGTGAAGAGAGAACTGACTCCTGAAAATTGCCCTCTGACCTACACAAGTAATGCACAGGTGTACACACACACACAATTCCACGTACAGTGATAAAATATATTAATTATATAAATGTATAAATTTTATAATTATAATTTTATAAATGTATAAATATATAAATATATTAAATGTATGAAGGGTCTGCTCTAGTTGTAGAGAAGCATTCCCATTATTTTTAAGGTACAAGTAGTTGTTGAAATTTAGCACTTCATTATTTTATTAACAGTGACACAGGGGGAACACTTTATGATTTACTAAGAAGTAAATTTATGAGAGTTTCAGTTCTATGTTGTCAACATGAAGGCTGGAGTGGCTTCATATTTCATAGGCACTTGAACTCAAGGAGTCAACAACAGGATTAATTATCCCTCTGTTCTCCTCCACAGCAGCCTATTCATTCTCCAGTCTAGTTTTCTAGATGCAATGACTCAGTGTCCCGTCACACTGTAACCAAGCTCTGGTGCTTCGGCATCTGCAGTAGACTCTTGACTCTGACCTTTTCCCCATTGGTAGACTGTTGCTCTAGTATGGTACACCAGTTGGCTTGCACAGGTGACATCAAAAACATTCAATTCTCTTCTATATACATATTTAGCTTCCCAACACATAACCTCCATTTCTATCTGAGTCACCATTCACAATGCAAACTCATCCTCCAGCCTAAGGAGCAATGTGTCCTACAAGGGGCTGGCACTTCTCACATTAACTGACTTGATTAAAACAATCTCCCCTCAGACATGCCCACAGCCCAACTCGATATGGACAACTTACTCATTAAGACTCTCTTCCAGGTGCTTCTAGATTGTATCAAGCTGACAATTAAAGTGAATCATTCCATGATCCATCAACTCTCTTTCCTGTGTTTGCCTGAGTGGAATAATTTCTTTTATCTGGAATCTCCTCCAATCTTACTGTGTGAAAATACATCTTAATTTCAAAACATACTGTTATCAAGTTCTGCTATTAACCTCAATCTTTGTCCCTCATATTAATAAGCTTTAATATTTCATAAGCTACAGTACTTTGCTTTGATGAGTACAATGCATTTCAACGTTTCACTGTCTTACTTAATAAAATATATACTATTTTAGATTTTCTCCATATAACTATTATATTGGAAAATTCTCTCTTGGAAAAAAAAGTCAGTCTAAACATATTTGTGAATAGACACAACGTCCTAGTAGTTGGGAAGAGCACTAACTTGGGAAAATTACATCATTCATTTAGATTTTGTCTAATATATGTTACCCGATCTTGGACAAAGTTCCTAATTTGTCTTTGATTCACTTCCTTCCATGTCAGACGTGAGGCACTTTGATGCTTACTGATCTTGAATGAATAGCACAGACAAAGCCTGTCCATGAACTAAGTTATGTGAGTGCATCCCATGGCTGTTATCTGGGAAGGAGACCATGCCCCAAATACCATTGTTTCCTATTTACAGACGTTGTAACAGAATGCCCTCCAATGTCTAGAAAACTCTAGCCTGTTCTTGCCTACACCACTCAAAAGTGTGGCAAACAAAATCAAAGAACTTGGTGCTTATGCTGAAAATATCCAGGCCCCTTTATTCATAAGTGGAAAAAGCCAATGGTTCCAACTATTCCTATGCCCAGTTACTGAAAACAAGTTTATGGTTCATTAGGTAGAAAATTCTGCTCGTCTTCTATGCCTGCATAAAATGGTGATATGCATGTACCTACTCCTCTGTGCTGTTCACACTAACTGTGAAAATACCTACAAATAATGCTCTTTGGTGCATAATAACTGTTCATTACTTGTTGGCTTTATGGTATCATGTGTAATCAACTAACACTCATGCAAGGATGATGACATAGTTTCAGAATGTGACAACTATTCAACTGAAAGATTAAAGTTAATATGATCCAACCTATTCCTAGAAGTCATGTACACCCAAGCCAATTTTAAGGTAGTTTTTGACTCTCTATGAGAATATATTTCAATTAAACTGTTTACTTAATATCATTTAATAATTTAAAACTATCCATCCACCATTTTACATTGGCCTCTGTCATACCATTTTACTCTGTGTATTTGAGCTTAAAATCCACTAATACTTAAATCACGAGTCAGGGAAAAAGGAGACTGATTGGTAGGTGGGAAATGTACTTTTCCTCAAAGTGGCAAATGCAATCACAACAAACTGGGTATTTCAAAGAGTTATGGGCCTGGACAGGCGGGAGACAGGCTATCCTGAGTCATATGGCATCAAAGAGAACTCAAAGAAGCCTAAAGCTCATCAGACACTACCTCATGGGTATTATAAGCAATAATTAGGTGTCAGCAAAACAGCATTGCATTTACAGTCAAAATTCTGAAGTTATTAAGTATTGAAAGTGGACATATTGCTTCATTTCCCCAAGACTCAGTTTACCCTGGGAAATGTAAGAATTAAATTAGAATGTCTCTAAAAATGATCCATGTCACAGTGTATCCACAATGAATGTCAGCTCTTACTCTGCTGTAGTAAATATTTTTGCAAAATGAACACTCCATAGAGAATACAATTGTCAATACAAAGCAGTCTGGTATCTGTTGTCTTGTTTATCCATCATGCATGCATGAGTTTGGCTAACCTCCCGCATTTAAAGACATAGGCTGGGGATATGGACCCATGGTAGAGCACTTGTCTAGTGCATAACAGGTGCTAGATTCAATCCCCAGAACTGTAATAATAATAATAATAATAATATAAATATGTTAGAAATAAGACTGTCCAAGTTCTGACTTCCAGAACTTGATTAGGGTAGGCTACTTTTCAAAGGGTGTTTTTTCCCCAGGTCTGAAAATTATGAAATGAGAAACAAACATACACAGAGCAACTAAGCTGGATTGTAGAAGCCAAGAAAGCCAGCAGTCCAGCTGGGCAGATGGAGAGAAAGCTACTCTGGAACTCGGCTCTGTGATCCAGGAGTTGCAGGGAGCAAGAGCTTGAGTCCTGGGCTGCAAACCCAGCTTTGCCACTTCCTGTCTGTGCAGCCTGAGCAAGTCAACCATCCCCAAGCCTTAGTTCTCTTTTGTGAACAAAATGGGAAAAGGGAAACATTATCTTGTCACAGTTACCTGGGTCCCTTTGAAATGTCATAAACATCTTTGTCTCGTATCTATAAGAAGTGCTCAGTCAACTGGAAAACTCAGTCTAGATTCCCAGCATCTAAATGAAAAGTCAGATACAATGACACATGCCTATAATCCTAACACTGGGAAGTCAGACATGGAAGGATTTATGGGCTTCCTGCAAAGACTGTTTAGTGGAATTAGTGAGAACTCCAGGTTCAGTGAAAGACTAGTCTTGGAAAAAGGTGTTTGAGGAAGACCCCTGATAACAACCTCTGGCATCCACATACTATGGACACATGCACCCACATATAGATAAGCATGTATAAACACACACACACACACATGTACCACATGCACACAAAGAAACACCCTAGTGCATCTAGTAAGTACTCAGGCAAGTTCTTCTATTTTTAGAATTAGCAATATTAATGCTATTAATATTGGTATTGGTGCTGTTGCTAATTGAATTACTGTTCCATCAAACATCATTATTGTTGTTCTAGGAGCCTGAAGGGGAAAAGTGTTGATTGATGATGGTATTTAATACTAGGAACATCATTAAAATATACGAGGCACTCCAGGAAGTCTATACAATATGATTCTTGACCTGACCGTTTTTAAAATTTCATCAGTGGTCTGGAGAGATGGCCTAACAATTAAGACTACAAACTGCTCTTCCAGAGGAACCAAGTTCCATCCCCAGAACCTACATTTGTCAATTCACAGCTACCTGTAACTCAAGATCCAGGAGATCTGATGCCCTCTTCTGACCTCCACGGGCATCTGCACACATGTTCACATACGCACTCATAGACACACAATTAAAATAATTATTAAAAATAAATCTTTGAAGACTTCATCAAGTCATCTGACTTCTTTCTGACATTTGCTTTTCTTCTCTGTTAGAAAAAGGAAGCTGGACATTGCCAGGATAGCATCCTAAAGTGATAGGTTACATATGAAATAAGAAACCATTAGTGGCTAAAAAATAAGCAAATAGATTTCTGCTCAGGGATAATGATGTAATAAAATTGGACAGTCCTGAGGTCTTATTCTGAAGTTTCCCATGTCTTAGTTTTAAGACACCGGGTCAATGCCTGAATCTCCCCAAACCTCAACCTGTTTGTCTGATTAGACCTTCTGATAGACCTTGCTAGCGAGCTCACTGCTCTCACAGAGGCCCCACCAGGGTGCTGTGGCTTGAGGTGGGGCTCTTCCCCACAAGAACATGTAATAAAATGCTTCATTAGGGGAAGACAGTGAAATCTGTGGCTTCTGCCTTTTTTATGTGAAGATATTTCAAACGCATTTTCTATTCTGGCAGAGGTCTTGGCTGTCTCTTTTAATTTATGCTGAGGGCATAGTACACTTAAAACCGAATTCCTTGGCATATTATTTTAGTCTAGAGAGAAAAGACAGCTTTCATAACAGCTGGCTGGTCATACTAGATGGACTGTTGTCTCTTTTCTTAAAGTGAGGGTACCGACTTGAAGCTTTAAGTGTAACCCACTGGGGGAGATGCAGTATCTAAATACTCAGACCTACTTAATAATGATAGTTTTGTAAGAAATGGGTACACACACATACACACACACACACACACACACACACACACACACACACACACCAGGGTGTTTTTGCAAAACCATAAGCTACTTTGTGCATTGTCTATAAGAAACACTCAGGGGATTGGAGAGGTAGCTCAGGTGACATCGCCAGCACACACAGGAAAAGCCAGGACCAATGGTACAGCCTTGGAATCCCAGTACTAGGGTGAAGTGGGATGGGAAACAAAAATAATCATATCCCTGGATCTCACTGGTCAGCTAGTAGCCGAATCAATTAGCTCCACACCAGTGAGAAACCCTGCCTCAAAAAACAAGGTGAAGAGCAATCACACACACACACACACACACACACACACGCCCACAATGGGGAGAGAGAGAGCACAAAGACACTTCATCCCTGAGTTCAAACGTTAAAGTAGAATGCTCCTGTAAATATTGGCAAGTGTGGGTTACAAGAATGGCTTTCAACTGGAATCATTCCTGTCTGCTGTCTCTCTTCATACCTACAAAGTTGATTTATTTCGGCAGGCAGCGTGGCTTTTCAAGCATCTGCTTTGATGTATGTTTCCATGTGCTGGGTAAACAAAACACTTACGGTATGCACACCCGAACACCTCAATTCGCATCCCAATTCTGCCCTTGGGGTTCCATTCTAGAGGGATGAAGCGCAGAAACCTGGCTTTGATCGAAGGCTGGAGTCGATAGTACACAACGCTGTCTGCGTTCGCATTGCCAGCAAAACCCTGGAAGAAAAGGGAGAAGAAGGAACTCAGGGCATCTGGAAACTGTCAGGATCACCTGCAATGACCATCTGTGTGCACACCCAGCCTTTACCTTTTCTCCTGTGTGTGAATAGTGTCACTTTCAAATCAGATGAACAGTTTTGCCTCTCCATCCATGGAAGTGACTGCTACCTGCTTTTCTTTGTATTAAGAGAAATTTTTAAGTTACATCACACCCATTAAATCAGCTTTCAACCAGGATACCCTCAGTAACAATTGCCTCTGCTAAACACAGACTAAATGTAAGAGCGTGCGTGCCTACGGCTGCCAGCACTGCAAACAGCATGGGAAGAGCCGAGAAAATAATCTCTGCGTATTGAAAAACTATTACCTGATTCAGCAAAGAAATTGCTCACCTGCTTCGGCTATGGCACTTTCTCGGCTCCCTCATTAGCATAAACAAAGGCCTCCCCCCAGTAGGAACCCTGCTCTCTCTATCAGCTGCTAAGCTTCATCAGCACACTGCCTTAGTCTTGTCCAGAGCTGGAAGGGGGAACTGGAAGCAAGGAGAATTTGGAAAGACCTGTGATTAGACTTACAGACTCTGGCCCTGGAAAACTAGAGAGACCTTTGCAATGATGCTAAGCCAGCACAGTCAAATTGCAGATGAGGAAATTGAAGGTCAGAAAGGTGGGGGGGGGGGAATCTCTGGTGTCTGCAAAAACCGTTATACTGAGTGAGCCCGGGCTGGTTCCTTCCACAGTATTAGGGTACATTCGCTGATACAGAACTTGCCTGCGAACAGAGACCGAACTCAATATCTTAGCCACTTGTGAAGATATTTTTAAAGATGTATTTATTTTATTTTATGTGTCTATGGAAGCCATGGACGTGCCTGGTGCCTGTGAAGGGCAGAGGAAGGACAAAAACCTGCAAGGGTAGCAAGTGCTCTGAGGTGTATCTCCAGCCTGGAGCCATTTTTATCTTCCCTAGCATGGGACTTCACATATGAAGAAAACAGCATGAAACAGAAGCTGCTTCCATCGTTTATATTTTAGCTTTATTTCTTCCCTACCTGTCTCTTCCAACTCTTCTTACCCTTCTCCTTCCTTCTCCTCCTTCCTTTTTTTCCACGGTCACAATTGGTTTATGTTGCAAAGACATAGGAACGATGCTGTTTCAGATGAAGGCTCAGTATGACAGGTCTCCCCAATGTTCATCAACAAGGGACCAGGGTGGATCTCTGGGAGTTCGAGGCCAGCCTGGTCTACAAGAGCTAGTTCCGGGACAGGCACCAAAGCTACAGAGAAACCCTGTCTCGAAAAAGCAAAAAAAAAAAAAAAAAATAAGGGACCAGGTAGGCAAGCGAGGACACAGGCAGCTGGCTCCATTACTACGACTTGGTACTAGTATCTACCAAAATAATTTCTAATATATTGTAAAGAAAGTTATAATGCATGTTTATAGCTCAGCTTAATTTGATTCCCTTAGCAATGATTTACTTCCTCCTGTCTCATCGGTATTCTCAGGCTCCCCTGACATGAGCATTTCCACAGATGTACAGAGTAGCTAGCTGCTCGCAAAAGAAGTCTGAAAGCTGGGCACCTGTGATCTTTCATTCTCACCATTTATTTGACTGTATTTGGAACCAGATAGGAAAAAAAAAATTAAGGATGCTTCTATGAGAAGATTTCCAAAAAGTAGAACTGACTCTGAATGTGGACGATGCCTCCAATGGGCTGGGATTCTTGGCTGAAATGGGGAAAGGAAACCGAGCATGTGTCACTCGGCTTCCGGACCAAGGCTCTGGCTGCCCTGGCTTCCCCTCCAGGATAGACTTACTCTCAAACCATAAACCCACAGTAGACTCTTCCCTTCATTTCCTTCTTGATGGTATTTGTTCCCAACAAAAAGCAAAGCAACTAACACAGCCTGTCTTTCCATCCGTACTGTGACCACGCCCTTCCACAAAGCACGCTCTCCTCAGAACTGTCATCAAACCTGCTCTTGGACCCTTCCCTTCTTCTGTTTCCGCCTCCATTCATACCCACACTCTCAATGCTTTCCCCAGTGATCAGTCTGTAAGACCTGAGCAGAACTAGAGCACCTCCTCCCCTGTTTTCTTTGCCTCTCAGACAAAACCCAAACCCTTCATCAAGTGTGACAACCACAACTGAGGAGTAGCCTCATGGAATCTCCTTGAAAAAGTTAGATTAAGTCCCGGGTGAGACCTTTGCATATCATTTCCCCTTGTCTTGTCTATCTTTGCAGCCTCCATTTGAGACGGAATTCTTTGTCATCAAAGCTGTTAAGGTCATATATGTGGCCTCCCATAGCAAATCTTCCATTTTCCTTTCTTCCTGTTTCTCATCATTTGCAGGAGAGAGGGTTTTTACATTTCATATTATTTGGTTCTGTTTATCTTATGCAACTAGCTGGAGTGCTCCAGTAAAGAAAGCTTGGGCCTTAATCAGCAACCACAGCAGTGAAATCCCTGCTTGGCTCAAGGTGACTCCCAGCAAGACACTTGGACATTTCTGTTTGAGGAAGACCAGCCTTGAAAACAACATTAAAGAAAGCTCAGCAGGCTTCTCAATGACCTGGCCTCGCAGAGCACGGCCCAACCTCTGAAGACCGTGTGCTGTGTCGCTCAGGACATGGAACAATCCAGCATGTCTCAGGCATACTAGATCACATAAATGTTCCTCCTTCCCTTCCCATCATTGCTGTAGATTCCTGCTGCTCTTTGGCAGAGCACCTTCCTGGGCTGGTGTAATTTCCCAGAATGTAACATAAGAACAGTTTAACCCCACAGTCATTGGACTCTGACTGTCAGGCCCTTTGAGAAAGTCCCTTTTCCTATTTCACTGGTCAAAGCATTTCACTAAGAATTAGGTAAGAAAGATTATCACACTAGCAAAACCCCCATTCTATTTTATCTCTCCACCACAGAGGTTTCCATTTCTGGGCAGATCATGAGCACCTGCCTGAAAACTGGATATCCATGTACTCTAAGTTTTCTTTTAGGATGGGCAAGGCAAAGCACAACTTCAAACTTGAAATACTTTTTAAAGTTTTCTCTACAGACCCCTAAGCATCAGTGTGTGTGCATGTGTGTGTGTATGTGTGTTTGTGTGTATGTATACATGTATATGCATGTTTCACACAGACACTAGATATTGTGTGTGTGTGTGCTGTGCAAGTATGTAAATATGTGTATATGCATCTGTCATGATGTCCCCCTGCATTTGCTTGTGTGTGTGTGTGTGTGTGTGTGTGTGTGTGTAGCAACACATATATATGCAAGTGTCATGATGACCCTAGGCAGTGGTATGTGTATGCACGCCTGTATATTCATGTGCTTTGCAGACCCCAGACACATATGCATAAACACATTGGTGTGCACACATGCATGTGTGTACATGCATCTGAACAAGCTCTCCACATCAAGGTGCTGTGCAGTCAGAGCTGACAGCCTGGTCTCCAGATACTGGATTCTACGTGCTGTCTATCAGTTCATCTCATACCTTTGATTCTAGTTCCTAGGTGCCACTGGCAGACTAATGTAATCTGTAATTATAATCCCTTGCCAAGTGAACAGGTGGATGATTAATTAGATGACCTTCCAAAAGATATCACATTTTTTCCAAAATTAATAGAATTTCACACATTTAGATAGCTGCACTACAACGATCTCAGCTTCTTAGGGGACTGGGGGGAAAAGATTCTCATATTGACGGTGATAACAGATGGGTAAATGGCATGGGAACTTATGTGGATGGCAATGTTTGCTTTTTACCTGATTGATTTATAGGATATTTAAAATTTTAAAGATAAAGTATAAATATAAAATACATATCATTTGCATAAGTAATACAAATATCTTCCCTGGCACAGGAAAAATTTTACCAGTTCTCTCTTACAAAATCGTGAGGCTGAAGATAGTGAAACCTGGGATTTTTAATTAAGATGGCATTCTTTTTATAATTACTTTTAAAATTAAGATATTTATATAGGAAGTACAGGCGGTGATGTGGCTGGCAGAAGCATCATGTAAGAACACTCAGGGACCTTAAAAATCTTTCCACTGCAAAGTCATTTGGAAAAAAATGTAGCATTGCTATTTCTCACATCAAAATCAGACTGGCATTATTTGCTTTCCATTGCCTGACCTGTTTATCTTCTTTAAATCTCCAAATAACCAAGATTCAGTTTTAGATGCGACGCTTACAGAGAAAGTTCTCCGAGCATCTGTGGGGGTGCAAGATTGATCCCACATTGCCTTACAAATGTAAGTTTCAAGGCCCATTGTCAAGTGTTAAATGCATCTGCTTTACCAAGGAGACATTCTTCAATCTGTTATGAAAAAAAGGCTTTTTTTATATACCATCAAAATTCCTTTAAATAAAAAGAGAGAACAAAAAAAAAAAAAAAAACAAAACAGACTTTGTTGTTGGTTTTGTTTTCTTCTTTGAAAAGGACCAGGGATCACTATATAGCCAAGACTGGCCTCAAACTTAGCATCCTCCTGCCTCAGCTTCCAGGTACTGGGATCCAGGTGCCAGCAGGAAATACTTAAATTTAAATCTCTTTTTACCTTTATTTTCCTTTATTTTTTATTTTCGGGATTGTATTTTAGTTACGTTTCTCCCTTCTCTTTGCTTCTTAAAATAAACTGCACTACATGGATAAATTTATTCCTTCCTTTTAAGAGTTCGGTTTGGAGCCAGCCTCCATGAGGTGCACTTTAGACATTCAGGAAGTTCTCCCCCCCCCCATCCCAGGCAAGAGCTGTAAGAGGGGCCAGGAGTCTCTTTCTCAAATGCCTTCCACTGCAATCAGTATGAGAAGCATCTCAGCAGGTACCTCTGCTTCCACACTTTCTCCCCAGCTCCAGCTGTCCCACAGAGTAAAAGGTTTTAGAGACAGGGACTCCCTGGAGGAAGTGGCTATTCGGAGGTGTGTGGGCCTTCATGTCTACTGCACAATCCTGTCTCAGCCATTTCTCTCTTTCTGGTCAGCTGAGATGCTAGCCAGCTGCTGCCAGTGGCTCCCCCTGCCACAGAACTGCCTGGAGTCAAGGCTTTCCTAGATTTCCGCCATATCCATCAAACCAGAAGTCAAATCAAATCTCCCTTCCCTCCACACACACACCTTGAGTTTGGTCACCTTGACAAGAAAAGCAGCTAATGTCTCTGCCAAGCTGAATCTGAGACTGTGGTCTCCCACCTCCTCAGCTCCCGGAGAAATCCTGCTGTTTCACCCTCCCTACTTAATCTCATAAGATTTTCAGAGACTAAAAAAATTTAAGGGTTAAGAAGGAGAATAATAAGTGATGTCTTTTTCCCACTGGAATCAACTCACAAACCAGCACAAGCCAAGGAACCTACACCAAATCTGTGTCTGAGGCTTTGTGTTTGACTCCAGGCTTGCTCCCCAAGAGCGAATTCATTCCCAGTTCTGTTAGTCAGAGGCAGTAACTAAGAACTGACTGCCATTTTTTTTCCCCTAGTCATGATGTCCAACTGCCTTCTATAAGCTCATGTCTGTATCCCTTGATTAGGGATACACACAGCCTTCATCAGAGAAGGTTCCCATTACAGTGGTCATCGGTTAATATAGAAACCAATAACCGGCCAAAATGCTGAGAATGCATGATGCTGAAGTCATTGACTCTAAAGTGGTTTCTACACCACGCACTCCAAAGCTCAGGGAATGTTCGGAAACAGTAAACAGAAAGAAGGTAAGAGCCAGAGTATAGAAGAATACACAGCAAAAATATATCCACGGGACATAACATATTCACCACTCCTGAACTCCATTGCAGTCATGTTGACCTGCACAACAGGTGCACAAAATTGGGTCCTGCCCATCCAAATTTTGTCATGGATGAAGGAGGGACCATGAGGCTCCACCCCTACCCCGAGGGACTATCAGAAGCTGATGGTTGTTCCAAGAGGGGCTGTCATTTTCTTCAGTGCTATCGCCACTGACAAGCAGCCTATACTCCAGTAAATAACGTCCCACCCAGGCCTACCCAGGCAATTCTAGACTCAGCGGGCCACACCCATGAAAAGCAGACTCGAAAGCAGGGGATGGGGTTTATTGGAAGGAAAAAAATGCTTTAGTGGAAGGGTGAAAGGGATAAGAAGGGTGAACAAGAGTAAAAATGACTAAAATCCATTCTCTACAAATATGAAACTGTCCAAGCATTTTTAAAGGGTCTTTCCCATCATTCTAGTTTTGCAGCCTAAAAAGTCCAAGGTCAAGATCAGCAGATTCACTGTCAGTGGGGATTCACTTCCTGCCTTGTAGAAGCCTATGGTTCTGCTCACAGGGTAGAGAGGACAAAGGACCTCCCATAGCACCCATGTGCCTTTCATAAAAGCATTAATGGCACTGCCATGAATACCCTAGAGCTAACCCCTTCCCAAAAGGCCCTACCCACCAAACACCACTGCCCTAATGATTGGGACTTCAACATGCAAAGCTTGGAAGAGGCAAGCATCAGATTACAGCACAGAGCAACTGTGTTCTGCATTATCAATTTAAACGTCTTCCGCATGAAAATTTGTCACTCAGGCTAGAACACAGCTGAAGCGTTTTATGCGGCTTTGATATTGGTGACAACCCTGTGAAGCAGTTATTTTTGTCCCCCATTTACAACTGAGGAAAATGAAAATTATAGAGGTTAGGCGTCTAAAGTCACACAGCCAGAAAGTGGCTACGTAAGAATTTAATTCCAGGCTGTTCCGACTCCGAAGCTCATAATTCAGCAAAGTCATCAAAACAGCAGAACAGGAACGCAAAACACCTACCCTGGAGGAAGGGTGATCTGTTTCTAAAGTGTTTCCCTCTGTCTCACAGTTCGTATTTAAACTATTTCATACATCTGAGGATAATGCCTCTTAGATTATGGCTGTGCTGGGACTCAGCTCTATACACCTCCTTTCACAGAAAAGAGTAAGACTCTATTGAGCTTTTCATTTTCTCCAATCTACTGGAGAAGGATAAAAATAAGAGACACTGTTCGTAAGACTCTTGCATATAAACAGGCATCCCTCAAATATACAGAGTGTAAGATGTGACGCCAACATGTCATTAAATATGAAAATATCTAGAAGCAAAATGTAGGCTTTTATGATAAAAATCAAAAAGCTTAATTGTATTTTCTTTCCTGGTTGACTCATTGACTTCTATACTCCGTGTGATATTCATGGATGACCTAGAGAAGCAATAGAACCAGGACAGGGATGGGGCTCCGTAGCACAGTGCTGGCCTAGCATGCGCAAGGCCAAGGTCTGATATTCAGGACTGAAAAGTACATGCAGCCAAGAGAATTCATAAGGTAATTAATTTTAAGAATTCACAGAATTTTAAAGAATTTCCTAAGCGATTCTAAGGTTTGTGGTGAGGTACGACAACACTAATTTCTTCTGCAAATATTAATTGAACAAGCCATGTATAAAAGCCAAGATGTTTAAGAAACTCCTGCCTGTGGCAAATGATAGGGAGCCATGAAACGTCACTGTCATAAATCAGAAGCAGGGGACCAGTTATACATAGTTACAGAGCAGACTCAGACTGCATATAAATTGATCCAGCTCCAGCCAAAATAAACAGCAGCAACAGCAGAAATTCAATGCAACAAACAGACAGGCAAACATGAGAATCCTCTTGTCGTTATTGATCTCTTTTATTATGAGAATTCCAGTGACCTACGTGTGACCTACACGCGACCTGCTTCCAAATGCAACTTCTTTTGCCATTGTCAGTTAACACAGAGACACTGGCTAAATCACAGCCACAGGCTGTCAAATAAAAATCTCTTCCTTATTTGATGTCAGTTATAAATCTTGACTAAATGTGTCCCCCAAGAGGTCCTTTAGCGTTGAAAAGTGCAAAAGGAAAGCAAAGAAAAAATAAAAACTACTGGAAAACGAGGGATTTGCCAACATGAACCCAGATAGGAAAAACTTGCAAACATATGTCAAAGAAGACATCAGAGCCACAGCTACAAATATTGAGCTGACTCGGTTTTCAATGAGAATGTAATTCCATTGTTTTCAGGCATAAGTAGTAATGGCAGTATAAGAGTTGAAAAGGGGCTCCTGTAACCTTGGTGGAACTCTGAAACACAGCTTACTCCAATACTGAGGGGACTTAAGAGATGAGTGAATTGTCCTCAGGAAGTTAGCCACTCTTCTCAAAGATCCCAGTAGGGCCTATAGTAACCCTAATGAAGCATTTGAATATTTAGCTACATTTTTATAGACAATCCAACTAACAGACTCTCCTGGAAGCTGGAGTGAAGAAATCAGGTTTTCTCATGTTTGAATACAGGGCCAAATAGAAGTTCTAGGTAGGGTGAGTCGGGAAAAGAGACTTGCTATTATCCCTACAAACAATTGGGTGTACTTCGCAAGAGTCTCTGTTTCCTCACCTCATAGACCTTTATTTATGATATAGTCTTGTGTGTAACAATTTTTTTATTCTGGATATCTCTGAATATTTAATATGCTTTTTGAATTTGTTGATAATTTATTAATAAAATCTCATGCTTGTGAATTGAAAAAAAAAGAGATGAGTGAACAGCCACATGGCAGAACACCCTACTCTCTAGGACCTCCACAGTGGGATAAAACCCCAGGCCCCTTCCCCAACTCCCTTGGCTTTTCTAGCCAGCCAGCTGAAAGTTTTCTGCTGCTAGGGTTCCCCCCAAACCCAAACCAATCCAGCCACCATGCAAACTACCAGCAACACCCCACCCCCAAACCCTCCTATCCTCCTGTAACCTTGGTGGAACTCTAAAACACAGCTTGCTCCAATACTGAGGGGCTTAAGAAGGACCAAGAGCTTTCTATAACACTGAGGGGATTAAGAGAGCACCAAGAAAGCAAACCAGGAGAGAAGACCAAGAGAGCAGGCATATAGAGACCTCAGAGGCTTTCTGAGACAGACATTGGCAGTACAGAGCAGTACAAGAAAAACTCCCAAACACTCAGACATCCAAAGCAAGGATTGGACCAAGATGCAAAGACACCACTGGCCTCATCTGAAGGAAGAGAGGGGTAGGTGCCAATGCAATAATTCCTCCAACCACCTAAAAAGGCAACATGGTAACACCAGAACCCAGCAATCACACAACAGGAAGACTTGGTCATTCTAACCCAGAAGAAGTAGAAGAAATGACTTTAAACGTAACTTTATGAAAATGATAGAGACCTTTAAAAAGGAAAAGAAAAACTCCCTTAAAGAAACGGAGAAGACAAACAAAAAATTGGAAGAAATTAAGAAATCCCTCAAAGAAACCCAAGAAAATAATAATTTTTAAAATTAAAAGATAACATTTCCACTTTCTCAATTGAAACTGTAGCAAAGTGTGCAGTCAGGCTTATTGCCTTTTGCTGCCAGCAGAAGTGAATAGAAAGACTGCATGTAGGCCTCTAATTGCCTGTTCAGTTTTTCTCATTTAATATCTTGCACACAAGAGAAAATAATTAATAACACCAAATACTGTTCTTATAGGAAAATTTACTGTCCTGAAAACACATTGACATAGACACACACACACATGGGCACTCACTTATACATACACATGCGCACATGTGTTCACCCATGCACATGAGCACATGTGTATACACAGATATGAGCACATACATACGCACACACATGGACACATGGACATGCTCCCACATGTATGTACACAGACATGAGCACATGTACACACACACGTGGACACTCACTTATACATACACATCAGCACATGTGTTCACCCATGTACATGAGCACATGTGTATACACACACGAGCATACATGTTTACATGCACATGAGCACATGTGTGCACACAGATATGAGCACATACATATTCGTACACATGGACACATGGACATGCTTCCACATGCATGTGCACAGACATGAGCATATGTGTGCACACACATGAGTACATATGTGTACAGGAGTAATTGTACACACACACTCTCCTAGGATCATGAGGTAGAGGATAACATTGCATTCATAGTCAAAAAGGAAAGATAAATTCTGACACTCAATTTCTTTTCTGCTTCTAGTTCCTGTTTTTATTCAATCTGGGATTCTAGACTAGTGGATCTCAACTTGTGGGTCTTCATCCCTTGAGCATCAAATGATTCTTACAGAAGGATCACCTAAGACCATTCTGTATATCAGATATTTACATTACTACTCACTATAATAGCAAAATTGCAGTTATGGAGTAGCAACAAAAAGAATTTATGGTTGGGATCACCACAACTCAAGGAACTGTATTGAAGGGTTGCAACCCTATGAAGGTTGAGAATCACTGCTCTAGACCATGCGATGGCACCACCCTTATTCACGATTCTCTTTCATTGTCAATCAGAACTCTCTGAGAACACCATCACAACACACCCACAGGCATATTTCCTGAACAATTCCAAACCTGCCAAGATGATAATGTTAGTTAACTGCCACAAACTCCAACCTAAAAGCACGTCAGCCAATACCTTGACCTAAGGTCTACCTTGACAAGCTCTGGGACCATGAGAAATTAGTGTCTGATGAGAATTTATTGAAACAACTTTTACTGACTTATGTATATAGAAAACCACCACCTTGAAATGCAAAGAGACACGTTCCTACAAAGACAGAGATACGTCTACTTGGAACCACAATTTCCGGTACCCTGAGCCAGGACTGGCACTCATGAAAATCCTGATGAATTGCCTGAGAGTGGTTAGCAAAGATCAACTGAGTGAGTCTTCCTGAGGATCACATTTCTGAGCCCTTGCAGACTTTATATCAGACTCTGAGAGTCTGGGCTGGCAGGAGAAAAAGGCAGCAGTCACTGAGTCTTCCATAACAAAAGTCAACTCCCTTGGCCAAATGCTTTTCCAGACATTCTTCCAACCAGAGAGGCTCTGTTAATCCCTCCAGCCTCCCAAGCCTTCTGGTCTCACCCATGGGAAAGAAGTCAACAGGATCAGGACTTCCAGAAAACAGTCCAAAACTTAGCACCGTAGAAGAGGAAGGGTGGAGGAGTAGAGAAACCAAACCCAATGAAGGTTGCACTTGGGAGACAAAGGCATTTGAAGCAACAAAATTTAGTAGATATGGCAGACAACACAACCTTTCCCACACATGCTACCACCCAAAAGTCTCTAGTATAATATAGTGAACAACTGACAATCTCTGGGAAGGGCCCCAAAGTCAAAAAGTAAGCCAGAAACACCAGCACCAAGTTTGAAGGCAACTATTTGGCACCCAGGGCACTTGGTGCAAACATCCCTGAATTCCTAGCAGGATAATATCAGTGCTCACACTAGTGACCTGATGGTGAACACAGCCATGACTGCTTTCAACAAAAACACTACACAGCTATGCAGAGTCAAGAGAAAAAAAAATTCTGCTAAGGTGAAATAATGATCTAAAATAAAACCAGATTTATCTATGGCACAGATGATGGAATTATATTATCAAAATTTTAAAGGCTATAACTAAAGAAGGTGATAGAGACCCAAGAAGTCTGGAGCATAAGAATCAACTCAAAATAAAGCAACAATGTATCATAATATATTCAAACTAAAGAAACGCAACTGCAAAAAGAAAGCACGTGCAAAAAAGTCACGAGGAGTAGAGAATTAAAGATTCTTGTTTTCTAAAGACAGTACAAATGATCAAAATTTGACAATAAACTTACAGAAGGAAAAATAAAAGTCAATTATCACTCTTGAACATAGCTTCTACAATAATTAAAATGTAATAATAAAATGAGTCTAGAAAAAATATATATAAACAGAATAAATATAATAAATCATATTTGAATCAAGTTTATTTTCAAAATCCAAGGACTATTGTCATATTTAAATTATTAGATCTAATTAATCACAAATAAGAAAATATGGTATTGCCAAAAGATGCAGAAAGAGTCTTTCGTAAAATCCAATATGTTGAAAATTCACAGGTTGAGAATTTTCAAATCTTTAAACTACAGTATCTGCAAAAATCTTACAGCCAAAAGTTACAAACCAGATGGGCCTTCAGAATTAAGATGGGGAAGTAGATTTGGCATCTCACCCTTAACCAAGAAGTTATCTGCAATTAATAACTTAAGGAAAATCTGTTTTCTCCAATGGGGTGTCATTGAGTATATTAGCCACACTCTGGGGCAGGCCACACACTCAGAAGTAGCTGGCCAGCATAAAATGAACTCCCTGGATGGGAGTGTTTGTTGGGTTTTGTTTTTGTTTTACTGTGTTATTGTTTTGGTTTTTATTTTTTGTTTGTTTGTTGAAGAGAGAGGGAGAAGGAGAGAGAGAGAGAGAGAGAGAGAGAGAGAGAGAGAGAGAGAACATAGAGTTGTGTGGGTAGGGAATTGGGAAGAATATGGGAGGAGTTGAGAAAAGAGAAAACATAACCAAAACATACAGTATGAAAAAAATGGTTTTAATAATAAAAAGAAAGCAACAGTTCAGTGAAGATGATAAAGATTTAACATTTGCACGTATTTATCTAAAATCTCAGAGGGAATAGGCTCTATTTTTCTCTTTTGTTCTTTTCTCTAGGTCATTAAAACTGTTAAGAGAAATGCTTTTCAACCTTGGATTTTAGATATCATATAATTTATCATTCTTTGTACCACAAGGAACCCCATTAACATCTTTCATTTTATCATTAATATTACAAAGCATAATGACAATCTCATGACCATTATCATTAAAATAACTATTGTCGAGTGCTGCTGGCAGACAACTGAGCCCCTCCAAGATCACGAGATTTAAAGAGTGTTATTCCTTACTCACCTTGACATCCTACAAATGTTTTCACTCCAACATTCTAACACATTGATTAGTTCCCTGAGCCCTTCAAGATGTCACCTACTTATTAAAGGAATTACTAATCATTTTCCCAAGGGGAAACTTCCACATGTTTCTTAGAAGGATTCAAAGTCAAGCGATCTTTCCAAGAAGATTAAAATGTACTGCTTGCTTTACCATACTAAACTTGAAAAATTGGAGTTGGTTAACCTAACACTATTAGTCTGCTAAATATACACAATATTAAACTAACACCTAATGTCTTACCACTATACCCATAAACCAGTGCATCTCTCAGCCCTCGGGAGAGAAGCAGCTTCTCAGAGTAGAAAGCAGTTAACAGAGACCCACAACTAAAGAGGACATCTCTGTCTCACCCTTCCCCCATAGAAATGATGACTCAATTTCAGCCTCTGAAGCCAGATGTTAGTTAATATTTATTAATTATGATTTTAATGTGGAGCATATTCAATATGTATTTCATATTGTGATATATGTTAACTACTCTCTCTCTCTCTCTCTATATATATATATATATACATATATATATATATATCACTTAGCTGATAACAACTGTATCATCTTGTAAATCACAAACTATTCCTTTTGTAACCTAGACCATGAGAGAAGCGAGAAGAAACAATTTATTACACTTATTTATTATGGGGGTGAAGAAGTCAAGTCAGGGTGTATATGGAGAGATCAGAGGAGAACTTGGGAGAGTCTGTTCTTTCCTTCCACCATAAGAATCTCTGGTATTGATCTCGGGGCGTTAGGCTTGGGACAAGCACCTTTACCCACTGAGCCACCGTGCAGGCCCTATAGGTGAACTTTGCGGTATGTCTAATTACAGCAAGGGATTTCACAAACACAGAGACATGGTACTCGCTTCTAATGTTGCCTCTAACTTTAAACATCACCCAATATTTTTAGAATGCACAGGCAACAATATAATTCTGGGGCCAGAGAGACAGCTTATTGGATCAAGGTACTGGTTACGAAGCATAATGACATGAGGGTTTTGTCTGTTTGTTTGTTTGTTTTTAGATGTATTTGTTTTATATGTATGAGTGTTTTGTTTGTATGTTTATATGTGTACCATGCATGTGACTGATGCCCATGAAAACCAAAGAATTGCATCAGATCACCTTGAAACTAGAGCTGTTGATGGTTGTGAGCCATCATGTGGGTGCTGGGAACTGAACCTAAGTCCTCTAGAAGAATAGCCAGTGCCCTTACCTTCTGAATCATCTTCCAGCTCCAGTAACATGAGTTTGAGTCCTATACCACACGGTAAAAGGAGAGAACTGACTCCTGGAACTTGGCTTCTGACCTCCAACATAAATGCTGCAGCAGAAGCTCACAGGCATACACACACACACACACACACACACACACACAAATACGTAAATAAAGTATAATTCTGGACCATCTTAGATTCATTGACCTTCAGCTGCGTTACAGTTCAGTCATACAATTTGAGTTTCACAATCTGAAAGTCAGAAGAGAATCATACAGTAGTTCTTAGCTTATTCATGACCAAAGAGATAAACACGTTTTTCCTCTGGGAGCTGAGAGTGATTAAATGCACACAGTCAACATTGAGCTAGAGAGAGAGAGTGGTGCAAATTTTTATTTCAATCAATAACAGCACCTGCCTAGCTGCACAGCCTTTGAAACACTGCCAGGTATAATAAAACAATAGACCAGGAAATGTCTCGCACACCCATGGGTAACTCGATGCAGATAAATGGAACCAAAAAATACACAATACTTAATGTTTGAGTGCACGTGCTCCATCTTTAACGCTAAGGTCTCTGCGGTCTGGGGAATGCTCTGCTCCACTTGATGACACAAGCTCATTTATTCCACGTTCACAGAATCTCCTCCATCTTTTCAACAACATTTTCTGTTCAAGCTCCAACCATCACTAATCCCAAAACAAACAAAACGCTACCATCATCGTCACCCTTTCTGCATAAAAAGAAATTAAGGATAAAAACAACAAAGCATCCACTGCTCCTTAAAATTCTCATGCTCCCCACCTACCCATTGAAATATTGGCATCCAGGACACAAAAGCTTCTGCATCTTCACAAATACGTAGGCATGGTGTACACACCTGTAATCCTAGCACTTGAGAGGTGGAGAGAGACAGAGGGGTGAGCTCAACACCAGCCAGGACTACATAGCTAAAAACTTGCCAGGCAGTGGTGGTGCACGCCTTTAATGTCAGCACTCAGGAGGCAGAGGCAGGTGGATCTCTGTGAGTTCAAGGCCAGCCTGCTCTACAAGAGCTAGTTCCAGGACGGGTTCCAAAGCCACAGAAAAACCCTGTCTCGAAAAACCAAAAATAAAAAATAAAAACTTACCTCATTTTTTTTTCTTTAAAAATAAAATGTCTTTGTAGTTTGAGAAATTCAGGAGAGGGAGTGGATTGACAAAAAAAACAAACATTTAGTTGGCAAGTAACAGTTGTATGTACTCAAGAAGTACAGTGTTATGTTCTGATACATGTTTGCATTATAAAATAATCCAAACTATTTAACAAAGTTATTGTATCGTGTAACTGTCATTTTTTTTGTAGTGAGTATACTGAAAACCCACTCTTACTGCAATTTTGAAATGTATGACCTCTTATTAATAAGAATCAGCATTCTGTGCCACAGACCACGATAGCTTATCCTCCAATGTGTTCTGACTCCAGGCTCTCCCCCCACACTCCCAATATGGCCACCTGAAGCCCAGACTGTGCCCAGCCCGTCTCATGGACTGCCACCTTATAATGGTCTGATTATAATCTGTCCCAATTCCCCACTTGTTTTGTCTAGGGAAAGAACAACACTTTCTCCATAATTGAACTTCGATACATTTTTATGCCGTGTGTGTGTGTGTGTGTGTGTGTGTGTGTGTGTGTGTGTGTGTGTGTCTGTCTGTCTGTCTGTCTGTCTGTCTGTCTGTCTTTCTATGTCTGTGTATGTGAGAAGGAGACAAAAGAGGGAGGATGGGAGGGGGAAGGAGAAACTAGAGATAAATATCCAAACCTTTGAACTTGGGGACATTGCATTGACCTTGGGAGAGACACAGAGAACCCAGCTCTTCTACCATTTAGTAGTTAGAGAATCAGAGATTCTCCAAACACTCCCCATCTAGAAGCTAGAATCTATATAAGGTTTTAAAATCTGAAAAATGAAGTCAGATAAGGAGATTAACATCGAACCTGCCTAAGGCCAAGTCTCCATCACAGGCAGGTGTGACAACTGTGTATAAGAATCCAGAGCTTTCAGTCTCGGGGACACCCTAGTCGGGTACACCGAATCTAAATCTCACCATTTGGATTGAAAATCTGAAATACCCAGCTAGATAGTCAAAAGATCCATGCTATCTCCTCCGGATAAACCTTGATCAAAGAGACAATTGCATTTGAGAAGTAAAACCCAAGTACATATGTAAATGCTGTTGACAGTTCTGTGTTTTCACCTTTATTTCTCTTTGCTGCAGAGATGAAGATCAAACACGGTGTGTGGGCGCTAGGGAAACACTTTACCGTGGAGCTGCAAAGCTATCTAGAAAATACTTCCTAGGAAGGAAACTTCAACAAAAGTAGTTTTAATTTCTTTAATACGGAGTTTTATTTCCTTTTAAACTAGTTTGCCTCCGCACATAAATTTTGGAAATTATATTTCAGTGGTTGTAATTACAGTGTCGTGAAGCAACAAACAGTCCCTAAATATCCATATTGTTTCCCTCTGAATGCAACTAAGATTGGTTGATTAACATTTGAAAAATATCTCAAAGGTGCACCATCCATTTAAAGACAGATGACTTTTTTATATTTAGAGGCATCTTCTGAAGTCAGTTTATAAAACACAGTGCTCACGGTCTTAATGATGCCATATAAGTATTTTAATTTAAGCTCTGCTTATTTGAATTTCGAGAAACTGCATTATTTATAATAGACAGAATAACCATAACTTTCTGTAGAGAACCAGATGAAATGCCCGGGTGCTCTCTACAACAAAGAAATTAAAAGGAACAAACTGGAGGCAAACTCTGCTGGCATTCAACGGGTACAGCATTGCACTTACGACTTTACACCTAAACTGGATTTTTCTTAGTTGACACCTGTTGTGCAGAGTCCATTGTTGCATGTGCTCCAACTGCCCTTTGAAGGCTTCCAGAACGGTCACAGGTTCTCAGATGACACACACATGTAAAAATAGTGAGTAAAGGATTAACATGCTTGGTGACCTCCACTGGTGGTGTGCCTTCAGCTCTGAACATCGTGTCACACTTTAAGAATTGAAATAAGCATCCACCAAGAACACTAGCACCTCTGGCAGATCCCCAAAGAGTGGAATTGGGACTGAGTGGCAGATTGTGTAGATGGGGTGATGTTTAGAGCACAGAAGCAGAGATTGACAGTTCTTACCACCAAATGCTCTTCATGTCTTACTGCACTGAGATCTTGGAATAGGTAGAGGCCTTACTATGTGCAAGGCATGAAACATGGGTTGCCAGCTGATACAGTAAGTTTTGGCAATGGGCTATTTAATAATGCAAATGAGTATTTTGTGTGTGGTTTGATTAAGGAAGACTCTTACTTTCAGAGATTTCCACCAGAAATTTTCACTGAATGATAAAAAGGTTAAAGTTCTCGAAGTATGTTTCAAAATAATAATGGGTAGGCGAGCAACATATTAAAGGAAAGGCATAGGCCAAAATTGGCTGAAGTTTATTAAGATGGGGGTGACCAGAGAGTGCTATTTATTGGCTATTTAGTTAATTGGGGTATAGAAAATGAGTGTGGGAAGCAGTTACTATAACGATTAACTGAATTAGTTTATATAAGGAGTATGTTACATGCAATCTAATATTTTCTTTTATTGCCTTCCTTTTCTTTCTCTAGGCAAATATTTTCAAGTCTTTCTGGTAACAAGCAAGATGCTTATGTATTTTGTTGGGTCCAGATAATTTAATATCTCTCAATGCATCACAAAAAAAATCTTACTGAATTTAGTAATCAAGACAGATTAGGTTTGATAAAAATTATCTACATTTGTAGAACACGCTCTTTAGCAATGTATACTAATACAGATACTTTGCAAAAACAAAAACAGAAGCAAAGAACTCTGTACATTTTGAAAATAATTTATTTAGAAGTTAGTGACATTGAAAATTGCAATTCCTCCCTTTTTTTTCCTGGCTCAGTGATTACAGTTTTCAGATCTCAACCAACACAGGGAATGAGCAATAGTCATTTGTGCGGTTTCACAGACACGGCCTCGAGAACACTGTACCCTTCTGTCGCATTTAATAATGAAGGCTGGGTCATGCTGGAAAATGTGATTCCGCCACCGGGAGGCTTGCTCACACTTTCATCCTGGCGATCTCTTACTTCTGTGTCACTTTTCTGATCAGAATTCAAGAAAACAATTATTTTCTTTAATTGAAACATATGTATTTTAGCTTACATTTATCATAGATTCCATTTTTTTTCTGAGAAAGCATTTATATACTTCCAGCTATTCTAAATTTCATAACATAATGAACGTTGACTTAGACTCTAGGGAATACAGTTACCTGACCAAATGAGGTGCTTCTGTCTTCCTTCCGATTTTTGGAGGATTCTTTTTATATGGTTTTTGTTAATAGTTACTAATTATAAAATTTGAGTAAGGGGAGAACAATAGAGGGGAATGGGTGTAATCAAAATGTAGGAAATACCATAATGAAGTTCACATATTCCTTTTCAATTATATTCTCTATATGTTTCTATGATGACAATAAAGGTAGTCATCAATCTGATTTCAGGAGAAGGGCCACTTGGGTACCCCCTCCACTAATGCTTAGGGTCTTAGCTGGGGTCATCCTTGTGGTTTCCTGGGAGTTTCCCTAGCACCTGGTTTATCGCTAACGCCACAATGACTCCCTCTTTCAAGGTATATATTTCCTTGCTCTCCCTCTCTGTCTTTTACTAAACTCGGTCTTCCTGATCCCTCATGTCCTCCTTACTCCCGTTCTTCCCCTACCACCCACGCTCTACATTGCCAACTTACTAAGGCGATCTTGTTTACTTCTCTTTCCCAGGGGGATCCATGACTGTGGTTGGTTTCTCCATCTGGAGAAGTAGAACACAGTCATAATACCTGGGCTGACCCAATCACTGAGCTACATAAAGACAATTCTACCAGAAGTGCTCCCTCACCATAAGACCACACAAGTGCTGTATAAGGTATGAATGAGTACATGGACTCACAGGAACATATGTCGGCATGTCTAAAATCATTTGATTAAAGTAATTTATAAATAATACCATACATTTTTTTAAGATGTCAAATTCCTTTCACGTCCAGAGCACTAAAATATAATTAACCTGGCACATGTGCTTTATAGAATATTATAAAGCAATTAAAATGTTGATTTTTGTAGACTATTGAAAAATTAGTATGCTCTCTTCATTACTTAAGTGTGACACATGATTATGTGATCAGCATAGTTATAAATTAACTCAAAGTTAAGCTTCCTGAAATAAGAAGGAGAAGATGCATCAAAGTTTTAGTAATAGTTTAGTTAGGTGACAAGACTTCATCTTTCAAGTTTCCTCTATTTAGCAATGTCTAATGACGTTAATAGGATAATTATACAAAAGAATGCACAAACAGAAAACATGACACACATCCTTCCCTTCATTTCCTATTAGTCTTCTCTTCCTTTATGAAAACTTCCTTGTCCTGTGTAGCATCTATTCCCCGGACCTTCTGGCTGGGCAGCCATTCTTGATCTGTTCTCGTTGTGGGTTCTAATCACCTCACAAGAAGGAAGAAATCTTACACTTCCTGGGTTTTGCTTAGCACACAAGTGAAGAAACCAGAATGCTTGCTGAGCATTGCAGCATGCTGCATCCTATGTTCTGTTTCAGTTTACCTGCTGATGACTGGAGTGATGGTACAACAGGCCAAGTACTTCCTGTGCAAGCACAAGGATTGGAGTTTGGATCCCTTGGCACCTGCAGAAATTTCAGGTGGGCATGGAGGCCTAGTCATAATCCCAGAGAAAGGGAGGTAGAAGCAAGGAACCCTCAGAGCAAGCTGGCTAGTTAGATTAGCAATTAGTGAGCTCTGACATTTAAGAGAGAGGCCCTGCCTCTGAATATAAGGTGGAAAGAAATCCAGAAAGCCATCCAACATCAATCTCTGGCTTCCACAGTAATATGTACATAAATGCATGGGAACCTGCACACACATATATGCCCACACATGTAAGCACTCATACATGGGTGTCCAGATACTACACACCCATGCACACATCAAAAATAATGACAAGCCCTAAAGCGAATGGTGATTATGGCTATTTACCTGTTTTCCAATATTTCCTAAATTTGTCATTTGAAAACAATCATGTTCTTCTCTGCTGTGAGAATGTTTTGCTTGGCAGATCTGAAGTGAATGCTGTGTGTGCATGATCAGTTCCATGATGCTTTATGAGAGACATTGACACGTCAGAGGTGAAGATTCATTTTCAAGGTGGCAACAGTAGCAAAGTAAAATAAGAAAAAATAAAAAGGCGTATGCAAGCCCAATGTTAGTCCCAAAAGGTTTTATTGCATCCCTTTGGATTTAAAAAAAACTGGGGAGAGTCAGGAAGCCAGATAGCAGGATGTGTTGGTACAAGTGCAAGAAACAGAGTACTTGTGTCTTGCTGGGGGAAAGTGTGGAGAGGTAAGGCTCTTGTGGGCACCTTCAGATGGTGCCCTACATCCTGATAAGTGGATTCCACATGACCCAGTGCCTCTGAGTCTACTTTTAATGTTAAAGTAATACCGATGCGCACATGGAAATAGTACACAGAGGCTTTGCATGGTGACTGAGAGATGAAAACAACTGTTGTCCATGCCTATGGAGGTCTAAGCCAAAGCAGCACAGGACTCAGTGAACTGCAATGCTTAACAAACATTCCAGGTGCTTTTCTTGTATGCTAAACAGACCTGAGGAGCTGTACTGTGTATTACTGAACTGTACGGTTCCCCCAGTATGAAAACTCTCTGCATATGTATTTGCATCTAAATATATTTGTGAACATTATATATATTCATATCCATATATATACATGTAATGCTACCATTACAACCATGAAATTTTATTCATGAAATGACAGATTTATGTATTATCTATAATACTGGTGTTTTACGGTTTAGACCTTATTATTTCTAGTTATTTACTGCTACTATTAAATCTACAGTGGTTTCTGTATATTTCATTCTTAGAAATGCATAACTATGAACAGGAATCACTCCACATGATATCCTACGTGGGCTATATCCTCATTCCCAAGCCTCGTTTCCATCTGCTTTAGCCCTGTAGTGCATGAAAAAAAAAAAAGAGGGAAAGAGACTTTGTATCTGCCTGCCCTGTTCTCATCAATATTTGACCCTTTACCAGGTAATCCTGCTTTCCATCACACTCCTGGCATTCAGAGGTCACCAGCGTTCTCCTGACTGCCCCACGCCATAGCCTTGCTAAGTGTTCACTGCTCACTTTTAGCTTCTGACAGCTTCTCCTCACCGAAAGATTTCCCCATAGATTCTCCGCTTGGAACCTGCTTCTTGCTGCTTGAATCTGTAGCCCCAAAAGTCACCTACTGCACAGGGCTTCCCTTCATGCCCATGTTGAGTTTGATATTCCTTCTATAATATTCTAGTTTTCTATCTACATGACCACTAAAGTAGAAACTGTATCATTATAAGGTCTTTTCTGCATGTCAGGTTGTGATGTCTGCTCTAAATTTAATATCTTGCCCAGTCATTGCTCATGCTATCACATCAGTTGTGAGTTCATATGTGCAACTTCCCTGCCATGGCCAGGAAACACTGTTGTCTTGTAGTCATCTACCACCTCTGCATCTTCTCATCTTTCTACCACCTCTTTTGCGATGATCCCTAAGCCATAGAGAAGGGACTGTGATATAGATGTCCAATTTAGGTATGAGCATGCCACAATCCAATTTAGGTATGAGCATGCCACAATCTTTTATTCTCTGTACCAGGACCAGTTGCAGCTCTCTGTGTCAATCAATGTCTTAGAAATGGCTTCTCTGATAAAAGTTAAGAGATATACAAAACTTTGGTCCTTCTGTCTGTTTTTGTGCCAATACCATGCTGTTTTCAGCACTGTAGCTCTGTAGTAGAGTTTAAAGTCAGAGACTGTGATGCCTCGAGAAGGTTCTTTATTGTACAGGATTGTTTTGATTATCCTGCACTATCTTTGCACTATTTGCTGATGATATAATAGTTTACATAAGTGACCCCAAAAATTCTAATGAACTTCTACAACTCATAATCACCTTCAGTAATATAGCAGGATACAAGATTAACTAAAAAAAAAATCAGTAGCCCTCCTTTACACAGATGATAAATGGTCTGAGAAAGAAATCAGAGAAACATCACCTTTTACAATAGCCACAAAGAACATAAAATATCTTAGAGTAACTCTAACCAAACAAGTGGAAGGCCTATATGGCAAGAACTTTAAAACTTTGAAGAAAGAAACTGAAGAAAACACCAGAAAATAAAAAGATCTCTCATGCTCTTGGGTAGGTAGAATTAATATAGTAAAAATGGCAATCTTACCAAAAGCAAATTCTATACAGATTCAATGCAATGCCCATCAAAATCACAGCAAAATTCTTCACAGACCTTGAAATAACATTATTCAACTTAATATTGAAAAGCAAAAAACCCAAGGTAGCCAAAATAATCTAATAAAAAATGGGGTATGAACCTTAACAGAGAACTCTCACCAGAGGAATCTAAAATGGTTGAAAGACACTTAAGGAAATTCTCAACATGCTTAGCCATCAGAGAAATGCAAATCAAAACAACTCTGAGATTCTATCTTACACTGGTAAGAATGGCCAAGAACAAAAACACTGATGACAACTTATGCTGGAGAGGATGTGATGTAAAGGGAACACTCCTGCATTGCTGGTGGTGCGCAAATTGGTATGATTGCTTTGGATAACAGCATGGCAATTTCTTAGAAAATTAGGAAACATCATACCTCAACCCAGCAATACCAAAGGATGCTCAACCATACCACAAGGACATGTGCTCAACTATGTTCATAGCAGCATTATTTCTCATAGCTAGAACCTGGAAACAACTTAAATGCCCCTCGACTGAAAAGCGTATACGGGAACTGTAGTGCATTTACACAATGGAGTACCACACAGCAGAAAAAAAACATTACATCTTGAAATTTGCAGGCAAATAAATGGATCTAGAAAATATCACATTGAGTGTGGCATCCAAGACCCAGAAAGACAAATATCATATGTACTCAATCATAGTGGCTTTTAGACATAAAGCAAAAAAAAAAAAAAAACCAACTTACAGTTCACAATCCCAGAGAACCTAGACAACCAAGAGGACCCTAAGAGAGACATACATGGATCTAATCTACATGAGAAGTAGAAAAAGACAAGATATCCTGAGTAAATTGGGAGCATGGGGACCATGGGAGAGGGTAGTAGGGGAAGAGAGAAGAAGAGAGAGGAACAGAGAAAAATATATATATCAATAAAAATTTTTTTAAAAAGAGAGATATACTAACCTATGGGCACAGTTTCAAATCAGGAGATTTTGGCAGTTGAGATAGTTAACAGAGGAGGAATCAGGTTTTGTAAAGTGTGTCACCCCCAGCAGGCTCATCACACTCCACGAGAAAGTCATACCTCCAAAAGTATGTGGGTAGCACACATTGTTCCTGATGTTGCGTAGGGAAAGGAGGGGTGGATCGAAGAGGAGCTGGGAAAGGGATGAACATGATCAAAACACATTGTACAAAATTCTCAATAGACTGCCAAAAATGAGACAAATAAAGAGAAATAGAGAAAAATCTTAACACAATTGAACCTCCTTCACATGAGCCATTGTCTATGGTACAAGTGTTGTCGAATAAGCGAATGGGCACTTGATGCTTGACAAACATCAGTTATGTGAGGTCGCATAATATTCACCACACCCAGCTTGAAGACATTCCCAGTGAAAAACAAAGCATGTACTTCTCTCTCCCTCAGCTGAAACTCCACCCTTGTCCTGCATTCCAACTCTCCCAAACCTCCTGAGCGGCACACATGCTCCCGGTACTATCATGCACTCATGATGTTCATCCATTGCTCTGCTCCTGTTGCTTTTACACCCCATTTTCCTTTCTCTCTGCCTTGGCTCTCGGGACTCTAAAATGCCTCCTACACACCACCTACCAATGAACCTTCATTTTTGCATACCTAAGTAACAGGCTGATGTAGCAGTTGTGGGAGACTCTTTGGCTCCCCTCCACCACTTGACTTTCTTGAAAAATTATTCATTGTTTCCTCTGTGTTTCCCTATCTCTAGAATTCTTCTTGTGATAAACAACGTCCCCTCACTGATACATGGCCATCAGCAAGCTCCCAGACTTCTAAGAGTTGTGCTTGTATCAACTGTCAGCTAATGAGGAGGATGTTGCCTGACTTTACAGGACAGTGCTGGAGGGTCAGTGATTTTGTGCAGGTCTGAAAGCAGTGGCTGATGCACAGGATGCCTGCTGAGAACGATGGTGACAAAGATAAAAGCAGCCCTGGCCTCTGTCAGTTAGGAGCCAGGATAGCATCTCACTACAGACCGTAAACAGTTTCCTAGGACACCAGCATCAAGCTCATCCTGCGGCTGTTATGGAATGAGACATAAAAAAATAATGCTCCAAAATCACGTCTGATGGAGACGGAAGGGAAAACAGTGTTTAGACACTTTGGAGACTCAGCACCAAAGAGGCCAAATTTGCTACTGTGAGTGGCAGCTGGCTCGTCTTTACCAATTTCATCTTCTTTCTATGTGATACACCTATGAACTCTGAGGATTTCACACAGACATACCAGTTCCACCACTAGCTGCCTCATTCCTGTCTCCCAGATGAAAATGAAGGTATCCCAAACATGATAAGCCTCCCTCTTTCCTGCACCATGTAAAGTGCAAAGCCTGACTTTGACTATTGGTGTGTTCACGGTGGAGACTGGTGGGCTGGCAATTCTAGTAACTGTAGTCAGGTGGTACTCATTTGTGGGATTTGGTAGTTGGCTAGCATGTAGGTTAAATGTGAAGTGTCTCTCTATAAGCGTATGTGTTGGAAGGCTTGCTCTCTCCCTGATGCATGGTTTCTGAGAGGTTCTAGAGGCACCAGAAGACACGATCCAGTTGGAGGAAAAGGATCACTGGAGGGCAGGCCTTGAGGATTATAATCCAGCCCCACTTCCTGCTGACTTTTCTATACCTCCTTATCCACCTAGATATGAATTTGTAGCACCTTCATGCCCCATCTGCCACAGTCACCAGTCTCTCCTAATGCCACACCTCACCCAACATGATGGACTCTACACTTTAAACCATTAGCCAAAAAACACAACCTTCTTCCCTATTGATGTATAATGCCAGATATTTAGATACAGCAACAAGAAAAGGAACGGATACATTCATAAACTAAAACTTGTAATAAATTTGATATCACTAATCCAGTTTTAAATGTCTAGTTTTCAGTAGCTATTTCCTTAGTAATGAGAAGAAAAAAAAACCAAAGAAAACAAAAACCACTTTTTTTCCCCACCATTGTCCAGGTGAGCTAAAACCACTCAGAGGGTTTGCTGTGGCAGGGGCCACAGCAAAGCTGGCACTGTCATTGGCTTCCAGAACAGATCTGCCAAAAGTCGTTCTGTATACATTGATTTTTTACTCAAGATGCTCTAAAAATATAAGTCCTCTTCCAAGGAAATAATTTATCACACCGCATTTAAAGAATACAGCCTGAAAAAGGAATCAAGAAGGTAAGACAATAATGTTGGGCTTCCAGATGTCCTCTAAGAAGCTGACGAAAGCAGCGAGGACAGGTAATGACCCCCGATGTCTGGCCCGAGGGACTCGCAGTTGGCTTCTGTGCATCCTGAGCATAGTCAGTCCTCTGAAAAGCTTGTGTTCTATCGAAAGAAAAGCACTTCTAAGACACAGCTCTCTTGGGAAAGAGGCATGCTCGAGGGCTCTGGCCCCAGGGGGTTGGGTTGCCCACTTCTTCTGCTAATTTCGGCTCAGAATAAATATATGTACTAATGCAGCTAGTAATAGCTTTGGGGAAAGGATTGTGGCTGTGACCCTAACTCCAAATGTCTGCAGCCTGCTTCTATTGACAAAAACAGAAGATCTAAAAGGATGAGCTCAGTCCAGGGGCTTTTCATGGTAAGAAGATCTGAAGGATACAGCTGAAGGTGCATTCTTTATCATGGCCTTCCGGCTTTTAAATCCTCATCTGTGAATATTATGTTTATTTTGGAAATAAAAACATTTTAATATACCTAAATGTCCAAGTAGATCCCAAGATGATTTCAGTAACATTTTATTCCAAATTACAAATCAAACATATGTAAGGGAAAACTTCTGTTACAGAAGGCATGTAAACATCATGTAGAATTTAGATGCAAAAGAGGGGAAGAAAAAGTCTATTCATAAAACTAGATGCGAACAGAAAGCAGCATCAATTCCCATGGCCACTTAGAGTTTCACATACGGGACGGGTAAGATGGCTCAGTGGGTAAAGGTACTTGTTTGCGCATGCATAGTAGAGTCCCACCTAGCAAATCATCTTATCACTGCAATTTAATTCCAGTAAATGCAAATTTCCCAACCTAATTGATAGTTATCATTTCTTCCCAGCTCTTGGAAACACTGTGCACTGTGCCTGTCCGGTAGTGCACACTCTCCTGCTTCCATGAAAGTGAAGGGTTTTGCATCTTGAGATTTATGGAATAAACCCCATCAAAATAGACAGCATTTAAATAATTCGCTCAAGGTCAGCTTGCAAAATAAGTAAACAAGCTCGGCCACCTCTCTTCTGCCACCAGAATCAGAGACTGCCATGATGAATGACTAACAAAAAGCTGAATTTTAAAAGGTACATATTTTCTCATGAATTTTCAGATGTCGTGGAGGCCAGAACTTGCTACAATAAATAGGCATAACTTTTCTGCCAGTGCCATTTGATATTTTTTTCTTCCCTCTGGCATGCCTGTTCGTCCCCATGAAGAAGAATATCCAGAGGAAAAGCAATCAGGGTAAATATTAGACACACTGAAGTGCTCACAGCCTATAATGGAGTTTGTTTCTGCTGGGAAAAATGAAATAAAGCAATTGTATTGACTATATTTTTCTCTGAACTCATTTAAGCCCCTAATGTCTGAGTTATTTTATGGCTTCTTGATAGATCCAACAGTTCTCTGAAGAGGCATTGAGAGCTTCTAGAGTTTAGCAGACGTTTGCACAGCACGAGCAAACCGAAGTCTCTTTCTGTAAAAACTGAAGCCGAAGCCAAGGATGCCCTCTGTGCCCTATGTGGGAACTGATGGTTTCGGGAGTTGGCCATGTTGTTTTTAACTATGGTGACTTTGAATGAGCTTCCTCCCAGCCACAAAATCCCCATCCTCCTCTTCCCACCTGAGCTGACTCTTTGCCCAATCTTGATTGGGAGTGAAGGTGCTCTCTCTGTTTCTTCAAGGGAGCAGGAGGAGGGATCAGTCTTTGTCATCACGTGTGCAAGGGCATATGAAGGCCAAAGGTCAACCTCAGGTACTATTCTGCAAGTACCTTCCTCCTAGACTTTTGAGATGGAGTTTCATCACTGTACCTTAAGACTCACTGACTCAACTAGGATGGGTGGCTAAGTGCCCCTGGCATCTGCCTGTCTCCACCTCCCATGCCTGCTGCCATCCTGGCTTTTGGTATAAATTCTGGGAGTTTAAATCCATGTCCTGATGCTTGCATTAACTGAGCCACTTCCCCAGCCCTAATCCCAACTCCTTTACACGCTTCCTAACCTCATTGGGTTGTGGGCATTCTGGATCCTAGGGCTGAGACTCCTTCATCTGATTATACTCAGCAATACCTAAGGATGCTCAGTCATTCCCCAGGGACAGTTTGGGCACACAGATTTCCAGTGACAGTGCTGAGTACTGGGAGTGGCTGTCATTGTCACCAGGGTGAATGGATGTGTGGAATGAGCTCAGTGTTACTATATGAAGTAAAGTCGGTTTGGTGAGCCGCTCCCCAGCTCTGTGTTTCCCATCAAAGACATCTCCTTGGGTGTGAAAATTGCTTTGAATGTTGAGAATAACCATAGCAACAGTAAGATTTTTTTTTAAACAAGGTTTTTGTTTGTTTTGTTTGTTTTCCTAATGGAAAGGGGATTACTAAGTAAGTGAGTGACTTTGGGAGAGAATCTGGGTGTGATGTCTCAGGAGTAAAAATGAATAAGCAAAACAGGCTCCATGTCAAAATGAAATTTAGACATCCACGCTTGTTAAAGCTATTTCACAGGCTTATAGAAATTAAAATCTCCACAATAAAATGATAGGATCTTAAGCTAAGAACACATTTCTCAGGTAAAGCATCATTTCACAACCAGGTCTAAAGCAGAGGCAGGGTAAACACTCCAAGTCCCTTGCTCTTGGCAGAGCAGCTGCCACAGCCAGCCCTTCTGCAACACCCGTCCCTAAGCTGAGGCCTAGATCCCTCTGTGCTCGGGCAATGAATCTCTGCCCAGGTATCTAGGCGTGTGTGCAAACTCTAAAAATTCAAATTCCATGCCCATTTGTTATTTCAAATTAGAGTTCCTCTCTACGGACTCCACACTCAAAAAATTTTTTTTCTTTTTCCTTTGTGTTTGACTAAAGCACATTTCCCAGGTGACAATGTGTGCTTGAGCACAGCCAGCAATGTTTGCTGGGAAATAAATCTCTGCACTCCACATTCTAAGAGGACATTTCTCCCTCGTCCTCAAGGGTGTGTTCTAATCATTTTGAGTAGTCTTACGATATCTTCAGAAAATAATGAAGTAGAAAGTAGATCTGCAGTGTGGCTTTCTCGATTTTTATTTTTCGGGTACCTCTATCTTTCACAGAACTCATCTTGTGGATGTTTAATATCCCGGCTTACAGCCTTCTAAAGAGGACCTTGATTTGAGAATTAACATAGGGTCTCCATCTAAGTAACTTACAATTAAGATAACAATTCAAACAGATTTTGGGATCCTAAGAGTGCAAGCTGTCTCATACCTATAATCCCGAGGGCTTGAGGCAGGAGGATCTTCACAAGTTTAAGATGAGCCTGGGCTACCTAGTGTAGTGAGTTCTAGGCTAACTCAGGCTGTCTCAAAACAAAACAAAGGGTTTTTATTTTTCTTGATTTGGAATCTGTACTAATGCTAATTTTGGTGAATAATTTGATAGGGCACATCACTTTTTTTATTTTGAAAACCCAAGCCAAGTCCTTCAAAGTGATGCCTATTCAGTCTACTCTGTACAGGCATTAGCCTATAGCTACAGCTAAAGCAAATATTCTCATGGGCTATGGAGATGACCTGTTAGCTATGCAAGTGCATGGAGTTCAAATCGCTAGACCTGTGAGGATGGTGGTGGTTACAGTGGCCTGTCTGTAATGTCAGCCTCAGAAGGAAGGGACAGAGGACCCTCAGAGCAAGCCAGCAAGACTAGCCATATCTACAGTTTCTAGATTTGAACGAGAGACACTGCATCAATGAGAAAGGTGAAGAACAAAGGCAGATAATTCCCGAAATCAACCTCATGTCTGACATGCACACATGTGTGTGAAGACACACAAACACACTTGTACCCACTTCATGCCCAAAAACATGCATAATGTCCAACACACACACACACACACACACACACACACACACACACACACACACATTGGAATTCCACAACAGCCCGAATGGAGTATAACAAAGGTTTATTTATCTGGGGATAAACTCACAGCAAGAAAGAGTAGCGATCCGCAGTCCTCTACGAGCACTGGGAACTGGAACCAAATCCGGTAGCCAAGAGGCCCGCTTATGCTTTTTGTCCGCATTTATAGTACATGAGACAATATGGGCTGTATCTTTAAGGCTATTGGCTGAAGGAGTTCCCACAGTACACACACACACACACACACACACACACACACACACACAAATGGAGAAATGGCATGGGCCCTGAGGTCCTGGATTTCTATCAAGGAGAATGCTGCTGTGTGTACCAAAGCTGTGAACTATGCTACCCAAGTTTGGAGTGGCCATGAAACATCATGCAGAGGGCTTTCACAAATTGGTCTCAGGTAAGATGTTATATTATGTACCCTAAAAGCTTCTGAATAATTACAACACTGACTGTTACTAGATGAGAACTTGGGTCATTGCTACAGCTGCTTTTCTGTTGCTGTAGTAAATCACTCTGACCAAAGGCACCTTAAGGAAGGAGGGGGTTTCACTTCCTGGTTACAGGGCATCACTAAGGGAAGTCCCAGTAGGAACTCAAGCCAAAACTTAACAGAAGCCATGGAGGAATACTTAGCCCGGGACCATCTGCCTAGGGAATGGCGCCACCCACAGTGGGTTCTACGACATCAATTAACAATCAAGATAATTCTCCACAGATATGCCCACAGGTTCATAGGTCAATCTGATCCTGGCAATTTCTCAATCAAGGCTTTCTTTTTAGGCTACACTGCACTGTGCCAAGTTGACAGGTAAAGCCGACTAGAGCAGTCGTGTGAGATATACTAGTTAAGCCATGAAAAGCCAGTCTAATCCTTACTACCCCAAGACACAGTTTGAACTTTCAGAACATTTTATACTAAACTTTAACAAGACTGTAGGACATTCAAAATAGTCAATTCAGGCACAAATTAGGAATATGGTCCCTGGTGAAAAGCAAACTTGACAGTGAGCTAACTTTCCTGGCAGAAAAGAATGAGACAAGAAAGGAGGCGAAATTTGAGGCCCATTGGAGTTGGAAGCACTTGCCACGTTTGTCTCTCCATCACCTGCAAGAGGACTGTGGGAGAATCTTCACCCTTCTGCCACCAGTCAGTGTGATTTCCAATGGCAATCAATAGATACAAGTAGTTGAGGGAGATTAAAAAGAAACAGCAAGCTCAATCTGCCAAGCATCGAAAAGGTAAGGTCTCAGAAGCCGTTGGGAAAATTCAAGTCAGCTAAGAGAGCTGTGGGAGGGAGGGTGGAATAAAAGTCCCAGGTGCTTTGTAATGTATGGAACAGGGACAACCCTAATGAGCAAGTTGTCTGTGAAGCCCCACCCCAGGCTATCTATTTGGAACCCTCTCTGTAGGCCAGAGGAGAAGGCACAATGCCTGCTTAAAACAAGCAGAGGCTTATACATGTATGTGTGTATGTATAAATATATGTATGTTATGTATATGTATGCATTGTATAATATAATATGTACATATACATAGGTTTATGGGCCAGAGATAGAGTGTGGAATTGCAGCTCCTGAGTAGGCCCCAGCTGTAGAAATCTAATGAGCCAAGCAACACTAAGATTCTCTCAGAAGCAACCTCATACAAGCACGAGGCTAAGAAGAAGGCAAGAGTTCACACAAGGATGTAGTTCAGACTTTGATGTTCAGGGTAGACAAACCACACAGGTCTCCAGTACAAGTGGTTTTAAAAGGGCCTTGACAACTTTAACACATTAGCTCTAATAGGTAAGTTAAGACAGCTGTGAGGAGCTCTTGGCAAAGCTAGAGAGACAGCTCAGCTGTTAAGGCTTCCTGCGTTTCCAGAAAACGCCAGTTCAGCTCCCGGCACCCACACTGGGAGACTCATACCTGTTTGCAACTCAGCTCCAGGTGATCAGATGCCCCTTTCTGCCCTCCCTAGGTATCTACACACACACACACACACACACACACACACACACACACACACACACACACGTGGTATGTCTGTTAACTTCACCCATCTCCTCCAGGGAGGAAAGAGGCAGCAATGTTTTCTCAGAGATTGTAGATGAGAAGTTCCCAGCTCTGTTTTCCTTCTCATAGATGATGACATAACACTTGGGAAATATAGAGCCTTCTAGAATTCCACAACAGAACTAAGGTCCAGTTGCCCACAATTCACCCTAATTATCAGCTGTTTTCCCTCTTTCTCTTCAGCTCAGATTATTAGTATCAAATATCATGAGCTTCCATTCAGATTCTTGTCTTGGTTTCTGCACCTACTGGAGGCAAACTCAAATGCATGAGTTGGGGTGCTATAGTGAAAAGAATACCTAAGACCAGAAGAGGTCTTCACGCTGACATCAGGAGTACAGCTGAAGCTCTGGCTAGGGAAAAGCCACAATCAACACTGCAGAAGAAACACCTTGACGTTGGCTTTAGTTGTAAACACAAAGAGCACTCACAATGAGGAGTCTCCCGGGGATTGATGGGAGTATCTGCACGAGCCAGGACATGTCAGCTGTCACTGCAGTCTCAGTCTCCCAGCTAGCAATGTCTGACAGGAGTATTCACGGTTCCTTTAACTGCATGCTAATTTCCTAACATGCAATTTTTTCTGATATCTAGCAACGTCCCTTTTCATTCATCACAACAGTAAAAACATCTTTTGTGCATTCGTCTCTTCAATTATGTATGAAACAAAATTCTAATACATTACTAGTTGGGCTTATATACATGTGTGTAATGTTGTGAGTATACATGGAACATGTTTTCCATTGTTTGGTTCACAAACACATATATAATGCTCTAAATATAATTGTAACATATTTCCTATTTTTGGGGTTACCTCCTAGTTGTTCCTAAAAATTGCTAAAAGAGCATAGATCAACTCATGCAACACAAGATGGTGCACAAAACGAATGGATCGACACTGGAGGCAGAGGAAGTGAGACGGACTTATAGACCTGGACTTGGAACTCAAAGTTTCTGCTAGTTTAAGCTTAGGTGAGAAAAATGTAAATTCTGAAAAAAATATCACAGACATCTCTTAATCCAGAAGGGCAAAAAGTCCATAGGTTAAGAATTGTCGAGCAGAGACGTGGCATTACTACGAAAGCAACATTGCAACACAGCCTGTAACATGAGATGGGAGATAATGCTCAGGTATCCTGCTGGCTTTGCGTTCATTTGGTCTTCAGAACAGTGAGTGGTATGTTTTTGAAAACGCTAGAAATGTCTGTTATTTCCTTCATCTTCTTCAAATCATCCACGCAATCAGTGGTTCACTCGCTGCACATTTCTGAAGGGTTCGTAACCACTCCATCACTCTGCAGACAGGGAAGAATGGAATTCTGGGGTACAGACGGAAGTTCTTGTATTCCCCATTTTGGTATAATTGGTTATTATACCAATGCTTGAAAAAATGCTGACTGCTCAATAGAGGGAATCCCTAGCTGTCCACGGGGCCACTGCCTTTCTGAGCATGGATAAAATGAACGGCAATGTTGTAATGACCTCTCTGGGTAAATGTCTCAGTAATGTTCCTGACACCAAAAGACGCTGATTTAGCTAAAGCTACAGAGTGGGAACTTGGGAAGTAATTGCTATCCACCGCCGTTTAAGGGGATTTTTAGAATATATATCCACTCAAATAGTGACAAATAGTAAAATGCCAAGCTCTTTAATGGAGGCAGATATCTGTTAATGATGGCTAGCAATTTTGAGTTTTGGGAAAATTAACATACATTTTAAAATCATTTTTAATAGTCCAGAAATTAAAGGCAAAGAGCAGAGATCTAGCCCTCCATGTGCATACAGTTATAGCAGAAGGAAAGAAATGATTAAATTTGAAGGTGATGGATGTGTTCTCATAGTTGATCATTACCCAAAGCAAGTAAGAATCAAAGTATCACATGGTACTTCATAAATAGGTTCAGACATTATATGTCAATCATAAAATTGCAAGTAAAAAATGATTAAGAAAACAATCACTTTTCCAAGGTCGATTGCTTCATATTTACTGAGTACAGCCTACATCGACAAGGCAATGTTCGGACACTCCAGATGATCTTATTTTGTCCTTAAGACAACACAGTCATCTGTGTCTAAACTACTATTAAATCATGTCGGCTGACAAAACGCAATCAAGATCTTGTCTGTGTTCAATGATTTTTAAAACAACATTAATTTTCATGACTTCATTGCTAGATTATTTCATGACCATTAATTCCCAAGTTTCAGGAGGCAGTTGGCGTTCTCTGGTGCCGTAAAACTGATCTCACTCATTTCGTCACAAAGTCTGATGATTAAACTTTTGGAAATATAGAAATATTACTTACTGTGTGATTTATAAATACATAAAATACTAATTTATCTCACACTGGAAAACAACAAAATGGTGAGATAAAAATCAATTATTTTTGTCCTAAGGCAAGATATACTATTGGTTCCAAAGGATGTACCAAGTCGATCAATCAATTTTATGAGCAGCTGCCAAATTATACAGTGAAAATTGAAGGCTGGGGCTTCTCTGGAAATTTCTGTTCCATTCCTCATTGTGACGTTTGATGTTGACACAGAACACTCATCATTGGACATCTTAATGGATTTTAAAATTTGTGACACCACTTATCAGACTATAAATGTCAGGGAGTGGGTGATGTTTCCAAAGACTTCAATGTGCCTTTCTTAGAATACCAAGATCTGTGGTTTCAGAAAATATGAGTGAATTTTCTGATGATTCTCTAGGTCAAACATCTGACCTAAGTCGCAGGTCAGATAAAATCCATATTCCAGGCCAGGTCGATGACTCAGTTGGTGAAGTGCCTGCCTTGCATGCATGAGGACTTAAGTTACCATCCCCAGCACCCACATAAAAGTTCAGGCACAGAGGCCTGATTCTGCAATCCCAGTGCAGGAGCAAGGACACTGGGGGATCCTGTAGTTCATCAGTGGGCCAATCCAGCCAAATAGTGAGCTCCAGTCCAATGACAGACTGTGTCACAAGAATAAGATGAAGAGTGATAGAAGAAGAAGAAGATGCCTAATATCAATCAGTGACCTCCAAATGTAAGCACATATGCACATACACAGATGTACACCCCAAAAAAATAGATAAAACCAACATGTCTTTGGGCTACATTTCTTCTGAAAGATTCTCTAGGATGTTCATGCCCTTGCCTATCTGCAGTAGAGGCTACAGGATGTCACTGACTTCCAGCCTCATCCTGACAGCATGGAGAAACATTCTTGGTCCCCTTATCTCTTTCACGTTCTTCTCTTGGTCTGTCTTCCGTGCTTAGTTCCATCTGCATAATAATCTAGGAAAGTGTTCTTGCCCAGCACTGATGGTTATCAACCCACTTTCCATCTTCATTCAGTTCTCCTTTCCCCTTTACCATGTAAAGTAGCTTACTCACAGGTTCCGATATCAAGGATGCGAACATCTTTATCATAACGCTAATTATGCATGCCCATTTATTATGTCCAAGTATTTCCTGAGCACCCATGATATTTCTCATACCAAAATAGGCTCTACAAATGAGAACAATCAAGAAGAAATATCGTTTGGGATCTTGCATTTTCAACTGTAGCTTTTCTAACTTCCGACAGCAAACACAACTTAAATTTTCCAAAATGAAAAAAAAAAAGTCTGTATTTAAGAAGATACCTGATAGTTTATGAGAATAAACAAATTGCTAACTGTACTATTTTGCCTGAGGCTAGTTCTCTAAATCAATTACAAAAGTTATGGAAAGAATAAACAAGAATTAGTGGCCCAAAGAGTAGATTTTAGACAAATAGCAAATTATAGCTCATCTTTATTATGCACAGATTCTGCATTTTTGAATACACCTACTAGCTACTAGTGATTTGTAACCCCCAAAATAAATGTCCAGGCTATTTTTTTTGGTCATTACAGAGATGTCCCAAACCTTAGAAAGCACTCACTTGCCCCAGGCAACCGTGATGATCAGTATTTGATAGCTCATTCTTTCCGGAGATGTTGTGAAGCCAAGGTACCAGATGTAATGAGAATCAGCAATGCCCAGCACAAACCTCAGCTTTCACTCACTCTGGAACAATTGAAGCAAGCATCAAGGCACATCAACAAAACACATTATAAAAATGCACTAGGATATGACAAACACGGGTCTTTAAAGATTTATAATTAAGCTGCCCACATGTAGGCTGCTTCAAGCTTTATAAGTTGCACCTGCCAGGTGTCAGAGTCATGCATATGAATACATTCAGGATATTTATGATCCTAGGACATTTTATATTGAAGCTGCCTCAAGCTGCCTGTCAGTGATTGATTTTTTTTTTTGGAAACCTTAAGCACACACTTCAGATGTCACTCATGCTCTGAAAGGTATGCTTTTTTTTTCTCTAGTTTTCTACTTTTACTTTGTGTTAGGTATTTGATAGGTAGAGGTGACTATGAATCTCAATGTTGGTAAAGTGTAAATATAAAAATAAATATAATATCTTACTTGAAAATGTGTTGTCATGGGGGCCAGTGAACAAACATATGTGCTAAAGCCAGGATAAAGGTCAATAAGATGGTACTTCAGTGGAAATTCATGACTGAAGTGCATCTAATATTGTCTCTCCTAACCCTCTACTGGAGTGCCCTCCAAGAGGACTGAAGAGTTCTCCATTTTGAAGGTGGGTAACAGAGATGTTAATCTCCTCATGGCATCTCCACCCTACTCTCCCCAAGTGCGGGAAAATGACAAACAAATCAGCTTCCCAACCCAAACCATGGGGTCAATGGAGTCAGAGAGATGCTTAGGTCTGGGAAAGGAGTAAGAAGATACAACCAAGTCATTTCTCTCCCAGTCCCCAAATCCATTTTACCCACTTAAATTCTGTCTTTTCTGGTTTTCAGTCCAAACAAGGCCTCCCTACAGCTCCTCACTGCCAACCTGCATTGCCTTTATAGTAACACCTGGCCCCTGCCTTGCTTCTGGACAGGCACCTTCATCCCTGGTGAGGCAACTCATTTCACATGAATCAATACTTTTCTTCCACTTGGTCCTCACGGTGCTCATTAATGTCCACCTTAACTTACTGCAAGTAAAACTGTACCGTGTCAGATAGGGAATTTCAGTTACTAAAAATTTCAAAAGAAGAAAAAATATATCTGCCATTCAGTGCTTTTATTGTGGATATGTTCAAATATATATACTAAGCAGAGAGAAAAAAATAAGAAACTCACCTACATCCAGCTTCAAAATCCGTTAACTGATAGCCAATCTTATTTCACTTGTAATCATATACCAAATTAGTTTATCACCTTCTCTAACAGGTTAAGTTAAATTCAACCACAGAAATACATAATTCCATTCATAAATATCTCCAGATATATACTTAAAGGATGGGGATTTCTCTTTAAACAAAAGCACAATGCCCTTACAGCAACTAATGTTTAATATTGTCTCTGTAGTATCCTTATCATCCTGTGTGGCTTAATCATTGCTCCAAAGCAGAAGTACAAGTTTGAAAGTGCTGGCAATGTTATTGAAATCAGAAGAGCACAGAGTTAGTTCCAGGACAGCTACGGCTGTTACACAGAGAAACAAAAGTCAGGAGAGCATACAATTCCAAGATCACTGGGATGGAAAGATGGCTCAGAGGTGAAGAGTACTTGATGCTCTTGCAGAGGGCCAGGGTTCAATTTCCAATAACTACATTGCAGCTCACAACCATCTATAACTTGAGCACCAGAGCTTCAAACACCTTCTTCTGACCTCTGGAACGATGCACATACAGACACACATGCAGGCAAAACAACCACCCACACTAAATAATAAACAAACTAACAAACAAATGTTTTAAAATAAATTATTAAATGTTTTCTTCGTCTTGTCTCCATTTACTTAAACAACGTAAGTAAACAAAGATGTAAACTCGTATCGGAAGTCCATGCAGTATGATTCCTCTGCTATGGCCATCACATTCTCTTTTCACCTGGAAGACTTCAAAACTGACCTTACAGCTTCTTCTGGGAAGAACTGTACCTTTCTGAGTCTCTCCTCGGTTGGAGACTTATAGATGTTCCAAGTTATCTGCGCTAATGTCCCCAAAGACTTCCAAATTTTAAGCAATGTAGGCTCACCAAAAATGGATAACTCATCCCCTAGAGTTGTTAGATTTAAGAATTCAGCTTATCTGATGAAAAGTATTCAGAGAAAAATAATATGCACATAAATATAATTTCCTGAAAAAGTTTTACGAAAAAGTAGTTGTGGTTAAGGGGTAATGGGAAATAGAGGAAAGGGGCTGTATGGCTTAGAAAGAAATGTAGGACAGTTGTGGACCACAGCTATGACGCATACTAACACAAGCAAAGCCCAAGGGTGGTCAAGAAGAAGATGACAGCAGACACTTAGAGCAACTGAATCCATAACAGCCATCACTTTCTTCTATCATCCTTAGATACACACATTAAAGCTTGTGGTGTGGGAGAAATAGCCTATCATATGACTTCCTGAGCTCATTCTGCCATCTTTGGTTACTGCTGACGTCGTCACTATCTTTAAATATTCATGGGTGGTTCAAGTTCATAGCGTTCTACTCCAAGTGTCTCTTCAGCTCCCCAGCAGTCCTCTCTCTCCTAACAATAGTTGGTGAATGTTCTCAATGGAAGAAAAGATCCTTCTGATCACATTCAAAGCTCAGGCATCTAGGTTATACTTTGCTTGATTCTGTTGCCATGATTGAGAACATTTTAGAAAATTGGAAAACCAAGGGAAAATACATTAATACAGGCATGTGTCACTTCTCCTTCAAGCACAACAGTGATTTCAAAATAACCGTGGCATTTGAGGGACAGTATGGGAATGTAGCTTCCAATATTGCTTTCATTATCAGACTGAGATTAATTGTATGATACAAAGAGCCAGAGTTTATAAACATATACAAGTCTTGTATGTTCATATCAGAAATAGAATTCCCTTGTCAAGCATAAGTATCTATCACCATCTGCAATCAGAACCAATTTTTGTATTAGGATTTGAAAGCCTCTAGTTATCATAACATTCAAAATAAAATCATTTATAATATGTATGATCAATTTTAAATGCCCTGGGCCATTTTTATAATTTTATGATAATTTCATATAAAATTACAATGCATTTTGACCATATATACCTCTCTCCTCCCCAATTCTTTTCTGTCCACCACACCTCCTTCTCAAATTTGTATCCTGTTCTTTGATTGCTACACATACATACAGACAGATCACACACACACACACACACACACACACACACACACACATTTTGACTTGGGCATTACATCAGCATAGAGTCATTTTGAACACATTTTCCAACATAATATAATGGACTGGTGGCATCTTGAGAAATGGCAGTAGACTCGAGTCTCACTTGATAATATAAATTTCTCAAAAAAAAATGTACAGAACCTTCACTTTACACTTGTGACATCCTATATCAAACATCTGAGTGACTGTCATTGCACAAGGCAGACAAATGGGCTCCTTATTAAAGGCACCTCACCCCAAGGTCATTGGAATGCAGGCCATTAGCTACAAGGTAAGTGTGTCTTTTCAAATCTGAAACGAAGTCTAGAGAAATCCTTCACATATCATTAACTCAAGCAGAGAACAGAAAGCCAGAATATTACATGTGTGTGAGTCAATTTACAGAAAAGATGGGAACCATTGTCCTGGTCAGAAGCAGCTACGATCAGTCAGGAGCGATTGAGACTGATGTGTGCATACAGCAACTAAATCAGAAGCAGGGAGTGGAAAGCTATTCAAAAGATGGTGTCACAGTTGGGTTAATCAGGGGTTCCATTGGGAGGCAAAGCCTGATTAGTGGATGGGTCTCAGATGAATGACAAAACAGCTTTTGCGAGGTTGGGTATAAGCTTTGGCTACAACATAGAAGAGAATAGCAAGGGTAGGGCACCATGGTATATTCAGGAATTGACTCAACTAAACCTGGAAGGAAAAAAAAAAAAGACGGAGTAAGAAACTTCAAATTGTTAACAGCATAGAAAATGAGAACATGAGAATGAGAGGAAAGCTTGCTAAACCATAATGGTTGGGATGAAATCAGTGGAAGCTGTTCTTAATCTCTTTCCCTTTGAGGATGTGATATGGAAAAGTCTCTGGGAGGTCCCCACTTCCAGGACCTCCTTAAAATCTTTCCCCATTTCTCTCACCATTCTAGGAGTTGCAATGATCTGCTAGCTGCCACAAAGTGGGGCTCAAATTCATTTAGATCCTATAATACTGACAGAATGGTCCAGGTAAAAGGCATTTTACAAGTGTGGATCTTAGAGTTGGAGGGAACTGATTTACCATAGATAACCAGAGTCCTCGGGTTTATAGATGAGAAACGTGAAGTCGAACCATACTAGAGCTTGACAAGTCACAAACCAGAGTCTAGGGAGATGGCTCAGTGGGTAAAATGTTTGTCTAACTATGAGAACCTGGGGTCAATTGCCAGAAACCATATAAAATAAAGCCCAGAGTAGGGGGATATGGCAATGTTCTCAGCTGTCTCACATCCCAGCACCGTACCTTCTCCCACCGTGATGGACTGTTCCCCCAGACTGTGAACTGAAAACAAGCTTCCCTCTCCAAAGGCACTTACATTGGATATTTTGTCAGAGCTGTAAGAAAACAAACTAATACATCCTCCTTCCAAAAGCCCGTGTCCAAACCTAAGAACATTGCCTCAGATGGCCCCGTTTTTGAAACACTGTAAATGTTTCAGGCAGATGACTAGTTCCTTTCAATTGCCTCAAATTGTTTGTGTTTTTCAGCCCTCTTAGCTCTGCTCTTCCTCCGATGCCTCTATCTTTGCAAGGGTTAATGTGATGACTCAGCGTCACTAGACCATGGTGCCCACATATTGAGTCAAATAGACCAGGGATAATGCAAACTGCCCTTTAGTGTGTGAGTGGGCCTCTTCTAAGAACTGAAGTCCTAAATGGAAACTAAGTCTGACCTGTTTGGAAGAGGAAAGAATTATGCAGCAGATTGCTCTGCAACCCTGCACCCTGGATCCTGGATTCTAGCCTGCTAGTCAGTCTGCAGAGCCCAGGCTGACAAAGCTTCCATGGTTACATGAAGTAAGCCTTTAAGAATCTGTGAAATGAATCTCTCTCAGTCTCCCTCTCCCTTTCCTGTCCCTTCTCCCCCCCCCCCATTTTTTCCATTAACAGTGTTGACTCTTTTCTTTCCTGATGCTCTTAACAGCTCACACATGTCTGTATCCTTCAAATACAATGTCACTGTGTATTTGAACCCTGAGTCTAGTAAACATCTCCCTGCATGCTTGCATATGGGCAGTTGTACACGGCTGACTATGTTGTATCCAGCAGTGTACACAGGGTCTATCAGGGTCCCCCAAACCGGGCTGGGCACGCATAGCCATCAGACTCTGTTTAAAGCAGACAGAAGTGTTACATTTCCTTCCACGCATAGCCATCAGACTCTGTTTAAAGCAGACAGAAGTGTTACATTTCCTTAGGCAATTTTGTACAAGAAGGACCCTTTCAGTAGATGGATGCTCAACCTGACCTGACTTTTTCATGGGAAACTGTATCTCTCCTTAGAAGCAGTGTGACCTGAATCCATGTTCCCCATCCAACCCCTCTGTAACTGTTTTCCAACCTCCTACCCAGGCTTGCCCACACAAAGGTCTGAGAACAGCCTTGGCTGTCTCTACAGTTCCGTACTGTGGTTCCCTTCCAAACCCCAATACAGCCCTTGAATTGTTTACTCCCACCTTTGAGCTACACTGCTGATAGCCCCAAATGGCTTGTTTATTTTACAGGCAGCAGAGCAGTGCTGTGGGTCACAACCCCTGTGAGGTTTGAGCAACCTTTTCACAGGGGTCACCTAAGACCATCATTCATATCAGATATTTATATTGTGATTCATAACAGTACTAAAATTACAGTAATGAAGTAGCAACGAAAATAACTTTATGGTTGGGGGTGTCACCACAATGCGAGGAACTGCATTAAAGGGTCACAGCATTAGGAAAGCTGAGAACCACTGCAGTAAAGTGTTATATTTAATTGTGATGATGTTTTTCTCTTTCCTTCTGTCCCCTTTCCTTGCCTCCCTCCCGTCTTCCTCTCTCTTCCTTCCATCCCTCCTCCCTGCTGTAGGTGTTTATTACGTGTGTCTATATGCATTTGTGTGTGTGTGTATTCAGGGTGCAATTGTGCCACAGCACAGGTATGAAGCTGAGAGAACCACCCCAAACGTCATTCCCACCTTCTTCCTTGTCTAAGACAGGGTCTCTTCTCCATCATTTTCTGCTGCATGCTCCAAGCTGGCCTGTGGACAGAGTGATTCTCCTGACTCCACAGACCAGCTCAACACAGGAACACCAACATTCCAGACACAGGCTGCTGCACCTGGCTTATTTAGTGTGTGCTCTGGGAATTCAAATTCAGGTCCTGAAGTTTACACATCAAGTGCTTTATGGATGGAGCTCTCTCTCCAGCTCTCTCTCTCCTCCTTTGCTCTTTTTTCCTCTCGCTTTACCTCTCTTTTACTTCATCCTTGTCTCATCATCGCTGTCTTTTGTATCGAATTTTCACACGTTCTTTTGTGTGTGCATTGTTACAGAGGAGATAAGAGCAACTGGCCTGAGGTGTAAGAGGATGATGATGGTGCAGTTTGCATGACACAGAGCTGGCGTCTGTCTGACTGCACATAGGCCAATCACAGAGATGGCATCCTTAACAGCCACCCTCTTCCTTACTTCTCTTACTCTTTTTTTGTTCGTTCATTTGCTCTTTTTTTTTTTTTTTTGCTTTTTTCCCTTAGTTTCTTTACTTTGAATAGGCCTTGATCTGGCATCCTAGTGACACAAGTAACCCTTGGCACAGGCATCTGAAGAGGCTCACTAGTCTCATAAAGCCACTTCCCATGCCTGTAGGTGAGAAAACGCGACTGATGGCTTTGGCTACTCTACCCCAGATAATCAGATCTAGTTATATTTCCATTCCAGGCCCCAGGAACAGTGAGTTCCAGGGAGGAGAATATGAGAGAGGAGGGGAGGATTGAGAAAAGAGAGGTCCAAAGAGAGGAAGATTATGGCTCCCAGGAACTTCTTTTCCTGAAGAAGAGACGTGAGATAACTGTTTTATGTCATAGTAAATCATGTCAAGCAGCACAGATTTGCAGAAGAACAGAAGACTCCAAAGTAGAACTTTATGGAATCTCTAAGTTGGACGAGACACAAGGATATATCTTCCAGACATATACAAAGCTTTTGTTGGCCATTTATATGTCAATTTAATACAAGTTAAAGTCATTTTAAAAGAGAAACTTTCAACTGAGAAAACGACACCAGCAGATTGGCCTATGGGCAAGCTTATGGTACATTCTCTTGACTGGTGGTAGATGATTGATGGGGGAGGGCCCAACTCACTTTAGGTATTTCCATGCCTGAGCTAGTGGTTCTGGGTCCTTTAAGAAAGCAGGTTATAACCATAACTGGGCAGTGAGGGCACATGCCTTTAATCCCAGTACTCAGGAGGAAGAGACAAACAGATCTCTGTGAATTTGAGGTCAGCCTGGTCTACAGAGAGAGTTACCAGATAGCCAAGGCTAGGGCTGTTACACAGAGAAACCCTGTCTTGAAAAATAAAAAGCAGGCTAAGCAAACCATGAGGAGCAAACCACTAAGCAGCACTCCTCTATGACCTCAGCATCAGTTCTCGCCTCCAGGTTCCAGCCTGAGTTCCTGTTTGACTTGCCTGGATGATGGACTAAATGCTATGGACTGAAACAAACCCTTTCTTCCCCCAAGGTTCCTTTGGTCCCTTGGAGCAGAAGGAGGGAGAACATGAGCAAAAAAAGTCAGGACCACGAGGGATGCACCCACCCACTGAGACAGTGGGGCTGATCTATTGGGAGCTCACCAAGGCCAGCTGGACTGGGACTGAAAAAGGATGGGATAAAACCGGACTCTCTGAATATGGCGGACAATGAGGGCTGATGAGAAGCCAAGGACAATGCCACTGGGTTTTGATCCTACTTCATGTTCTGGCTTTGTGGGAGCCTAGCCAGTTTGGATGCTCACCTTCCTAGACCTGGATGGAGGGGGGAGGACCTTGACTTTCCACAGGGCAGGGAGCCCTGACTGCTCTTAGGACTGGAGAGGGAGGGGGAGAGGAGTGGGGGGAGAGGGGTGGGAGGGAAATGGGAGGCTGGGAGGAGGCAGAAATTTTTTTTCAATAATAAATAAATAAATAAGAAATAGAAAGCAAGCTAGGGCATAGGTCTTTCAAATCACTCAAAACTGTTGCTCCTTGCCCAGATGAGGGGGGGTGGGGGAGAGGTGGCTTAAAAAAATGCGCCAGAGCCAAGTTTACACTTGATTCAGTTCAGGTTTGAGCAAAATAATGAAAGGTTAAGAAGTTTTGAAAAGTGCAAATAAAAAAGTCAGAGTCAAAGGGAAGCTCAGCCTTCATGTGTATCTACCTGAGAGGTTTGATTTCACAAGAGCAGGGAGACGCAACAGAACAATTTTCTCCCAGTGTGGATGAATTTCAATATTTACCTGTCATCTTTGACACAGAGCTTTACAAAGAGAGCGCAAATGTCACCGTGAACTCAATTAATTCATATATTTATTCTAATCTCAGGTTTTAAAATCGATTTCCAAAGTGACATATTGAATTGTTTTTTATTATTATTATTTCTCTGTAGAAAGACAATGCTGTTATTGAAATATATAGCATTGTAGTTCTTGGGATAATTTTTCACCACTTTCCAAAAACTTGATAAAATAAATACAGGTTTGGGGGCTTTATTTTAACCTCCTGAAGCTGATATTCCCAGCCTGCCCTCCACTCATGATGACTTTGACATAGTCTAATAAAGCTATGAGTCCCGGAGGATAGCTTTCTCATTGCCCCAGCAATTTTTCCCTTCTCTTTCTTATAGAAGAGAAATTCTATTATTAAGTACTTAAAATATTCAAGGCTCTAAAAGGGAGACGCGCTCCGTTCCAGAGATTAATAACAATAAGAGACACAGAATGGAAGATGAGGGTTCAAAGCCAAATAGAAATTTCATTTGCAGAACGGAAGTCAGACCCAATTTCTCTGCAGCATGTGTTTCTGATTTATAGACTCCACTCCACAGACTGTGTCCTCATATTTTTGTGACGCTTGATTTTTTTTTCCCCTTTCATAGCCACAGTTGCTCCTGGATAAAGGCCCTCGCTCATGCTTGACTCTTTTGTAACACATGGTCTTCTCGGTCACCCAATGGATTATTGTTCATAAATGCTGGTCAAAGTCCTAAGACTCACACAATAATATAAAGAAATAATTTTAGACAACACCAGTCCCAGAGTGTAAAGCACAAAGGCAATGGGAAGTGTGTGTGTGTGGGGGGGGGTACAGTCAAGTTGTGCAAGTCATTGTTCTTATGATATTATGCAAATAGCTTGTCTCAGCGCAAACACAGATCTCCACTTGATAAGCTGGCCAGGTATACCACCAGGCTTTGGATCTGAAGTAAGTAATAACAGAGATTTTTTTTCCCCCATGTTCGTCCTACAAGGGAACTTTACAGGTCTGTCCTAACTCACATTGGCAATGAGCATTGACTGACAATCTCGGAGGGATCAGCAGCTTTAATTAAGACATAAGTGTACTTTTTTTTAATAAAGGCAGATGCATAATCTGAATTTTAGCCAGTAGTATTTGGGCACTTAGTTATGTCAAGGGGCTAATTTGGAAAAGAGACCAGCGTCTAAGGAGAGTGAAACAGACTGAAAACAATATATGCTGAGTCTGAAACCCAGTTGATGAAGGTTATAGAAAGCATACAATAAAACCTAAAGGGACTTCCTAGAAATGGAAATGACACTTTTGCAGATGTCACTGGAAACAAATAAGACCCCAGAGAGAGAGTTGTGTGACTATTGGAAAAGCAATGGCGGGGAGCAGGCTTGACAAGTTAGTGGCTTCACTGAGGCTGGGAAGCCCTGGGCTATAAGGATGAGTCAAAGTTTGTCTGGTGAGTCTGACTTAGACGTCAGTAAAGACCCAGACAAGAAGTTTAGGAGTACAGCAAACTTTGGTGAATACTTGATGAGCTGGCATTAAGCATATGAGACCCGAGCTACGGTGCTCAAGGAAGCTGTTGCTAGGACATGCCAGCATTGCAGTTGGACAGAGCCTCTAAGTTTGTCTGCCAAGCAAAACATTTCAATAAAACCCAGTCACATGCTGCTCTTTGCACACCCAAGTATATGACAACCCCAACCCAGAAGTGACAGCAGATGTGTGTTAATCCACATATATACTCTTCCACCTGGTCCTCAGCAGTGAGTTCCCGAGCTCATCTGCCAAGCATCTGATGAGGCACAGCAATGCTACTTCCCCACATAGAAAACAAATTAAGGCTTTGAGCCACAATGGAAGCTTGATAAATAACAAAGAACCAGATGCATTAGAGTTCACAATATTCTACTTGCTTACATGACATTGTGTCTTAAAACAATTATCCTACATCCATGGTTGACCGTTCTACATGGGTTCCCCCTTTTCAAGATTTATTATTGATTATATGTATGGGTGGGAGATTACGTGCATGTGGGTGCAAATGATAATAGAGGCCAAAAGAAGACATTGGATTCCCTGGAACTGGAGTTAAAGGTGGTTGTAAGCCATTGGTGCTAGGACTAGATCTCCAGTACTATGGAAGACTAGCCCTTAACGGTTGACCCATCTCTCTAGCCCCTAGATCCCCATCTTATATACTTTGGCAGACTGCTCTTGGTGCTAGAAAGATGGCTCAGGAGATTGGACCACTAGTTACTTCCAGAGGACCCAGGTTTAGTTCCCAGAACCCAATAGTGATTTATAACCATGCATAATTCCATTTGCAGGAACCGTCATGTTATTCTGACCCCCCCATGAGCACTATAAACACATGATGCACATATAGACATGTAGGTGCAAAAAATAAACTAAATAAATATTAAAAAAATAATAAGACTTTTCTTGCTAGATCTGCATGCTCATGAGTATGAGCAGGAGGAAAGAGAACTGAATGAAAACTATCAATGCCCACCTGTTATTAAGAGTTCAGGTAGGAAGACTGGATGGCCTGGAGACCTAGTATTGAAGCCAGCACAATTGGAGAAAGAGAAAACGCCATTGTAATAATGCCTAACTATGTTCTGCTATCCTCATAGACTGGTGGTTACCCCAATTGTCATCAAAGAGCTTTCATCCAGTAACTGATGGAAACAGATACAGAAACCCACAGCCAAGCATTGGGCCAAACTCAGGGAATCCTGTTGAAGAGAAGGAGGAATGGTTATATGAGCCAGGGGGTCAAGGACATCATAACAAAAACCCATAGAAATAACTAACCTGGGTTCATAGGAGTTCATAGAACACAGCTGCTGGTAGAAGGAACTAGTATCTTTCTCTCATTCTTGGTGTGCCTCGGTCAGTTTGTCAGTAGCCACCAAATCTTTCCAAGATCCCAGCCCCGATTGTTGTCTCCTACCTCACGGCTCTCTCTTCCACAGCCCTTGACATAGCCAACTAGCCAGTGCTAGGCTCAGCTCTTGAAACACCACCTTCTCATTCTGCCTACAGCTCCAGGCCACGGAGCGTCTTCCTGCTGATGTTAAATTCAGTGTTCCCTCACCATCTCATACTTGGCAGCTTGGCTTTTCCATCACCTGTAGCCAATTTTCTATAATGACTTCCCAGTTTCAGATGCCTGGGGCGATCTCTGGCTTCCTGTCTGGGCACTGACTCATAGGACAATGTAAGATCAGAACTAACGCTTTTACTTCTTCCTACTCTGTCATAATAGAGTCAAAGATTAGACAACCTGCTATGTACAGGCATGCCACCCAGCCATCATGTAAGTAAGTGCGTGTGTATGTGTAAAGGGCTAGCAGAATAAATAAGGGGAAATGATCTACGATAGTTCATTTTGGTCATTCCCGTTTACTACGAGGATCTGCTGCACAATGGCAAATAAACCAAAGGAACGTCTGTACTTACGTTTATTAGCTTTATCATTGCTATAGCCAACCACATAAAAGAATGACCTTCAGGGATGAAAGATGTATTTTGCTCATAGTTTCAGAGACTTCTGTGCACAGACACTTGGCACTATGTTTCTGGCTCTCTGAGGAGGCAAAACTTCAGGGTAGATGCTGCCTGCTTTATGGAAGACAAGAAGTAGCGAGAGCTAGAACAAGAGTACACCCTGAGGGACCTACTCCCTCCCATTAAGCCCTACCTCCAGACTCTTACAGAACTTTCACTATCTGGGGACCAACACAGGAATTATGTGTGTGTGGGGGGGGGGGATTTCTAATCCATTGGTCGCTAGGGAAACTGTCAGGAAGGGTTCTCAAGCAAAATTAGAATCTGAGTGCCAGTCAAGTCAGAGTCCAGATCAGTCATACCATTGTGAGGAGGTGAGCTTCATTCAACTGCTGAGAACCAGAACAAAATGAGAAAAGATAATGTTGAATTTACAGCATGATCCTTTCCCTCTCCTCCTCCCTCTCTCCCCCCACTCCCACTTCTCTTCTTCTGCCTTAGGACAGTTGAGCACCTGATTCCTGGCTGCATCCCATCACCAACATCTCAGATTTTCCAGCTTGTAGACAGCAGACTGAGGCCCATCTCAGTCTCCAGAGTTAAATAAACTAATTCTCTTTATGGTCGCTGTTTTTCTTAAAAACTTTTATGACTTTTTATCGTTTCTTTTCTCTCCATCTTTTTTCTTTCTTTTGCTTCCTACTAGCTTTGTCCCATCTGAAATTATTCATAAATTTAATTTTTACTTGCTCTTGGAATGAATAACTACACATTCCTCTGACTGTCTCTGGGTCTCTAGTTGTTTGCTTCTTCAGATTCATCTGTGCTATGAGATCGCACCTCACCTCCAAATGTGGCATCAGTCTTGGAATTCACTAAGGAATTAGACAATATATTCTTGCATCACTTGTTTTTAATGACCACATAGTATCTATATTTGAGGAGGTGATGTGACTTATATAAGTTAATGATCTGCTGCTATAAATCAATAATATCATGCTACCATTATTTAATTTGCACTCTATATAACACAATGAGCTGGATGCTGTAGCTCAAGAGCAAATTATTGCTCCAAATGCCTATTTTAAAATTGAAGAATACAATATTTTATGATGTCAAACATTGTCACACATTTCAATCTTTCAGGAAGCATTGTGTCAATTTTAAATAAAGACAAAGAAGCTTTTCGATAATTACATGCGATTTTTCTTTCTGTATGTTTCCTATTTATAATTTTGTCGTTTTCTTAAAAAAAACAGAAAATTAAGGTTTTATTTTTGTCATTAATTTTTAGACTGCTTGTACCTGTGTAATAAGATAGAATTTTTATGACATTGTACACACACACATGTGCACCATAGTGTACATATGAAGATCAGAGGGCAGCACGTAGGAATTGGTTATCTTCTTCTACCATGTGGGTCTGGGGGTGGAACTCATGACATCAGAAGTTTTGTGGCAATTGTCCTTATCCATTGAGCCATTTTTCTGACCCATAAGAAATTTTATGTGATAATAGGAATATCCCATAACTGAATTGATTTATAGGCTATGGAATGCCTTAAGTGTGGCCTGTATGAACCGATGCAATCTCACTCGCTACCACTTTCAGACAATGGGGATTGAATCGAGGCCGTCCCTCCTACTAAGCACACTGTATCTCTGTCTATCTTCCCAGCCATATTTTCTAAATTTTTTTATATTAATTAATTCGATTTTAAATTTAAGTAACCATGTGGTTAGAAGCCACTGGACCAAACAGCCTAGCTTTATAAATTAGGGAATCCCAGTCTTTGGCACTGAAAGGACAGAGTTAACAGTTAGATAGTTGTTTTCTCGGTCCTCATCTTTCAGCAACTCCTCCCAACACCGACTTAGGGAATGTGCAGATGTGCGCTAGGGCTCAGGTGATGCTACACCTGCTGCTGTGCTTTTATGGAATTATGGCCCTGGTGCTGGTTCTGAAACCTATCGAGTGACCCAGATTTCCCCCTGCTTGTGTGCAAACTGGAATTGCCTAGGTATACTTTTAAAACCACAAATGCTTACACTCCCACCCCCAGACAGTCTCCAGGGGAAATCAAAACAGGGTTACGAGAAAATGTAGGGCCCACAGACACCACCTGGAATCAGTGTTTTCTCCCTGGCTTTCAGGAGATGCTGCCAACTAAAGAAAGAGCAAGATGATATAGGTTAGTGACTCAACCTTGAGGGGCCCTATTGCTCCCCATGTAAAAGAGCCTCAGGGCCACTGGAACAGAGAGGGGGCTCTCTTCATCTATGGTGGCTGCACCTACCTGGACTTGTCAACCGTGAATGCGCCTATCTCAGATAAAGTCACTGGAACAATTAGAAATGATTCAGTCTATCTGGATAGACATTATGCTCCTGCTGTGTGTGATACGCTGTTGCCTGTCCCTCACTGCTATTTAAATCTAAGTGAATCTGAGGCTGGATGAAGCCTGTTCAATCAAAGCCTGTCAGAATGTCAATCCTAACCCAACGTCACAGCTGCCTGGGAATCAAAGCGGACATCTCTAACGTGTACACTTACATCATCTTTCTTTTACTGTCTTTCTTCTATTGTTCACACAGATTTCTAAATACCATGGATTTTTACATTTTGACCTAGAGTGTCCAAATTTAGTTCTATTGTGTAGAAAGAAAAGCTCGTTCTGGTATTGTATGTGCGGTTTTACATTGCTCTGCATCTTCTACTTATGATTTCTCTGTATATGAATAGTTTAGCCTATTTCATTAGTCATCTAGAGCTTATTAAAAGTTACTGATTTTTCTAGTAGGCTACAACTTCTCAAGGTCCATCTTGACTGATTAATGTTTCATGGCATATGTTTTCACATTTATGTGTGTGTGTGTGTGTATGTGTGTGTGTGTGTGTGTGTGTGTTTGAGAGAGAGAGAGAGAGAGAGAGAGAGAGAGAGAGAGAGAGAGAGAGAGATGTGTGACGGTGGGTACACATTTACCCTGGTATACATGTAGAGGAGAAAAGACAACCTGAAGAAATCTGTTCTCCCCATTCAGCACGTGAACCCTGTGACTCGAACTCAGGCCATCAGCCTTGGCAACCAGTACCATCACCTGACGAGCCATCTTGCTGGCCCTCGTTCTGCATTTCCAAAGTCCTATCTGTCTTATTGACACCTTTTAATATATAATTGACTTGATGGTGAATTTTTTTCCTAGTTATCTATTATGTTTTAAAGCAAAAATAACAATGTACTTTAATATACATTCATCTTTTCATAACTGATATTCTCCTTACTATTAACATTTTGCTAATTATCTTAGTTTATTTATTGCATAATTTCTCTGTATGACCTTGGGAATGATCTTCTTTAGGCCATTACTTCAGGCAGAGGATGTCGCTGTATAGCTAGCATGTTCTGGTCAAAACAAGTTCTGTTGCATTTCATTGTCTCATGTCATTTAATGACATTGTTTGTACATCATGTTATTTACTGTTTGTACATCTTGCTTATTTTATATTGTACATTTTCCTTGATATACATTCATTTTATTGGTTTAATTATACACAGAAGCCAAACATGGTGGCTCATGCCTATTATCCCAGCACATGGGAAGCTGAGGCAGGAGGACTGTTACAAGTTACTGATGTGGGAGTATCATATATCAATCTGTTAATTTCATTGGTTAAGCAATAAAGAAACTGCTTGGCCCTGATAGGTTAAAAATAGGTGGGAGGAGTAAACAGAACAGAATGCTGAGAGGAAGAGGAAGTGAGCTCAGAGAGACGCCATGCTCCGCTCTCCTGGGCACACAATAGCTCTGCTCTCTGAGGCACACACAATGAAGCTCCGACCCAGGATGGAGGTAGGCTAGAATCTCCCTGGTAAGCCACCTGTGGGCTACATAGATTATTAGAAATGGGTTAAGAGGCTGAAACTAATGGGCCAGGCAGTGTTTAAAAGAATACAGTTCGTGTGTTGTTATTTCAGGGCATAAGCTAGCAGGTGGTCAGGGTGCTGGGGACGCAGCCCCGCCGCTCCAATTACTACAGAATGGCGCCCAGACATGTGGACAACTGAATCCACTGAAAGCCTGAGAAATCTTGGGAAAGAGTAAAGCATATTTTCTTGGTAGCAGCGATTTCTCGGGTCTGATATGCTTGCTAGAAGCAAGCAAGCACTCTCATCTAAGAGAGGCTTCCTGACTCAGCTTCAGCTGCAAAACCCTGCAGCTCTTAAGAGGTCCTGCCAAGAAACATTTAAATGGTGTTGATAAAAGCTGACTGAATGCTTGTTCGTTTTCAGCAGTAGCACTAAAAAAACCTGTGTTGTTTTAAAATGCTGGCTTTCTGGGCCGTCCTGCCAGGGCAAACTCTGACTGTTTGAGGCAGGAGGGCCAGCTACAGAGAAAGGACTTGAGAGTTGTCTGTTGCAGCTTGTTTGATGGCAAGGACCTTGAAATGCTGTAGACTTGTGGCACTGAATGTGGCTCTGGCCGGTACCTCAGCCACAAGGTTGGAATGGCAGAAAGCTAAGGAATGGGCTACATCTAGCCAGCAAAGCCACGGCTCTAGTCCTACTGAGATTGCTTGGTAAATTAAAGACTCATGTGGTCAGAAAAACAGAGATATACAGTAAAGAGAGATTCAAAGACAAAGAAAATTTCTAAATGCTTTACAGTGTGTTAAAAATATATGCAAAGCCGACAGCTAACATTAAATTAAACGGAGAAAAACTCAAAGCAATCCCACTAAAATCAGGAACACGACAAGGATGTCCACTCTCTCCATACCTCTTCAATATAGTGCTTGAAGTTCTAGCAATAGCAATAAGACA
>NC_022011.1:21020533-21026903 GCF_000317375.1 Microtus ochrogaster | reverse complement strand
AACAGAAAAAGGGGAAGTGATGTGGAAGTGTCATATATCAATCTGTTGATTTCATTGGTTAAGCAATAAAGAAACTGCTTGGCCCTGATAGGTTAAAACATAGGTGGGAGGAGTAAACAGAACAGAATGCTGGAAGGAAGAGGAAGTGATCTCAGAGAGACGCCATGTGTCTCCTGGGCACATGATAGCTCTGCTCTCTGAGGCACACACGATGAAGCTCCGACCCAGGATGGAGGTAGTCTAGAATTTTCCTGGTAAGCCACCTCATGGGCTACGTAGATTATTAGAAATGGGTTAAGAGGCTGAAACTAATGGGCCAGGCAGTGTTTAAAAGAATACAGTTTGTGTGTTGTTATTTCGGGGCATAAACTAGCAGGCGGTCAGGGTGCTGGGGACGCAGCCCCGCTGCTCCTATTACTACAAGTTACAGTCTAGCTTAGGGTACAAAATAAGGCTTTGTCTCAAACAAATAAAAAGCAAACACAGAAGAAAAACTGGACTGTATATTCCTTTTATATTGCCTACCTACATATATGTTTATATATAAAAAGAAAAAATAATGATTTTAAAAGTTAATTTAATATTACTTTGATATCGTTAATTTTAAAAGCAGATATTCTTCTCAGATCTTTAAGGAATATAATATCTGTCCCAAATCTCAGATCCCTTTCTAAAGTTTATGAATATTTTTCTATCGTCTTCTCTAATGGAATCATACTTGATAAGTTTGGAAATAGAAGATGGAAAATGAGGAAAGAGAGGCTAAGGTAGTCGCTTTCCCTAGGTCAAATAAAATGATGAAAACACATTTCAAAAGGACAGATTGCTTCCGAGGGAGGAAAAATGCCAAGTGTAGCCACCTGGGACTGGAGAATGACAAAAGCCAGAGGCAGACATCTGAACACATTGCATCAGAACAATGATAATAGGACAGGAGAAGGGGAGTGATTCTGCCATTGCTGAACTGTCACACGGCCAAATGGGAGACACGTGTCACAGTGCGTTGCAGACTTGTTATTCTCTGATCAATGATTTGAGGATGTTCTTGATGGAGCTTACTCTTTGAGGGGGGGGACCACATTGAGCCTTCTGCTACTTCTAATCACTCTTCAAAAACATGCTATTTCCTTGCCTAAAAACAGATGGATCTGAGAAGGTTAAACAAATACCATTTGTCTCGTGTCACCGTGTTTGTTTACTAGCTAACAGCTTACAGGAGTGGATAGAGATTCCTCCGGCACTGTAAATATTGTAAAATTCCCATCGTGTATGTCCCAAAGAAGTTTATGAAAGGAGCTTATAGAACCAGCTACAGAGGGGAACAGGTGCAAAGAAGTAAAGTTGACCAGAACACTGAACAGAGAAGTTGCCTAGAAATTGCTGCCCCAAGTCATGGCTGAAACCACATCACAAACCACAGAAACTCTTAAGCCTTATCATAATAACCAAATTACTCCCTCCATTCTATAAGATACACTTCCAATCTACTAATCACCTCCTTCACCATGACAAGATTTTTGCTTCAATTTATTCCAATGTCTGTTTTTCAAGTCTATGACTTTTTTTCGTATCTAAAGAAATCATTCACTCTAAATCAATGTGATAGGCTCTCCCACCACCATTATGTATTTTCTCTGGCACTTTTGTTGGTTTGGGGGCTTAGTGTGTCAGTCCTTCATCCATTTTAGTTTAAGTTCACAGGGTATGAGGTAAGATCCAACTTCCCTATTTTTGAAAACACTTTATTATATTATAATAATATTATGGGTGTGTCAGTTTGTGGGTTTGTGCAAATGAGTGTGAACGATGGCGGAGGCCAAAGACAATGAGCAGATCCTCTGGAGCAAGAGTTCTGAGCCACACAGCAGAGGTGCTAAGAGCCAAACTTGATCCTCTTCAAGATCAGTGCCTGCTCTTCACTGCTGATACACCTCTTCAGACCCCCAGTTTAACTCTTTCTGTATCCACATCCAGTTTCCCGAGCACCATTTGCTTAGCCCATCCCCATTGTAGACACGTGCACTCTTGTGATTCCACAGTTGACCATAAGTGTGCAGGTTTATTCCTGGGTTCTGGTCTGTTCCATTCACCCACATTTCTGAATTTATACCAGTATCACACTGTTTTAATCACTGGAGCTTTATGTTATGTTTTGAGATCAGTCAATATGGTGCATCCGATTCTGCCAACAGGGTCCTTGAAAGTTCCAATGTGAATATTACAATTTTTAAATACTTTTGGTAAAATACGCATTTGGGATGTAGACAGAAATTATACAGAATGTGGAGATTATGTTAGGTAGCATTGACATTGTGAAAAAATCAAATATTATGTATATGAAGTTTTTAATCATTTGTGTCTTTGTTATTTCTTTGGTGATGTTTTAACATTTAGTATACAGATCTTTCAGCCCTTTCATTAAATCGATTTTAAGAATTTTATTCTTTTTTACAGGAAGTTTCTCAGAAAGTTAAAGGCAACAAGTTAAACAAGGTGTTCTGTTGGTGATGATCTCCAACTTGAACTGCTCATTGCTAGTATACAGAAACTAAACCCAAACTAACTACGTAGAGCTGTGCATATCTGTTATCCTTTATAATGGATGCTGATGATACCAAAGGATAAAGAACTGGAGGCCAGCCTGGGCAACAAAGTGAGACTCTACATCAAAAACTTTTAAAACAGAAGCTACATACATAGCAAAAAATGTCGTGAACACACGTGAAAAATCCCCTAAACACCTCACAGAATGGTGTCCTACCGTCACTTATGTAGAGCTCAGAAAAGCCCATGCACAGTTTCTCATGTTCTATATACTCCTATACATGCTCAGTTCATTCCTCATGTTGAGGAAATACAAAGCAAACCCACAGTGAGATATCAGCTGACACCCGTTTAAATCAAACCAAGATGAAAAGCAAGGGCAAAAGTCCTCAGACCTCAGAATCCTTGCGTATCATCAGATTATTTTTGCAGTGGGGATTCAAAATGGTGTAGGGTGTGATGGGAAGAAGTGCACAGCAGGAAGTGTCTCAGAAAGTTAAAGGCAATAATACCATCTGAACCAGAAATCCTATTCCCAAGGGCTAATCCAAAAGAACTGAAATCAAGGTCATAAAAAAGGCTATGGCAGCAATAACACATGAGGTACTGATGAAAATAAAAAGTCCATAGACAGATTAATGGATAAATGGGAATATCAAGATGGTGGGGAGGGGCACCAAGAAGACGAACTTCAAGAAGAAACACTATTATTGCACGCACAATCTCATGTCAGCTGTGGATATCTACACAAGGCCTACTTAAGATAAAGCTGACCAAAGTCATGACACAGGTGGGAGAGGTGACCTTCAGGCCCCGCCCCTTACTGAGCAGTTTCTGGCAGGTGTTAGCTCCTGGGGACAGAGCATCATTCCTTTTGGATATGCAGCCACTGGAAGATTTCCCCCATGCCCCAGTGGGTGACCCACACCCACACACATTTGAGCAGCATTAACTAAACTTAGTTATTAATAAAAAAAAGAGTACATGAAATGGAAAGAGGGTATTTGGGTTATTTGGAGAGAGTTGGGGAGAAGGAAATAGGGGTGGTGTGACATTTAATTGTATACATGTATGAAATTCTTAAATACACTGAAAAAAGTAATGTTTAAGATGTGCTAGAAAAACAGTCTTTTTCTAAAATAGATGAACCTATGAAGAAGGGGAATGGCTAAACTAAGCTATACCTGGGACAAATATTGTAGGGTTCTCCTATTGGAAAAGCCTGAAATGGTCCCAGAAATGAGGGATGGGTGAGGATAGGCACCACTCAGCAGGTATAATGCTACAGTTACAAAAAAAAAATAAGGATATTAAACCCAAAGAGCAGCTGTTTGACATGGCACTTATAACAAACAATACTTCACAGCACACTTTAAATTTTGTTTAGAGGATAAACCCCACGTTAATTGTCCTACTGCAATTTAAAAAGAAAACCCAGCTACCTCTGCACCATTAATCTTGCAAAGGGAGGAGAATTCATAGGTGCATAGAAATATAAATGAGAAACTTCCTGAAGATGCAGACTAATAATGCAAGCTTTAATTAAAAACAGCTTTGTGGGGTTAGTGTCCCGAAAGGTAGTCCAACTTAGCATGCCCCATAGGAATGAGCCAAGGACTGCAATGACGAAGGAGACAATCTGATGTGGATGTGGAAGTAATACTTTTGTACTTAAGTAGGGTTGGCTCACTATAATAAGGATTTGGCACAAAGAAAGATTTAGAGGATATGCCACTTTGAAGAATGATGCCAGAGGAATCTCTATATGTTTTTCCTAGGATTATCCACTTATGAGTGAGTACATACCATGATGCAAATTTCACTTGGAGGTAAAAAGCAATGACATCTTGAAATTTGCATGCAAATGGATAGAACTAGAAAAAAACCATCGTGAGTGAGGTAACCCAGACCCAGAAAGATGAGCATCATGGTATGTACTCACTCATAAGTGGATACTAGCTATAAAACAAAGGGTAATGAGCCTATATAGTCTGTGACCCCCAGAGAAGATAAGTAACAAGCATAATCCTAAGATAAACATATAGTGATACCCCTGGGAAGGGGAAATAGGCAAGATCTCCTGAGAAAATTGGGATCATGGGGGTGGGAGGAAGGAAGGGAGAAGGGAAGAGGAAAGGAAAAAATGAGGGAATGGGATGGCTGAGATGGGGGAAGGACAGAGATAGAGAAAAAGGAACATGATATCTTGATTGAGGGAGCCATTGTAATCATTGTGACTGATAGCCCTGCCAACTCCGTAAGTCAGACAATTGGCGACTGTAAACAGAGACTGCACATTTGTTCCCTGGCATTAGAGAAATTCCCATTGATCCACAAGGATGACCCCAAGCAATAGTGAAGAGGGTGCCTGATCTGGCCTTGCCCTATAGTCATATTGATGACTATCTTAAATGTCACCTTAGAACCTTCATCCAGCAACTAATGGAAGCAGAGGCAGAAATCCACAGTGCAGCACTGGGCTGAGCATCCAAAGTCCAATAGAAGTATGGGAAGAGTGAGAATATGAGCAAAGATGTCAAGGCCATGATGGAGACACCCACTGAAACAGTCTACCTGAGCTAATGGGAGCTCACCAGCTCCAGCTGGACAGGAAAGAAACCAGCAGAGGACCAACAGGAAAGAAACCAGCATAGGACCAAACTAGGCCCTCTGAATGTGGTTCACAGTTTTATTACTGGGGCAGACTGCAGGGCCACTGGCAGTGGCCCAAGGGTTTATCCCTACTGCTTGAACTGACTTTTTGGAACCCATTGTCTTTGGAGGAATACCTTGCTCAGTCTAGTAAGGAGGTCCTTCCTCAAAGCAATGTGTCTTACACTCTCTGGGGAGTGGATGGGAGTGGGGGTGAAGGAAATGGGAGGGAGTGGGAACTGGGATTGGTATGTAAATCAAAAAATAGAGGTTTTTGTTTTTTAAATGAAATAAACAAAGAAACAAAAAGGGAAGGAGGGAAGAAGGAAGGAAGGAGAAAAAGAAAAAGATTTTCAAAGTTCACAAGAGCATCCCTGATCATGGGAGCTTCTCTTCTTGTCTGGTCAGTTAGTTTAGTTGGTTAGAGCATGGTGCTAACAGTATCAAGATTTCACATTTGAGCTGGTTGTTGTTGGTGACTCCATCCCTCTAAAAAGAAGCTCCACTGACACAATTTCTGGTTTGTGGGTCTCAAAAGAACTGCAAAAGATGTCCATGTGTCTTTATAATTTCCTTCACTCAACCCACTAAGTCGGTTAAGACTTATATATTTGTGTTGTGCAGGAATGGCTCTGTAGTTAAGAGCACTGGATGCTCTTGCAGAGGGCTGAGTTCAGTTACCAGGATCCACATACCTCACAACCACCTGCAACTCCAGCTCCAAGGGATCTATTTGATGCCCTCACCTGTCCTCCATGGGCTCTGGCATGCATGTGGTACACATAAACCCATACAGAATGCATATATACATATAAACAAATTGTGTGTGTGTGATTTTTCAGGAACTGGAGAGATGACTCAGCAGTTAAGAGCACATACCACATACTGTTCTTCCAGAATACCTGAGATCAGATCCCAGCAGTCAGGAGGCCTACAATTGTCTCTCACTCTAGCGCCAGAGGATGTTAAACCTCTTCTGGCCTGTGTGGGCCAGAATGCATGTTCAAATACCCATAAACAGACACATAAACATACATATAATTCTCTCAAATAAAAGGAAATTCGGGATCAACCTACCCCCGGACCCAGGAATACCACTCTTGGGAATATACCCAAGAGAGGCCCCATCATACAACAAAAGTATATGCTCAACTATGTTCATAGCAGCATTGTT
>NC_022011.1:20997285-21019818 GCF_000317375.1 Microtus ochrogaster | reverse complement strand
GGGGGGGGGGGGCGGTGGCAGGGAGGAGGCGGAAATCCTCAATAAATAAATAAATTAAAATAAATGAATCTAAAAAACTACTCTCATGTATAACCATCATGTTTAAATAAAACCATTTAGAAGGCTGGTCCCACCCATTCCTTGAAGTTGTAGTTAACAGGAGAATCTTGGGTGCTTATCAAGAAGATGATAGATAGATAGATAGATAGATAGATAGATAGATAGATAGATAGATAGATAGATAGACAGACAGACAGACAGACAGACAGACAGACAGCCTGGGAAAAATCGGCTATAGGTTTTTGTGCACATTACCTTACTGAAAATTTATAAGATGTTGGCTTCATATTTCTGCAATTGTTCTTAAATGAGTTAAAAGTATACCTTTCATTTACTTTTTCATCACGTGCAATACACTAGCTGAAAAGAGTCTTTGCATCCCGAAAATGCTGAGGGATTTTATTTTGTCTTCAATTTAAGGGAACAATTTTAGTGGCCCATATTTTTCTAAATTTTCATCAAATATTTATGTACTGTCCAGCCAAGCAATTTAGAGGAACTACATTTGATAGATATTAGACCACAAATTTTATTCTGAAGAAATGTTTAATGTGTTTTTAAAAGTATCATATGCCTATCAATTTTACATTTTTACTAATCACCTGTATAGATAACAAACAAAATATTTTCTTATTCTTCTAAATGATTGCAAGAAGCAGAGAGCCTTTTATTAATTATTTCAGGTGAAGAGAAGGCATTGTTCTTTCTGAAGACAAGAGAAGTGAGAAATTCTCACTCTGGGGCTTCACACCATGTTGAGAGGTTTTATTGGTTTGTTTTATTGTATTTTTTCTAAACCAATAACACTTGTCTTTCTTCCACTCCCTATCACGCACTTGTATAATGCCTTATGTGTTTCTTAACTTTCGCTCATAGATTTATTTGTATCATCCTAGACAGACTGTAAAACCATTAAAAGAAATTGGCACTTTTGTATAATTGGTATACACTCTGTAACAGCTAGAAAAATTCAAGGAAACCCTCAGAAATCAGCTTAGGAAATGTGCATTTGTAAAATGGCAAAAGGTTAAGTTCCTTACTATGTGTATACATTTAAGATTGTTCTTCTACTTAAAAACTTCAAATTGCAAAAGTTTGTGTTCTTCCAGGTGGAAATGTCAAGAGCCAGGGCATAAAGCAGCCGCACTTTCCCTGCTTTGGCAACTACAGAACCTCAGATGAGGTTCCATTAGTGTTCAGAAGAAAGACAAAATAACTATGGAGGAAAATAGCTTGGCAGCCTGCCTGTGACCAGCAAAGGCAGATTTAAATACACAAATGAAAGTATAAAAGTATAAATAAGCAGTGTTTATATTAAATGTAAATTAAGATGGATGAGAGGAAGATGGATATTAGAGATAGATGATAGACAAACAGACAGATACAGAGATAGATGATAGATAGATAGATAGATAGATAGATAGATAGATAGATAGATAGATAGATAGATAGATAGATAAATAGATAGATAGATAGAGATAGATGATAGATAGATAGATAGATAGATAGATAGATAGATAGATAGATAGATAGATAGATAGATAGATAAATAGATAGATAGATGATAGATAGATAATAGACCAGTGTTGTTTTGACAGTTTTGTGATCGATACTGTTTGTCCTTCTGTGGTTTAGATTATTAAAAATGTCATACATGCTGCAATTTCACCCTGAATACCTCCTCCTTAACAGAACTAAACAAGGAGATAGCAATGCCTGCATTTTACTTTTTCCGTGTCTAATATGCAGAAACATACAATGTTTGCAATATAAAAACAATGCCTAAACAATACATTTTAATTAGAGCAACTAAATACGAGCAGGCAATAACCACCACTTACCTAGTTTAAAATCCAATTCTTAATTGAGAAAAGCAGTAAAAGATAATCCAAACATCTAGTTAAAGTAAATACCTCATTAAGCTTTGGTGTTATTGGTTCATCGTTGCTATTCATTTCAGCCTGCGTTTGAATGCATCCCTTGGAATTAACTGACCCACAATACCCAGTTGTGTAGGATGCTGTTTCCCACGCTTACACACAGCTTCAACTGGCTTTGGATTTTAAAGCAGATTTAATAATGATAATGAGAATTTTTAAAAAGCAATGCTCATAGGCAAGTTCCTTCAGCCTACTCTTCTCTCTACAGAAAAGACGATGGGCACTTCTCCTCAGTTCAGTTTGCATCAATAAACACACACCTAATGACCCCCAGGAGCTTTCCAGATACAAAGGTAAGCAAATCACAGTCCATTTCTTCAATGTGTTTGTAATGTGCAACTGATTCCAAGAAGTCTGAAAAGAGCAGCCACTGACAGGTCAAAGAAAATCATCATCCCGTGCCCAAATAGGCTTCCAAATTATCCGTGTGCTAAGGATGCTTCATTAAGTTACTCATTTTCTCCAATTCCAGCACCTCAGCCAGAGCAGGGGGAGACCAGTCCTTTGATTGCAGTGTGTCATCCCTAGCTCACATAAAAGCCAAAACATGCTTTCTACACTGACAAAGAATTTATCTCTCTTTATCACCAAGAAAACCTCCTTTAGCTTCCTCTATCAAGGGAAATGCAGTCACTGCAAGAAAAGAAAGGGAAAAAAAGCAAAATATCCCACTTTATCACAACCCACCACTTTTCTGTCTTCTGTCTTTGAGAGCAGACAAAAATACCATCATGCACACTTATTGATGGTGCGTGGGTGTGAATTGGATATATGTAATATTATTTATCATACATACACATATCATATACATATATATACAACTCTATAACTTAAAAGATAGCTCCATACATCATTAGTCTCTACCTTCAAGAGAGAAAGATCCAGAAACATCAGCCATCAGAGCAAATAAAATAAGTACTTTTAACTGGCTTCAACGACAATACAAAAGGACCATGTCACCTTATAAACAACATTTTTAGGCAAGTCTCACTTCTTGAGTTTCCACACTGTTTAATAGCCTGATAGAATTTTTTCACCTGCTGAGGAAATTACTCATAGTATTTTCATAAATTGCTCGTGAATATTCTCCCTTGAGAAATGGTGTCAAAGTCACCCTGAAGGTTCTAAGGCTCCTTTATAAGAGACTGATTAATAAGCTTCAGGGTGACTGTGCCTCCATACCCGCCTCCAAACACGCCCCAGAGCCCATATTTTTTACTAAGAAAACATACCCAGATGCTGTCTTCTTGTCGGTATTGTTTCCAGTTCCTTCCACTGTCACTGAACATCAGGAGATAGCTGGTCACCCAGTTGGAGCTCCCATATCCACCTTGGGTGGCCACCGATGTGACCTCCATCCTCTCTCCAAGGTCAATCTGCAGCCACTGGTATTTGTTGGACACAAGTGGAGACCAACCACCAGCTCCTTTTGCAAAAACAGAAAAATATTGGGAAAGAATGCATTAAAATTCCAAAAAAATGGAGTGGAAATGCTGGTAGATTTATGGAATTCAGAAATATTTTCAGGATATAGAAGGCCTCGTAATTATATTAATATATAGAAAACCAGAAATGTAGTAGACAAGGTTAGATGTATGCTGGTTGTGTTCATTTAGAGGCATCAGAAGTTTCCTGGTACTGAAGAGAAATTAGGAAATCTCATTGAATATTTTTAAATGTTTCATATGGAAGATCATGCCAACATTTGGTGCCAGGGTGCTTACCGCCCACAAGCATGGCTGGGTAATGGTGTGTGGCTTTTGGTCTGTCTAGATTCAGAGAGAAAATATAAAGGAGAAAGTTTTGGTGTTGGCAGAGCTAACACACCTAGTTTGGTACAATGTTAGTAGTTGGATAACAAAGATGTTAAAAGTCTCATGAGAGGGACAGACATTGACAAACATGTGTGAAATGTAATCCAAAAAAAAATCATTCATGGTTAGACACTGTGTAGGAAACCATAACATAAAACAAGATGGAGCATTCTGTGCAGTGGGAGAATAGATTGGGTTTGCAATCGTGTAAGGGAAGATGTCTACATGTTCACTTTTGCCACCTTTGTCGTGGTAGGAGTGTGTAAATCACAGAAGCTGTAAACTCGACAAAGAAGCACAGTCCTGCACTGAGACAGTTTGCCAGCCTTCCGCTGCCAGGTCTGGAGGAAAGTATGTGCACTTGGGAGGCTGCTAGCGTACTGAAACGTCACGAAGAAGCTTCCTTTGAGCACTTGGATTGCAACAATGAGAGTGTAACACATATTAGAAGAGCAAGAGGTGGTGTGCATTGTTTTCCTCAAGATGCAACAAAACGTTAAAGCAGTGCTCATATCTTTTTTAGTAAGATGTTTCATTTTTCTCCTTCAATATACTTTGGGAATTGTTTCAGTTCTTAAAGTACTGACCGAATATGCAAGATACACACACACATTCTCACAAGCATGCACACACACAATTATTGTTAAAAAAAAGTCACAAAATGGAGCTCACACATTCTGGAATACAATATCCAGGAGCTGGAGAGATGCCTCATTGGTTAAGAGTAAGAGCATTGGCTGCTCTTCCACGGGATGCAGGCTATTTCTTAGCATCCACGTGGTAGCTCACAACTATCTGTAACTATAGGGGTAACGAACCCAATGCCCTCTACTGGTTTCCATAGGCCAGAACATGTAGTGCATGCAATGCACAGACATCCATGCAAGCAAAACACAGCCATACACACAAAACAGAAAGTTAAGAAATATGCTATCTATTGCATAACTTCTCAAACAAGACTAATATCCTGGGTTTTCATCTCATTCCTTTGCAGCCACCTGAAGGCTTTGGGGATAAGATCTGAAATTTTAAGCACAGATTACCATCAATTCACATAGAGATTGATTCTAGCAATATGTGTGTGTGTGTGTGTGTATGTGTGTGTGTGTGTGTGTGTGTGTGGTATGTGTGCTATTTGTGAAACTTTGAATATAAGCATCACTCAAAGAAATACTTCCCAAATGTCACTTTGATGTGTGGTGTACATGCCATTATAACACATGAAAAGGGCACACCTTGTGGGTGACCGTTTTGGACGATGTAAAGATTCTATTGATGGCAGGACACAGTGGCACTCTGGGAGTTGAAGGACCCAGTCCTGATTGTTAGTTAGAACTCTAAATAAGAGAAGACTACCAGACAGGGGCCCATGGGAGAGTGACACCCCAGGACAGCATAACCAGAGCTATAAAATGGGGGCTATATGTGACAGCTGGGATGAGGTCAACTAGGTTTTGTGAGCTTTCAGCAAACAGACTAATTTGAATAATTTCTCTAACTGCAATTCTGGGCTGTGGCTGATGTTTATAGCCCTATGATGCCAGGTTTCCCTGTAAGGAAGGCGGATACATGCTAACCCAGATGGTTAGAACTCAGTAACAGAATTGGCTGGGGCATAAACATAATCAGTTGCTCTAGGCAAACTGACTGGTCATTTTTCAAGGCTCCAAAACTAACTCAAAATAGCATTAAAAAATTATAGCAATGTCCTCTATTGCAGTATCTTGATACCTCTTGCTTGCCTTAGGGTGTGATCCCCAATATTTACTACACTGTGCTGTCTTTAGTACTAGGTAGTTTGGGAGTTGGAAAGACAACTCAGTGGAGGACCCAAGTTTAGTTCTAAACACCCACCTGTCCTATAATTCCAGCTCCAGATGATATGATGCCCTCTTCTGGCCTCTGTAGGCAATGTACAAACCCACACAGAGATACACACATGTCTACATAATTAATCCAGAATTCTAAACTGTAAAAAGTAGACACTGTTTCACAATTCCTTCTCTTCTTTTCTTTCTTTGGCAAACTATTATGTAGAGTGGAATTCTACTCCATAAACTGGAAGTTCACTGCCATCCTTTCATAGACCCAAGATATTTGTACAGCATGTATTTCTATTTGTGGATGTGGTTTTATTTTTGAATTTTCTCTGTATTTTCTCTTAAAGGGTGCATGTGACTTGGGAGCTGGGGAGATGGCTCACTAACTAAAACACTTGCCACACAAAACTGAGGACCTGAGTTCAAATCCACTCAAATTCAGGAGTGGTAGCCCAGTTCTGCTGTTCCGGGACTTTAAAGGCAGAAACCAGAGAATGCCGAGAAGTGTACAGGTCACCGAGCCTTGTATACGCAGCACTGAACAAGAGACCTTGTCTTCAGCAAGGTGGAAGGTGAGGACCAACACCTGAAGCTGTCCTCTGACCGCTACATACACACTATGCCAATGCATAGCCCACACACGGAGTGGAGAGCTTGTGAGTTAGACATGGGCTGTATTGACATTGGAGTGGCCCAGTACTATACACTGATGTCTGCTGTCCCTAGGACTCCCATAGTCTCTTCTACACAGGAATTGTAATTTTGTCTTTTTTGTTTTGGTTTTTCGAGACAGGGTTTCTCTGTGTAGCTTTTGTGCCTGTCCTGGAACTAGCTCTTCTAAACCAGGCCGGCCTTGAACTCACAGAATTCACACAGGCCTACCTCTGCCTCCCGAGTGCTGGCATGAAAGGCCTGTGCCACCACTGCCCGGCTGACAGGAGCTGTTCTTGAGAGATGGACAGCATACCCTCTGTAGAATTCTGCCAGAGAAATCTCAGTAGTTCCTTGGACTCTCTGTAGGAACTGTGCCCATCAGATTATTTTTATATCTGAGCCAACACTTTCTCCACACTCTATTACCTAGAATCCAGTAAGGAGGCAAACCCTATAAACAGAGACTTATGATGGCCTCTCATTGTCAGACATGACAGTAAGAATATGTAGTTCCCAGGAAACACATGGGAACAAAGCTCAGAAATCCTTAGCTATCAGACTGCAGCAGCCTCCCTCCCTGCTTACAATGAACCATATATCTAAAACATAGGTGGAAGATGGGAATAGCGAATGGCTGAGTATTTCCATCCTCTGGCCTATGCAATGTCCTTTCCTCCTCGGGGTCTATCAAAGGCTCAGAAGCTGACAGACATCATAGAGCTGGATTTAACCAAGCATCTTGGGTCCTCCAATTGCTGTAATTGCAAATCTCTCGGAATTTTTATCATTTTTTTACAGTGAAAACTTGGGCAAGAGGGATGCCCACAGGCAGCTACCATCTTACTTTGGAAGTTCTGCATGCAGAATTTTATCTCTATTAGCTTATACCTCCACGAACATGCTGACGATTTTTGCTTCTTATTCTTTCTCGTTAATTTTAATGATCTGAAATTGGTAATGAGGTTATGTTGGGAGTTTTTTTCATCAGAAATATCCCGGCAATTCTGCGGTATTTCATGACATCTTTATAATCCTGTATTTAAAAAACAAACCAGAGAGACGCACAGTAAGGAAGATGTGTCGGTGTGGTCCAAGTGGGTTAAAATTGGATCATCAATTCTCATCAGGAGTAAGAGGAACCCCTGAAAGACCGCTCCCTCTCCCCGGCATCTCTCACGGTTACAGTCCCACAAGCCGACTTGAAACATTGGCAGTTAATTGACCTTGAACATTTCAATTTCTTACCTGTGGTGAAAAGGTACTACCAGTATGCAAATTAAGCTATCTCATTAACAAGGTACACTGATAAAGTAATGGAAACTCTGACGCTCCCAGGCTTTACCAAGTAATTTCAGTAGGATAAGTCAGCCTCGGGGGATGGAAAGATTCCCGTTGGGTTTGAAGCTGCGAGGCTCTGTAGTGGTACATGACAGAACGTGCTTGTTGGAACTTTAAGAAAAATGTTGAGTAGCGGTGGAGAAAATGCAAGATAGAAATGGATCCATCATTGGCTGATCTTGGCAGCCTCTGATGGCAGGAAGGGATAACGGTGCCAAGAGATACAAATGACCAACGCTGAGGGTCACACTGCATCAGCTCTCTGGTCATTGCCCATCTATCTGGCCTCCTGGAGACAAACCATCAGCACAGCTACTTTTTGTAATGGAGAACATGATGGCTAACTCCAGTAAATTGAAAACTCTGAATTACTATAAATAAAACACTGTAATGAATTCTTTATTTTGTTTATTAACTAAACCTTTCAGCTGCTAGTCAAGTGTTATTTGTCCTTAATGTGCTTTTAATATGCTAATATATTCAACATCACAGTAAGCCAATACCTATGAAACTAAAGAGCATCTTTTCCTAACTCCATCTATTCTGTGGTTACTGATAGCACACCCACCCAAGAGTCTTGTCCCTCCATTTCACTTTTTCTTCATATCACAGGCTTCCTTTCACAACCCCATTGACCTGCTTCTCCAGCCTTAGCCCTGCTTCTGAGATTTAGCATAATAAAGTACCATATACGCTTCAAATAGAAACATTTCTTTTATTTCTTTTTAAAAGTATTTGCTTATTGTTTTGTGTATATGTGTGTACCCAAGTGTATGTTTGCGCATCACAGAAGTGTAGGTAACCATGAAGGTCAAAAATGGCATCAGATATCCTGGAAATGGTGTTACAGGCAGTTGGGAGCCACCAAATGTGGGCACTTGAACCACACCTGGGTCTTCTGCAAGGCCAGCTAGTACTCTTAATCACCGAGCCATCTCTGCAGCTCCTAGGAACATTTATGCACTCTTCATGTTACAGCTTGGAAACTCATATTTTAAGGTCAGCCCCCTTAATAGAATCCCTAAATATGATAGTATTGCCATGAGAATTCAATTTTTTAAAGCAGACGAAGTGCCTATTGATTTCCCCACATCCAGGAATTGTGACCGTGGATGCTGGCTGTAACTTTCTGAGTTGTGAAACTATTGTTATTGCTATTGACTCCCAAGCGAAAAGTTGTCGTCAGAGGAAAGCCGAGCTTTAAAAATGTTTACTGACCCCACAAATCTATGGGTATGAACATAAATATGTAGAAGGGAGTTTGCTTTCAATCTTGGCCTTCTTCTTGCAGTGGGTAGCAGTAAAGACAGATGCTCATAGCTGCCCAAAGTGCTAAGAATAAGTTATTGTGAGGGCTCAGCTGCAGTTGGGAGATCTATAGACACCCCCACCCCAACACTCAGGAGTCTATGGCAAATGGGACAGAATTAATGCAACAGCTGGAGGGTGGGGGAAATGTTGTGGTATGCTATCTTCTGAGCATGACATGTCTGTTGCACATATGATCTCATGACAACTGTGTTTACCTACACAAGACCTTCACAAGAACAAGCCAGTTAAAACTTCCCGCATGGGTGGGGGAGGTGCTACAAACCAAATGTGTTGTCCCACGCCAACCTAAGAAACTATTGGCAATAGATGGCTGCTTTGGGTGTGTGTTAGATTTTCTACTGCTATGACCAGAAACCATGAGCGAAAAGCAATCTGGTGAGAAAAGTGTCTATTTGATTTATACTCCCATATTACTGTTCATCCTGAAGGAAGTCAGAACAGGAACTGAGAAACAAGGCAGGATTTGGGAGGCAGGAACTGATGGAGAGGTCAGGAAGGATGCTGTGTACTGGCTTACCCAGACTGCTTTTATAGATCCCGGAACCACCAGTCCGGAGATGGCACCACCACCATGGGCTGGCCCTTCTCCCATTGATCACTAATTGAGAAAATGCCTTACACCTGGATCTCATGGAGGCATTTCCTCAACTGAGACTCCTTCCTCCCTGATGATTCTAGCTTGTATCAAGTTGACACACAACATTTGCCAGTATAGGGGGGGGGTGTCACTTTCCTTTTGGAGCATGGCCATTAGTAGGTTCCTTATACCCTAGTGGATAACCTTACATTCATTTCCATAAGGGCACCACTAACCAGACTTGTGGTTTTAAAAGAATGGATGTTTTAGTGGCCAGAAATAATTGAAAGGGGGGAATGTATACGATCAAGATACATTGTATAAAAGCACGAAAATTTCAAGAAATGTTAATAAATAATATTATCTATAAAAAAACAGTTGGTTGTTCTTCCCTGTTTTTTGCTCTAATAGTCTTTGTGACCCCTTTCCCACCATGATCCTTGAAGAGTTGGAAGGAAAAGATAGGGTGTGGGTTTTGCATTTAGAGTCCAATGCTCTGAAGTGTCTCTGTTCTCTGCACCTTGAGCAGTTGAGGGTTTCTTTGATAACTGACATCCACTGTAAAGAGGAGTTTCCTTAGTGACTACTGAAAGGTACACTAGTCTACGGGTACAGCAATAAATCATGAGGAGTTGGTTGAATGAAACAGCATTTTCCAAACCAAAGAGGACAACTACACATATGAACTCACAGCATCTGTGACAGCATACACAAGACCTTCACATGACCTGCGCAGGCTCGAACCAGAAAAAAACTCTAACATGGAAGGTAAAGGTGGGCATGAAATCCCACCCATAGCCAAAGAGCCATGGCAATTGATTGTTATTCAGAGAAAAAGGAGTCAGGTTTCTTTAAAAGTGTGGCACCACGGAGGTCCTTCATGCTCCAGGGGATGGCCCCACACTCAAGAGGGTATGAGATGACAAAGTTCGGGTAGGCTGGTGAGAGAAAGAGAGGATGAATATGGGAGGAGGTGTCAGAAAGCTAAATATGATCAAAATACATTGTATAAACTTCTCAAGGAATTAAGAAAGGTGTTTGAAACTCTTTAGTGACCAAAAGATCATACAACACAGCATCTCTCTGACCTGTTGCCTACCATTTTTAGATTCCCACAGAACCTACCTCTGGAACATATACTTTTATAAATTATAATGACAAACATATAAAGTAAAATGTATCCAGTGTGTGTTCTATAAGCTCTAAAGCAGAATTTGCAATTATGCTATATTTCATTATCAAAATTATCTAATCAAATGAACTATATTTTCACATTTCTTCAAATAAAAGTTGAAAATACTAGAAGAGATAGCAAATTTTCCTAATATTGTGCAATGCAGTTTTGAGAGATAAAAACCTAACATTTTAATTAAAACTAAAAGAAAGTGTTTATTTTCAAAACTCTTCTAATCTGTTGAATTAGGAGCGGCGGAGCTGCGTCCCCAGCACCCGACCGCCTGCACAGCTAGCTTTATACCCAAAATAATTACACAGAAACTGTATTCTTTTAATCACTGCCTGACCCATTAGTTCCAACCTCTTATTGGCTAGCTCTTACATATTGATCTAACCCATTTCTATTAATCTTTGTAGCCCACAAGCCGGCTTACCAAGAATGATCTTAACCTGCATCTGCCTGGAGTGCGGGAACCATGGCGACTCACTGACTCAGCTTCTTTCTCCCAGCATCCTGTTCTGTTTACTCCACCCACCTAAGGGTTGGCCTATGAAATGGGCCTAGGCAATTTCTTTATTAATAAGAAATCACTCCCACATCATAATCTCACAGTGGTACATTTTATCCTAATAATATGTTGAAATAATACATTCAGTGTTGTTTAATTTTAAGTAGCCTGCCTGGCTGAGTTGTTTTTAAGCCTTATATATCCAATGTCGAGTTATTGGCATTTAGTGCTGGCTTATGAGGGACTATTCCTGGTTAGAGCCATAAAATGTAGATGAGAATATGTTTCCTTCATTACTCATATTAAAGATGGCACGGCAGTCACTTCCTGTGCTTGTCAGGGGATACGACATGCAAAATTAATGCAAGATACATAGAGTGTGAGTCCAACTTCTTCCTCAAGGGATGAGAATGCAGGGCACAGACTTTGAAGGACACAGGCACAAGTGACCACCCTTGAGTGGCACTGCTTGCCACCACTAGGACATCGACATTTCTAAAAAAATAATTTGGCTTAATGAAAAATGTCACAGGAAGGTTCCCTTCAAAGGTAAATTGCTTCTTTTTTCCAAATGGGAACTCACCTATATTTTCCCCCGAGTCCCCATTTGCCTGATTTGAACTTGACATTAATTTTAAAAAATGTACAGAATGGAATGAGCATGATGCCACTACTTACTTGTCTTGTTCTGTTAAATGGTATATGTTGTCTAGGGAATACCATTTAGGGTATTTTCATAGCAAATATAGTCGTGTTGGAGGAGGAAAATAACACTGCTGATAAAGTGTGGATTGCTGTTGGTCTTTTCTTGACATCATTCATGGATCTTGGCATCACCTGCTCTGGTCTCAGAATGCTTCTAGAGTGAGCAGATGACCCTGGATCAGGCCAATGACGCAATGCTAGAGTGTGGAAGGAGCTGCTAAAGAAGATATTTGTGTGCTAGTGAGAAGAGGGATGCTAAGAGAGAAAAGAACTTATAGGAGGTCTAATCAAGTGCAGCCAGCAGAGAAGCAGGGGAAAAGAGAATGCCAGAGTGAGTTCTAATGATGTGGCCAGGAACCCTTGGTCTGCTCATTGGAGTTTTGGTTTTGTGGGCTGTGCATTATCCTCTACTTTAACAGAAGTTACTCAGGACCACTGTTTCCTCCTCCTCCTCCTCCTCCTCCTCCTCCTCCTCCTCCTCTTCTTCCTCCCCCCCCGCTTCTCCCTCCTCCTCCTCCTCCTCCTTCTCCCCCTCCTCCCTCTTACTCTTTCTCTTCTTATTCTTCCTTCTCTTTCTCCTCCCCTCCTCCCTTTTCTCCCTCTTGCTCTCCCCTCCACCTCTGCTTCCTTTTCCTCTTCGCTCTTTCTCTTCTTTTTTCCCTCTTCCTTCTTTTCTCCTCCTCCTCCCTCCTCCTCCTCCTCCTCCATCTCTAGCTCCTTTTCTTCTCTCTGTCTCTGTGTGTCTGTGTGTGTCTCTCTCTCTGTCTCTCTCTCTCTGTGTCTTTCTCTCTCTTTCTCTTGCTTTCTCTCTCCACCCCTCCATCCCTCCTCCTCACTCCTGGTCCACCATTGCCTTTGTTCTCTAGAATGGATTATTCCCATCAGTGCAATACATTGTTACATCAGCATGCTGCAGTTACCTTCTCCTTTTTACAGGATAAAGATGCACCACTTGACCCCATTTTACTAATCTTTATTTTTTGCCATTTATATTAACACCCTTCTAGGAGCTGTCCTAATCACTTCCAACTTTTCTTGTCCCATCTGATCTTAGGTCAGCTGTAGTCAGGCATCTCCTCCCAGTCAATTAATTGTAAATATTCTTGTACAAGTAACCAAAGAACACCAGATCTTCAAATCCAGTGGCCAGACTTCAGTCCTCCTACCATGGAGCTCATGGAGATTGCCATTTTGGGGATCACTCTCTATGCCTTCGTGTATATAGCTGCTGCAGCAGTGAATTCTAGAATTCCCTGCTAGGTTATTGACTCTTCCTTCTCGGGCCCATCATTGTTCACTCTTTTTCATTGGCATTTATTTATATTTAAGTGTTTATTTATCTATTTATTGTGGGGGTTTGGGTGGAACCATGCAATAGAGTACGACATGGTGCGTGTATGGAAAACAAAGGGCAGCTTGCAGGAGTCAGCTCTCGCCACTGTGTGTACCAAGGGAGTCCAACTCAGGGCACTGGTCTCCTCTCTTCCCTTGGTCCTCAGTCACCTCTCACTATTGAGACTCAAGGTCTTAGTCTTTACCACGGTTTATTTCCTTTCTATTTTTATTCTTTGCTCTCTTAGATAATTTGTATATCTACCCACGCATCATCTGCACATTTTACTCTTTCATTGAGAACATTTCCAACCCCCCGCACCCTGCACCTTACTCTATAATCTGCCTAACACAGTCACTATGAGCTCTTCCTTCCAGTTTCTCAGGATGAAATGCTAAGTGGAGTCACACTGGACTCCTTTCTGTCTCTTACACCATATATCTCAAGCCCTGGCGGATGTTGGTCTTGGTTCTCTACTCCCATAACCTTCATGGATGCTTCCTTGGCTCGAGCCTCATGCTGCAATCCTGGATTCTTGCAATAGCCATCTAATAATCTGCTTCTTGTCTTTGTCCACTGAGACTCTATTCTCTATACAATATGCATAAATTCCACTCCTGAACTCAAAAATACTGCAGTGACACTTGATCTCACACAGAGTGGAAGGCAGGTCCTGGTTATATAAACTTGATGCTCTGTTAGGATCTGCTTTCCTTCTAGTCCCTTCCACCCATCCTTCTTCTCTTCCAAACTGCTAAAATTTTTATTAAATTTTATTTATTTTACATAACAGCCAGTTTGCCCTCCCACCTCTCCTCCCGTTCCTTCCCCCACCTCCTTTCTAACCCTCTCTATGCCCCCCATCTATTCCCCTGAAAGGGTCAACTAAGCATGGCATATCAAGTTGAGGCAGGACCTAGCTCTTTGCTCCTGCATCAAGGCTGAGCTAAGCATCGTTCTAAAAAGTCACCTCTTGTGGCCAGGACAGATCCTGGTCCCATTGTTAAGGGTCCCACAAACAAACAAACAAAGCTACACAATTCTCATCCACACACAGAGGGCCTAGGTCTGTCCCAGGCAGTCTCCCTAGCTGTTGGTCTAGAGTTCGTGAGTTCCCACAAGCTCAGATCAGCTATCTCTATGGGTTTCTCCATCATGATCATGACCACCCCCCTCGCTTATATCTGTGTCTCCCCAAAGTTCATACGTTGGAAACATAATCCCCAAATTTATGTTTGGAGACAAAATCTTAGGGAGGGCATTAGAATAAGGTTGAAGCCACAAGAATGGGACACTCATAACAATATCCATACCACATGAAAACACAGACATACACATATACACGCAAATGGGCACCCCAAATTGGTTTACTAACTCGGTCTTAATGTGGGCTTACCCTCCACCTTACTATGATGCCAGAAGATCTTCATCAGATGCCAAAAAGATGGCAATGCCATGCGCTCAGATTTCCTAGCCACCAGACTTGCAAGTCCACACAATACCTTTGTTTACAAGGTACCTGGTCTGCAGCACTGTGTTACAACAACAGAACACAGACTGAGCGCCAACTCTCTCCTCTCCATCTCACTGTCATTCTTTGAATGACCTGCTCACCACTTCCACTTCCAGAGCTCTGTTAAACACTTTCTTCGCAGAGATAACCTGGGTTAATATGTCTTCAGGACTATTCAAAGCTCACCAATTCCAAAGGCTTACATCTCCTGACCTCCTCTTTTAAAAAAAAAATATTCCATTCGAAAATCCTGCAGCCATTTGTCTTAACTCACATTTCTTCATTTTTTTGATAGAAATCGCCATCCCTTAGCACAGCATATGTTTCTCTTAGTTGTGTGTTTTGTTTATTCTCTGTCTTGGCCCATTTAAATACAAGCTCCACTGGACAAGAAATTTTTACCTGCTGTGCCCACAGTAGAGCCCAGATTCTTAGCATACTGTCTAACACAGAAGAGGTTCTAAATAAATACAAATATTGATTAATTTTAGGGACATGCACTGAGAATTGTCATCAGGCAATTTCATCACCAGGCAAATGCCATTGATTGTACTTACAATTTCAGGATCATATAGTCTACCACCCACTCCTGCTATATGGAATAGCCACCACCATGCATGCAGTCCATGGTTGACCAAAACATTATATAGCTTATGATTGTATTTCTAAATGACAGAATAAACTAAAATTGCAGTTAGATGGGCCTGAGTGTTCGAACTCATACAAGCTAGGCTTGAATTAAACCACAGAATTCTTTTCAACAGTGTACTTGAATTGAAAATCTAGACATTTGGCTGAGATGTCAATCTTACAGCCCACCAATCAGCTCACAGTTACCCAGTTTAGTTACTCCAAACCACATCTCACAGATGTATCTATAGTTTTGTTTTTTTGAGCTCTGGATACAATGGAAATGAGTGCTTTCTCGCTTCATCTCCTCCGCAGGGCCCTAAATTAATAATACCTCACTAAGTTCTCCTAGGTTTGAGTTCTTTGTTGTCTATCAATTTTGCCTCACAGCAAATTGGCAGACTGACTTTCAGCCTTTCTTTTTGTCTTGCCAGATCAAACATTTCTGAAATCTTTAATAATTCAGAGGATTGAAAAGTAAATATTTATATCCTTTCTCCGTTCAGGCATTTTGATTTATATATTTGATTTTCCTATTTTAGGACAGCCAAATTCCCTCCAGAAGTCCAATAAAGCTACAGAAAAAAAATACCATGCCTTAATCAGTTTTTATTTTTACCATGCCCAGTTTTACCTTATTTAAATTAGCAGTTTGGGGAGAAAATGGTTTTGAGTACACAGTGTCTAGAAAGTCAGAGGATGATCAGGATATGTCCACAATTTACTTTCTCAGCCCATTATAATACTTGTCTCAAAGTTCCCATTTAGATCCATTACAGAGAAGCAGGTCGTTTCAGTAAATGACATCATGGTTGGGAGAGAGTGTGCTGGCTCAGAGGTTTAAGTAACATTTTTTTTTTAATCTTTCCCAGCCAGACTGCGACGATAAGCTGACATGAGCCAAATGCCCTCACCCCACCCCTTCTGGATCACCAAAGTGAAGTCACTCAGAGAGCCCTGCAGCCAACAGCCCTCTTCTCCACACAACAGTTGGGAAAACAGCGTGGGCATTGGGTGGTAGACAATGGGGCACAGTGTATCTATCACGAGCACAGAAAGCGAGACACCGGTCACAGGTGTTCAATTGACTAAATGCATTCTTTGACTAAATGCATGTCTTCTGCTTTGAAACAAACGCTTAAATATACTAGTAAAGTTTTGTGTTTTAAGGCACATTTATGTGGGTGTAAGAATTTGATAAATCTACCCTTGGATGTACAGATTTTAATTCCAGAATCTATTCCTTTGTAAGTATAACCTTTCTGTGGTTATTGTTATTGCACAGACAATAAGATCAGTGATTAGTGATGTACCCAGCCAAAGCAGCATGAATATCTATCCCTCAGCTGGGGTGCAGTTAGACAGACTATTTCTTTCCTTCTAACACCAGCTCCTTATCCCCCTTGCCTTAGAGCCCTTAATTTCTAAAATATACGACTATAAATTCTTTATCGCTTGAGATGTAAATGGTCATGTAGCCTTTTGCTATTTTTATAATCCAGGAAAGTCTTTCTTGAGGATCTACGAGACACCCCTTTGAAAATCAAGCACTGAAGACACGCTCCCTGTCTTCCAGGCTCTGTGGGAGATTGGTAGCCCAACTTCCTCAGGCTCCAATTAGCAAGCAGATGGTCTGATCACATTGGCTTGCACCCTCACCCCCACAAACACACACACACAGTGTCCTCTGGTATATTTCCACTAGGTCAGTCCAGAGCCTCCATAGAATTGTTTTAAAAGAACTGAGTTCAGTCTCTCTCTCCTCTATAGAAATATCCCTGACCTCTGCTGCTGTGTTATTTGGTAAAGTCCTCCTTGACTTCCTACCTCAATCCAGCCTATTCTTTTTTTTTCTTTGATGGAATATTATTGTTCTGTTTAGACTTCTTTAATGTAATATGTTTTTGTTGTTCTACCCAATGGATTATATTCTCCAGCAACTCAACAATTTTAAAATTAGAGGCTGAGAGAAGAAGAATGCCTTACTGGGATGAGTGCCTGTCTCAAAGCTAGAGAGCCATTTTCCATTTAGTGGCCAGTGCTTGGTTGTTGCTACTGTGTCCCTGTGTTATCCATCATCAAAAAGGAATCTGAAGAGGAGCATAGAAGTGTCATGCAGCTCACTCGGCACAGGATGATCCTTGCTAAGAGAACAGAAAAAGGTGTGACTAGGCTACTACAATGGCAGTGAGTGGCAACAAACATCCAGTGCTGGGTACCAGCCCCATCATGTTCAGATGATATAGAAGGTGCGAAGCTCAAGGATCCATCAATAACCCTCTACCTCCCTGATGTAACAACCAAAATCCATCACCTAATCACACCAAGGCATCATGGATGTCCTTCATGAATCAGCTGCCACTTTGGAAAGAAGAAGAATGTTAGAAAGTTAGTATGTCTTTTTTTCATATGGATAGGATTCACACATTAGTTAGTAGAGGGTAGGGATTTGGAGCAATGTCATGTGGGGCCACATACAGTAAGAAGTCTCTGGACAGAATTACAAATAGAGTACTGCTTTAAAACACGACAATCATCAACACTTTGATAATAATGAATAGTATTGAGATGTTTGTGTTACCCTTCAACCACTGACCTAATCATCAGATTCAAGAGTTTGGAACAAGCTAGAGATGATCATACCAAAGTAGATTTCAGATCCATATAGCCTATGTACTTTAGTAGTACCAGAAACTATTCTGACAAAGAGGAACATCCTCGAGCTGCCAATAGTATGTCTTAGAATTTTTAATGGATGTGTAGACTTTGGAGAATAATGCCATGTCTGTGTGTAGACAACCAAAATTGGTGTAGCTTTACAATTACCAAAACATCTTGCTACTTATAGATAGATGACTTTATTGAGCATCACAATGATTTTTAGTTCTTACACAAATCTATCTACCTGTCTGTCTGTCTATCTATCTATCTATCTATCTATCTATCTATCTATCTATCTATCTCTACCTGTCTACCAAGACTTTAATAGTCACAATTTTCTACTTTAGTATGTGAAGTGGTATGCAAATAGAATTAGAGTCTGGAGCCAGCAGGTGAAATATTTCCCTGTGCACACATTCAATTCTAGAAATGCTTCCAAATGCAGACCTCTCTGCTGCACAGAGAATCACTCCCTCTAACATCCTTGCACCCCAGCCAGCTCCATCTGGCTCTTGGTCTATGCAAAAAAAGAAAAGAGGGACACGCAAGGTTATTGTTTAATGAAAAATTGAGTAGAAAAAATATAGCTATTATGTGGTTTATGTCAAAATTACTCTATGACCATGAGTCTTGCCTGGGATCCACACATATTTGAGTATTTTGCATCACCTTTGATAATTTAATTATTTTAACTGATTTCTTTACCTTATTGAATAAAGCAGATCAAGTTTCACAATCTTTGATCTTTAAGTATTTTTCTGTACTAAAATAGTAAAGAATAGGAATGAAACAAATGTAACAAATTCTATGTGATTTTTCCCCAGAATAGATGCTTTTCTTTCACCTATTAATCTGAATATTTTAAAAATTTTTTTACTTATGTGTATGTGGGTCTCTGTGAGTATTGACTGAGTGTGTGCAAGTGTCTAAGGAGACCCAAACTGGACACTGGACATGATGCAGCTGAAGTTACAGACAGTTGTGATCTGCCTGACGAGGATGCTGGGAACCGACTGGATCTGGAAGAACACCTAGTGCTCTTCACCACCAAGCCATCTCCACCGCTTCTACTAGTCTGAATTTAAGATGTGATTTTTAACCGTGTCTCTGGACTTCCTTAGCCTCTCCTAAACTGCAAAGAAGCATTTCCCAGAGTCACACACCACTTGTCAGCTAGTCTGTACCAGAGAAGGAAGGCAGATGTTCCCCTGGGTTTGTTAAGATAAAGCTTAGCCCACGTATAGAGGAAGCACAGTCAAGCATGTCAGGAAGTAAACAATGGGGAAGACCAGGCATAAGATGGAAAAGGACATCAGGTTACCCCCGCCTTATTTCTATCCCTGATACATAACGGAAAATTCTAAATTGTCCATTTTGATAAAAGAAAGGCTCACAAGGCAACCTCATCTCCACTCAAACCAATGAGGCCTTTCACGCAGCTGTCAGGCTACCTATCATCGTTCATGGTTCCCAATGGATATTGATCCACTGAGTCATAATAAAATAGTGCTTCCAGCCGGAGGTGAGAGCTAACGCAAACACTTTCTGGATGAGAAAGATGGACCAAAAAGAAGAAGAAAGTTGTGTTTCTGCCCAGCCAATTTCAAATTGCTCCTGGCGATACTGTGAATCTCCTCCTTACCTCTCTTTTCCCTACACACTCTGTTACCACACAGGAACATGAAGCAACTGAAAGAGAAAAAAAGGGAGTGTTGGAGCAGGGGCTGCACCACGCATGCTCATGATGAGAGCTACAATAATTGCAAAAAGAACGTACTTTTGATAAACAAAATGGACATTCACCAGCACGGATCGTTATATTGTGGCTGTTATTGCTTTTATTACACACGACTTCTCAAAATGTGTAACCCATAGTTACGAGAGGATGATTTTAAAACACCAGAGGTCAGTTTGCTGTTTCAAATGCACCTTCAGAATTCAGAACTTTGCTTTCTTAGTTGAAGACATTTGCAATTTGCAGCTGTGGGAAACGCGAATGTAGTATTTCCTGAGCCAGCTAAGCTCAACAGTCAACCATAAATGTCAAGAACTTTATATTTTCACTTAATGGCACCAATTTTTCCTTCAACAGATGCATAACTGAGCACCAGAATATTGTGCTGTATAATTGCCCTTGTGAAAATTTTCAATCTATGGTGTTTGCAGAATCACACACAAGCCTGAATACAATCTTTCCAGCATTTTATGCTCCTTTTATATAAAAATGGGAGGGACCACCTGACAGCAGGGGCATTACACTTTGGGAGAGTCTTGAAGATTGGATTTGCCTGGTTCAGGAGAGCTGATGCTTTCAAAGCAAAGGGGGGCCTGGGAGAAAATATTCATTAGGACAGAGTCACTTGTAAGCTTCTGACCCTCGGTATGACCCCCTTCTGCTCTCCAATTGGCACGACAGCTTTGGCTGCTTTGCTTCTCCTCCATCCTACCTTTTAGCATCATTCACATATCCCCTTCCTTTCCATCTGCCAAAAAGCTAAGACACTTCTGTCTCCTCCACCTTTACATTCTCAGTGAACCACTTTTCCGAGAACCCTTGCTACAATGGTACATTGTGGATGGTAAAGTCTGAATCTTACATCTTCTAGCTTTTCTTTCCTTTCATGACTACATAGAGCAATATCTCCTGTGCATCTATTCCTGGACATCTTATAGATATCTTAAATCCAGAGCTCCAAAAATGAACACTCCATCGCTTGCCAAAACTACATGGCCACATAACTCCAATCTTCCACTCGTTTGCACATGTGCATGTACGTATGCGTGCGCACACACACAAAAAAAATTTCAAATCATTTCAAATCTTCAAATCATTTCTAATTATTCCTTCTCAAAAATATTATGAGATTGCAAAATCAGGTCACCGTGACTTCCAAACTGATTTTATTGTATTTCTTTCCTTTTCTTTACTCTTGCCCTGGTTGGAGCTTTTATTATCTCAAAAATGCCATTGAAAAACATCTTCTCAGCTTATTGGTCTGTCGCTTGGGTAAGAATTTCAGTAAGACATCATCTCGAAGCAACAGGGATTCTATTCACCCGAGGAAAGTGGGTTCATGATTACAGGAAGCATTAAGATTGCGGGTGAGCACAAAGAAACCAGAACCCACACTGAAAAATCTGAGAAGACTTGCAGAGATAGTCATGTCTATGCTGAGATCCTAAAAGAAATGAACTAAGATGAAACCGTGGCTTTCCCAAAGGAAGAAGAGATACAAGTTCTGCAAACGAGAGAGAGCATAGTATATTCAGGGACTTCAAATTGTACCAAACAGTTGGACTGTAAAGTCATAGAAGTTGGCTTGAGATGAAGAAAAGAGGCTATGCTGGTAAGAGGAGGCCTATCTTAAGGGCCATAAAGAATACAGTAAACACTGACAGAATGAGAATTAGAGCTGTGGGGAGAAGCTAAGAAATGAATACGTTGCCAGTTGGCAATGTAGAAAGATCTCCTTGGTCAAATTACAGAGAAAGGAAAAGCATGTTTAGAGTTGTGTTATTAATCAGAGCTGGGTATTCTGAGGCTCAAATGAAAGCCATATTTTCTAGCAAACACCACGAAAGGAAAAAAAAATAATTGATGCCTTGATGATGAAGGATGGACAGAATCTCATGGTCTGTGGGTAGCCCATAACTATAAGATGTTAGAGCATCATTAAAGATATGAGGAAGGGAGAAGGTAAGTCCACGGTGATAATTTGGAGAACAGTCTAAATGGTGGTGCTAAGAGTGAAGTATGTGTGCATGTGTGCGTGCGTGTGTGTGTGTGTGTGTGTGTGTGTGTGTGTGTGTGTGTAGGTCAGAGGTCAAGGTAAGGCACCATTCTTCAGGTGCCGTCCACTCTGCTCTCTCACTAACCTGGATCTCTCCTAGTAGGCTAGATCAACTGTCCAGCAATCCTCGGGGATCCACTTGTTTCATTTCCCATGCCTGGGATTACAAGTTCAAGCTTCCATGGCTGGCTTTTTTCATAATGGTTCTGTAAATTGAATTCAATTCTTGTGTTTGTGCAGCAAACGCTTTACCAACTGATCTCTCTGAAGCGCTCATAGAAGAAACATTTAGAAGAGAAAAATTGAAACATTAAGAAGTCTGAGGAAATGCAAAAGATTTAGAAAACTGATCAGTAGTTCACTTTGGAACCTGGAGGTAGCTCTCCTTGGTGATCAGAATGGAAGAAGCAGCCTGGACCTGGTAGTGTGCATATGTCAGTCCAGCTACCAGGAAGGTTGTGGCAAGAGAGTCACCAATTCAAGGACTCCCTGGGCTACACAGAAAATGCAAAATAAACCTGGAGAACATAGCAGGGTCAGACCTCAAAATAAGAAGTAAGAAGAATCACCATCCCGGACTCTCTGAATATGACGGACAATGAGGGCTGCTGAGAAGCCAAGGACAATGGCACTGGGTTTTGATCCTACTTCTAGCTCTGGCTTTGTGGGGGCCTAGCCAG
>NC_022011.1:20989184-20997062 GCF_000317375.1 Microtus ochrogaster | reverse complement strand
AAAAAAAAAAAAGAAGTAAGAAGAAGACTATATTTTGGTTGTTAGCCTAGCCTTTAATGTCTGACTCATTTCTCCAACCCATGGGAGAGGTCAATAGAGGAGGGAAGGGGATGGGAAGGGAGCAGAGAAAAATATATAGTTCAATAAAAACAATAAAAATTTTTTTTTAAAAAAAGAAGAAAACCAGAGACAACAGTCAGTGCTAGAGTACTTGCCTGATACATAGGGGGCCTTGGGTGCTATCTCAGGTACTACCAACAAAGAAAGTGAAGGCCAAAGGAATTGAGTATGGATAGGCTTTGGAGAGGAACGTAGGGAGCCATTCCTTTTTGATCATTCACACTAGCCCATAGTCTTTAGCATGTGCCTCTTGAATAACCAACCTATTTTTACCAACCCTTTGCAGTTCTTTGTATAAAAACAGTTCAAGTCTTAGCTACAAAAATTGCTTCCTGTTTGACAGGGCATGTAGCATAAGTTCAGCCTGGCCTTGCAGCCACAAGTAACAACACAGGTGTCTAGGAAACCTGTTCTCATTGTCCATCACTTTATTTGAAATACACAAACATATCCCTATTCTTCCCCTTCAACTAGGATTTCCCTGCATTACTTCTCAATGGCACCTCAACTATCATCTCCCCCGAACCTCACTTGATAACTATGGACTTGGTCGTGAGAAAAGGTGGAGTTCCTGATGTTCATTACATTAGCCACTGAGAGCCAGTTATCACGTTAGAACACCAGCTTCATACACAAACATGGCTTTACTTAAACTTTTGTGACCTGGTTAAACATGAAAGTGTGGCTTGTCATTAGTTGGCCTGCCATTGTTCTCATATAGCCAAACTCAGAGTGACTGAAATAAATCCGATCGATTCTGAGATGAAATCAGAAGGTCATAGGATGATGGCAGCTTTTCCTTTTTGGTAACGAAGTGAAAAAGAGAGAGCTTTGTAATGAGCAAAGCCAACACTTCAAAGGATCTTAAAACCCACTCTGTCATTTCTATTCTAAGAAATATTTGGTGATTAATTCCCATCCATCTTTTTTGGAGCATCTGAAACATGTTTTGAATACCAATTGAAACTTCACCAGTATTGATATCACATAGTGTCTTAGAATAATTCGATATATTAAAACTTAATGGGTTTTGTACATAGGTTACAAAGTGGCTAAATTACAGTTTTGAGTGACATGAAAACGACTTACAGATTGTCTGTATGTGTGTTATAATATGTGACAGAGACAGATATGGGGCATACATGGATTGGAATGTGTGTTTTAAGATGTGATGGAGCCAGATATGGGGCTTACATGGACTAGCATGTATGTTTTTTTGTTTTGTTTTTTGTTTTTTGAGACAGGGTTTCTCTGTGATTTTGGAGCCTGTCCTGGAACTAGCTCTTGTAGACCAGGCTGGTCTCGAACTCACTGAGATCTGCCTGCCTCTGCCTCCCAAGTGCTGGGATTAAAGGCGTGTGCCACCACCGCCCGGCTAGCATGTATGTTTTAAAATGCAATGGAGACAGATATGGTGCATATATGGACTGGATCTAGTGTTTTGGGCATTTCTAGTTCTTCTAAAGATTATGAAGACTCAATGACCTCTGGATGAAAGAAGATATCAGAAGGTTATAAAAGGCCTCATTTTTAAATATCATATATATATACACACACATATATATCCCACACGCATCAAAGAATATAAAATTTGTTTCTGTAATCCTGTAAACTAATTGTGATTTTCAAAGCTTGAAAAACATTATACTTATTTTAAATAAATAAAAGTATTGTATTCTAGGAGCTATCATTCTAATTGTAGTCTATATCAGCAGAACTCTCAATATACGGCCTAAAATAATGGACTAATAGATGCTTGATATAAATGAGTACCTATATGTTGTGGGCTATTTGATCCCAAAGAACCTAGAGATTGTTCTATGTAGATAAAATCAACCATAGGTTAAGAGGCAGAGCAAGCAACCAGTTTACTGGAAGTAACCATAGAGACTGAGAGAAAGTTGAGAAGTCAGAGAGAGAGGAAACGGGCACAGGAAGTAGAAGGGACAGACACCTGGTTGGAAGAGAGAGAGAGAAAGAGAGAGAGCTCTTTTTCTCAGAGAGTGACAGAGGAGAAAGGTCAGTTGGCTGCTTTCTCTGTATCTCTGAGCTAGCAGGTTTTCACCCCAGCATCTGGTTCCTTAGTCTTTATTGGTAAAATGGAATGATAGAGAGTTAAGAACAATTGCCTCCCAAAGTAGAGGTGACTGAGATGGCAGCCGAACATGAAGGCTCCCCTGGACTACAGCCTCAGTGGCCAGGTGGTGGGTTTAAGTGCAGCCACTATCCCACAGGTAAAATGACAGCTATACAGCCCAAGAAAATGAGTCTGCGTCTATTAGACATATATAGAAACTGCCCATGTATTCCATAACATACTATGTATTTTGTGTCTCAACTCCTTGGATCTGGGCTGGAGATGTAACTCAGTTGGCAGAGAGTTTGCCTAGCATTCACACAGCCTGGGTTTTATTCCCAGTACTTCATAAACCAGGCATGGTGATGTACACCTGAAATTTCAGCATCCCAGAAACAGAGGCAGGAGAATTAACATGTCAAGGTTATCTTCAGATACATTCTGATCTAGAGACCAACTTTAGATACAGGAGATCTTGTTTTAAAAAAAAAAAATGAAGAAAGATCAATTTGTTAGATCTTGACACTGGGCCTATATGATGGATTCCATTGTTTGTTTGTTTTTTTTTTGTGTGTGTGTGCCTTTGTTGTTGTTGGTGGGGGCGGTGGTGGTGGTGTGAAAAGACTAAAGATTGTACAGTCCCTAGAGAATGGTCCAGGAGTACTGGTGACTCAGGCAAGCCATAAGCACAGTCTGATTCACAAGCTGTTCCATATGTACATGATGTGCATTCTGCCTCCAGGTATATTTCACTTACAAAGAAAAACATGGGACTGCAGAGATGGCTCAGCAGTTAAGAGCACATACTGTCCTTGCAGAGGAACTGAGTTTGGTTCCTAGAACCTATATTGGATGACTCACAACTACCTGTTACTTCACCTTTAGAGAAGAGATGAGATGCTTTTCACCTCTGTGGGCATTGCACTAATCTGCATATAGGCCACACTCACACACACACACACACACAAGCATGCATATACATATAACTTAAAAATAAAGTGTATCTTAATGTCTTTGTTAGGATTACTTTTGGTATGATGAAACACCAAGACCAAAAGCAAATGAGGAGGAAAGTGTTTATTTGACTTGCACTTCCTTATTGAAAGAAGTTAGAATAAGAGCCCAAACACACCAGAAACTGGAGGCAGAAGCTGATAAAGAGGTCATGGTTGTGTGCTGCATACTAGCTTGTTCCTCAAGACTTGCTCAGTCTTCTTTCTTATAGAACCCTGGACCACATCAGTCCAGGAATAGCAGCACTCACAGTGGACTTGGTTCTTTTGCAACAATCACTACTTAAGAAAATGCCCTGAAGGCTTGCCTGCAGCTTGATCTTACAAAAACATTTTTTTAATTTATCTTTTTTAAAAAGTCTTTTCTCATTTTACATACCATCCCAGTTCCCACTCCCTCCCCTACTCCCAGGCCCTCTACCTTTCCCCTACTCCTCAGAGAGGGTAAGGCTTCTCATGAGGAGTCAACCAAGTCTAGCACATCACTTTGAGGCAGGACCAAGGCCCTCCCCACAACATCTAGGCTGAGAAAGGTATCGTTCAAAAGAGAATGGGCTCCAAAAGTCAGTTCAAGCAGGATGGATGAATCCTGGTCCCACTAACGAAGGCATTTTCTTAATTTAAGTTCCCTCTTCTCAAATGGCTCTAGCTCATGTCAAGTTGGCATCAAACTATCCAGCACACTTTAAAAACAACAACACCATGGCACATCCGGAAATTATGTGTGTTATCTGAGGGGCTGAAATAAAGCAAGTACTTCAAAAATTAGGATGAGGAGAACACCCTGTGGACTGAATGACGGAGGAAGCAGAATCCTTGCATTTTGGTTTAAGGTCAAACTTAGAAAGGGCAAAACGGAAGGCTGGAGTGGTTAAAGCAGAGGAGTGACATGGGGGCAGATGAACGCTAGGCACATTCTTCACCATGGCAGTAATTGGACTGAAGGGATTGAGGGGCACAGAGAGGCCAGCGCTCATTAAAGCAGGAAAGGAGGGATTGCAGAAAGTTCTTCGTTCGAAGATAAAGACAGCTAACTCTGAAACTTTCAGTGTCCAGCAACCATGTGTGTTGCCAATTATGAACAGCTTGAAAGAGAGAGACCATCAACTGTTTAGAAGTTCAGAATAAGCAGTAATTTCTGGTCACTAATAAGATCCTACTGTTTTAAAGGAAGATAGCATCCACAATCTTTTAGCCTGTCCATTCCAGGCTTGAGAGCAGATAATTTGATATGTCTAGATGTTTCCCAAAGTAGATTAATTTGACTTTTTTTTCTGGCTAGTAATCAAATAAAAATAAAAATAATACTCTTTTTTCAGATAGGTGATGATAGACAGACAGACAGACATCTCTGTGTTCTGGGGCTGGGGAGATAGTTCAGTTGGCAAAGTTCTTGCTTTACAAGCACAAAAGCCAGAATTTGATCCCCGGAACCCACGTGAAAACGTCCAAGTGCAGTGATATACACTGATAAACCCTGCAAGGGTATGTGACATAGAAACAGATTCCTAGAACTCACTGGCAAGTCAACCTAGCCTATTTGGTGAGAGCCAGAAAAGGGAGAATGCCAATCTCATAAAATATGGACTCTGGCTCATCCCCCACAATGCCCTTGTCTCTTTTCCTCCTTCATTTCACAAGCGTCTGCCTCTCAGTCTCTTTTCTAGATTTTTAGGCTTTGCGTACTACAGTGGTTTGAATAAGAATGGTCCCCATAGACTCATATAAATGAATGCTTAGTCACCAGAGAGTGGAACTCTCTGATAGTGTTAGAAGGATTAGGAGGTGTGGTCTTATTGGAGGAAGTGTGTCATGAGGGGTAGCATTTGAGGTTTCAAAAGGCCAGGTCTCTCTCTCTCTTCCTGCTGCCTGCGGATCACAATGCAGCTCTCAACTCCTTCTCCAGCACCATGCTTGCCTTGCCTGCTTCCCAGTGTGATGATAATGAACTAAACTTCTGCAACTGTAAGCAAGCAACTAATTGAATGCTTAACTTTATGAGTTGCCTCAGTCAGTGTGTCTCTTCACAGCAATAGAACAGTGACTTAGACAACCATATTTATACCCATATTTATGAGTACATATATGAATGCAACATATATAAAACTTACATATACCCATATACATTACAGACTAGGATCTGCAATTAGGTGAACATGTGTTATCTAATGCCTTTCTAATCTTAAATATACTAAACTTGAATACATTTCTGTTGTTGAATAATCATCTGTGTTGGGTAGAGAGTGAACTGACCACTTGACATTATAGTGAATGATCAATCACGAGAAGATGAAACATTTAATGGTCATGGTGCAATAATGTATCTTAGTAGTGGGGGCTGCCTGAGCATTGGGCATACTTGGTTTGCCCACCAGCAAAATAAATTAACACATAATTAAAGCTGCTTTGAAAGTATTACATGTAGAAAACTGAAGGAGTTCTGGGAGAGAAGATTCAAAGACATTGCATTTAGGATGGAGGTGGGAATGGGGGTAGAATTCTGTAGACAGAAAAAAAAATTCATAGTATAGAGGGGTCAGCTAGCAGAGACTCTAGATTCAAGGAGAACGTTCAAGAAGGAAAGAAGAATGGATGGCATCTGCTCATTATTTTACTTTTAATAACCTGGAATTATCAGGAAGCCGGGTTTTGCCTTGGCATCATCATTTTTCTTCCTCTAATGAGTAGAGACGAAAATGCACAACGAAAGGCTTGCGATACTGTAAATACTAGATGAATAAACCAATATTCTTATTCTTTCTTTAAAGACAAAAAGCAAAGGAGTAGTATCTGCAAAATAAGAGTCAAGGATTCCTCTGGCCTGCATATGGATATGCACATGTGCACATGTGCGCGCACACACACACACTCACACACACATTTCTGTATGTTTTGCTCAAAGATCAACATTGAATGGGAAAATGCCCTCCCTTGAATCAAAATCAAATAAATCAGCCTGTAACCTCAAAAATGAGGTCTGAACATTTTCCCTCAGAGTACAGTCACCACACCTGCTCACTATATGTGGCCTGGAAATGACTTGTTCAAGCCCCGCTAAAGACCTTGAATGTGTCTCATGAATATGCAAAAGATAATTTATTAAGATTTTTTCCCCATAAGCCAAAAAAAAGTGTCAAAAACCAGATGACAATCATTGGTTCATATTTTTATATCAGTCTTATTTTTTTTAAAGGAAAAGCCTAATATCTTCTCCACAACATCGTTTCACTCTGGCTCATGAGTGGGAAGTCCAGTGCAGTGGCATGCTGGGAAGTGTTTAATAACTTGTTCCCTGGGGAGGAAGGTCGTGCTTGATAATATGTGTCAACTCCTGTGGTGTCAATGCTCCCTCCACAGCAGACTCTAGGCTATCTTCTTGGACAAGCAGAGATGGGAAGAGAAGCTCACAGTAGGCTCTCACACATCAGCAGGCTACTGACCATATCTCTGAGGTAAGCTACTTAAGCCGAGCAGCTAGAATCACATTGCAGTTATGAGATTCTCCGTTACAGCCTCGAGTGTGAAAAATGCATTTTCCCCTCTAACTCAATCTAATTTTCTATCTTGTGCTCTTATTCTGTCTCATGTAGAAAATCAATCTAATCATTTCAGAGGAACTCGGTCCAGTTCATGGATGACTCAATCAATTAAGAATTATATTTCTGTCACCTTCAGCTTCAAAATGCCTGCAGGGATTTATCTTCCTTCCCATCGACACTGCTGACTTCTGGGAACAGCAGACAAGGGGCTGCTTCTTGGTCAGCCGCAGGGGCAGTAAATTACTCCAATGATGAGGTATCTTTCACTCTTCTCTGTATCATCTGGTAGAGCTTGGAGGATATACACTGGACATGCTGAAACCTTACATGCATCCCAAGCCTAAGGTTTTGCCCACAGCTGTGGCCTCAGCCTATAACACTTACACTCCTCCTCTCTGATGCATCCCTAGCTCTTATACCCATCCCTAGTAGACATCCAGTCCCCACATTCATCTCCGGTACCCTAGGTGGCTCCTAGACATCTCCATTGGGCACCTAGGGTTGCTGTGAGTCCTTTCCACGTGACGATCCACATATTTCAGGAGCAGGTGATTTAACTTTTTCCCCTTTAGTCAGGCAGACTCCTTGCCCAGCATCCCTCTTAGCACATTGCTCACATCAAAGGAACGAAATATGAAGGAGCAAAGGGTTCCATGAAACTCGCTATGATAAATTAGTATGGAACAAGAAGCAAAGAAGGCAAGCTAGTCTTTGCTCTTGCTTGCTCATGACCTATCTTCTCCCTTCTGTTCCAAATTCTCCTCCTATCTCCTCCTAGGTAGAGCAATGTTGTTAATTGTTATTAATAGGTTGATATAGCTTGACAAGACTAGACTCACCTAAGAGATAAACCTCTGGGTGTGTCCCTGAAGGAGTTTCTAAACTGAATTACTAGAAGTGAAAAACTCACCTGAGTATGGGTGACTCCAATTCATAGTGTGCTCCCAATTGAATAAAATGAAGATAGTTGAAGAGTAGACTCTTTAGAGTACTCTCTGGGGTGTGATCTCATCCCTTCCCCCTCCTCTCTCCTGATCTATCTATCTATCTATCTATCTATCTATCTATCTATCTATCTATCTATCTATCATCTATCTATCTATCTATCTATCTATCTATCTATCTATCT
>NC_022011.1:20946964-20989084 GCF_000317375.1 Microtus ochrogaster | reverse complement strand
TCTATCTATCTATCTATCTATCTATCTATCTATCTATCATCTATCTATCTATCTATCTATCTATCTATCTATCTATCTATCTATCTATCATCTATATCTCCTGACTATGAACACACTGTGACCAGCCGCCTCATGTTCCTGATGCTATGGTTTTCCTGCCATGAGGGTTTGCACCCTCAGACCCTGAGCTAAAATCAACCCTTCCTTCCCTAAGTTGCTGTAATCAGATGTTTTGCACAGCAGTGAGGAAAAGAAAATAATACATACAAAAAAGAGATTTCTTTAGCCTTCTTTATCCCTTGTCAAATCTTTCATAGTTCAGGCTTAAAGGTATTCTGCTAAACCTTGTTGTCAAGCTATGTGATAAACCTGTATTTGCTTAAGCATAGGATGACTCACAGCACCGGAGGTGGGTGGGGAATAAAAGGCAAACAGGGCAACCACAACTACTCCTCACACCATCCCACACACAGAGGGAGCCACTAAGACAAACACTTTATCATTCGATTTTATAGTATCTTTCATTATGGAAACGTGTATGTCCACCTTTCCCAGTGCTGGTCACCACATCTTGATACCAAAAAATGGAATCTACTGACCACTTTGGGTGACACATAGAAAGAACTCACCCAGTGTCTCCCATTGCCCACAGTTTAGTAAGACTGGATCATACAGATATGTCAATAGTGATCAAAGCTTCTAGTATCTGCCAGCTGTTGCATCATCCCTGATCCACAGCCTTTTGCAAATTACAATATGCATCCCAGAGGACTTAACACAGAAGAAAAAAGGCTTTTCCCTAAGGTTTGGTCATCTAGGTCTGCCAGCTGAGAGGCCAATGTTTGCTTTGCTGTCATGTGGACAGACGCAGGATTAAACCTCAGAAAGCAAAGTTGTGCTTACATCGACTACCCTGGGGACTACTAACATTTACACAGTATTGATTTCTCCACATACAGTGCTACTAAAATGCATGACTCTTGACAGTGTCTCATGATAGGAGAAGTTTGCAAATGCCGTGCATATCCCATTTTCAATGGGTTTGCCACAAAATGCATGTATCTTTCTTCTCTATTATAGAAAAAAATCATAACATTGTTGGTTTCTTTTTTTAAGTTTGGGCTTTATCCAGAAAAATACAATTGCACTGTAAGAGTTTTATTTGGAAGGAGTTGAATGCTTTGGCTCGTATATTCTACTTTCATGAGGCATCATTTAGGGGATTAAGCTGAACACAATTTGGAGGATTACGTCTGTGAATAGAAAGTGAACGATAAGGAAGAGTTTTATACGGCCTGGCTAAGGAGTGACCCAGCACAGAGCCAAGGAGCAAAGACTAGGAAAGAATTTTATTTTGTCGCATTTTGATTCTGTTTCCTCAAGTGGTTGGGAAAACCTGTCAAAACACTAGCCAGTGGCACGTTCAAAGAATATGAATATCTGCCAAAGAAAACAGGAAACTGGGGAGCCAAGTGTGAGGCTGTAATCCCAGAACTCAGGAGGCCAAGGCAGGGGGATGAATTTAGAGACGGCGAGACAGCGGGCATTCACAGGTAAGCCCTGTGCTCCATGGACAGGATTGGGAGGTGGGCAGACAGAGAGAAAGGGAGACAGAGACAGACAAGAGACTGAGACAGAGTGAAGAGAGGGTGAGGAAACAAGCCCAAATAAACATAAAACAAATAGCAAACTCTGTGAGCATGAGAACCAAAGAGTTAATATAATAATACTAAAATGCTGTTTCAAACTTCATCCCTGAAATACAAGGCATACAAGGAAATAAGAACAATAGCAGTCGTGGTGTGAATATGGTGTGACTCCCACAGGCTCCTGCATGGAATGCTCTTTCTCCAGCTGTTGTTGCTATACTGGAAGGTGGAGCCTAGCTAGAGGAATTGTGTCACCAGGTGTTCCCAAACCCTAGGTCCTTGGTCATCCTCTGCTTCCTGGTGAGGAATCCCTCCCACCCCATTCCCACTGCCATAAGTTCTGCCCACGTGCATGCAGTCCAATGACCACGGTCTGAAAACGAGCCAAAATGCATCTTTTCCTTCGAGGTGTTCTTCCAGATATTTCTGCCACAGATACACAAAAGTAACACACACTAGGCCAACAGAAAAAAAAATGAATAAAAACAGTCACTGAGGAAGCCAACATGAGGCCTACCTAACCACAACTTGAAATAAGTTATATTTGTGGTCAAAGACCTAAAGGAAGTCAGGAACAAAGAGTGGGAGGGAAATTACAGATGCTGTCTCAACACATGGTAAATAAGAATAAGGGAATACAAAGTGTGAAAGGGGGAAGCTGGAGAGACTGCTCTTTGGTTAAGAACATCTACTGCTCTTGCAGAGGACCAAAGTCCAGTTCCTAAGGCCAACACAAGGCAGCCCGCAGCTGCCTGTAACTCCGGCTTTCCAAGGGGATCCTACATCTCAGGATCTCAGGCCACTGTGGGCAAGCACCTTCATCTATGTGCACACTCACACACACACAATTTAACAAATAAAATAAGATTTTAAATATAAAAAGTGGAACCACAAGGTACAACTGAAATGAGTCCAGTTGAGGGTTCAGAGGAGATTTGCGCAGACAGAAACATAAGTGTGAAGACTGGCCAATCGGTGCCACAAAGCCTGAGTACTGAAAAGAAAAAGAATAAGCATTAAGAGATCTCTGAAACACCATTAGGCTTAACCATGTCTGAGAGCACAGGAAGACAGAAGAGGGAGAGCGGAAGAGATCAAGCATTTAAAGAAGTAATGACCAAAAGCTTTTCATACTTGGTAAATGATAAATTCAATAAACAGGCAGGATAAACACAGAGGGTTCCACGCAGAGTCATATTACAATCAAACTATTCAAAGCTAGGGCACAGAAGAATATTAAAACAGAGACAAGAGATCTGTCACATGACAGCGACCCTCAATAAGACTCACAGGTAGTTTCTAAACAGAGACTATGATGGCCAGAAGGTAATAGGATGACAAATTGGAAATGCTGCAAGGAGAAAAGAAAGTCAGCCAAGAGTGTATGTTTGGTCAAGTTGTCCTTTTAAATGCAGGATAAATCATGACAGTCCCAAACTTTAAAACAATGGAGGTTGTGTTAATAGACCTGCCCAACAAGAACAGATTCCGTATGTGGAAAGAAAGAGCAAGGGACAGCAAAGCAAAGCTAAATGAAGGAACAAAGAACACTAACCAAGTAAATACGTAAGTAAGCACAGGTGAATGCATTTGTTGTATTTGGGGGTCATAATCCCACTTTGCTTCAAGGTTGAAAGGAGGAAGGCAGGCCAGTGAGATGGCTCAGCAGCTGAAGGTGCTTGCTGCCAAAGTTCACGACCTGAGTTTGATCCAGGTATTACAGGTGGAAGGAGAGAACCAACTCCCAAAGGTCATCATCTGACCTCGCCATCCATGCAGAAGCATGTGCACATCGCTGGGGGTTGGGAACAGGGCGCTAGGAATAATTGAGCATAATTTAAATATCTGACTAAATAAAATGAATGAAATTAACTATAAATCTATGTGAGGATACATAATAAATATGTACTTTGTGAAGACTATACTTACAGGAGAGGTAAACATGTCAGAAAGGGAAGCTCAAGAATATGAACTTAAAATAGGTCATTATAAGTTTTATAGATGGGTTTAATTCCAAAAGTAATCACAAGGAAAGAAATTTAAAGACAAAAAAAATGAAGAAAATTAAAATTAAAATTTTAAAACATAAAATCTCAATTACAAATTTGGGGGCGGGCTTGGGGGATGGCTTAAGCCACTTGCTGTGCAAGCATGGGGACCTGAGTTCAAATCCCTAGAGCCCACGGACAGCTGGCTGCAGTCGTGTGTGTTTGTAATCCCAGCAGTCCTATAGAGAAGGGAGGTAGAGACAGGAGAGGCCAGGTAGTGCTGTTGCACACAAGAAATCCTGTCTCCTAACAAGTTGTCCTCTGACCCCCACCTCTATCTGTGTTCCATAGCATGTGCCTACACACAAACACATGGTAGGGGACTTATTTAAAAATCTACCAAAAATGTTTCCTTTTGGAACCTAATAATGACAAATGCAGCAGTTATACCACATTGGGACTATTCTTAAGTGCCCCAGGATCAGTATAACATAAATATAAAATTAACATTTTGCCATGGTTAATTTTATGTTCCACAATTTTTATCCCAATGTTTGATAGTTTTACAGTGAGTTTATAGGGAATTAATTACTGGCCTAATAGTATGCAATTTTTACAGATGCAGCCGTCACTTTTCTTGAGCACTGTGTAAAACCCACCCACTGTGTTCAACCACCCACATGTTCCATCTCATGTATGTTTTATTTTAACTTGTACTAAAAATTGCAGTTATTGGTTATTTTTATAATTTGCTTTAAATATCTGTTTCTTACATCTTTATTTCATTGATGGTTTTCTGTATCAATGAGCTCCTTATGTGATTGTCCCGATCAGCACTAATGCCATGCTATACACAGCGGAAGATCCTCCTCTAATAAATATAAGAAATAGCATGCAAATGCGACAGAGATGGGTCAGTCTGGGAGCAAATGCTAATACATTTTCTTGCTCTTTAACTTTGAAGATTTGCTCATTTTTATTCCTTTTATCTTGAAAGCAACATATAACGTCTCTAGCCATTGCAGAATCCTAGTTAGGCTTTGAAAACACATTCATAAACACCCTTCCGAGCAATGACGATGGGGCTGAAAGTCTTAGGCAGGTGTAAAAATTTGGGGTCTCAAATTTATTTTTACTGAGGAAAGTCTCAAATTGCAGGACCAATTACAGTTCGACCAAAATGACCTGAATTAGAAATCAAATCACGACAGGCGGTGGTGGCGCACGCCTTTAATCCCAGCACTCGGGAGGCAGAGGCAGGCAGATCTCTGTGAGTTCGAGACCAGCCTGGTCTACAAGAGCTAGTTCCAGGACAGGCTCCAAAACCACAGAGAAACCCTGTCTCGAAAAACCAAAAAATAAATAAATAAATAAATAAATAAATAAATAAATAAATAAATAAAATAAAAAATAAAAAAATAGAAATCAAATCACCTTAGGGTCATGGCTTCTATTTGAAAAAGAAGTAGCATCTGATCCTGCCATCCATCTCCCAGGCGTGTACCTGTGTACCCAAAGGAGTCTAAGGCAGCACATAACAGGGACAGTCACACATCCGTGTGCTCTTCAGCACTGTCCACAAAAGCCAACTCATAGAACCAGCCTCAATCCCCATCAACATTAAATGGGCAAAGAAAATGTATTTCCATAGACTAGAGTAAAACTAAGTTATGAAAGAAGAATAAAATGATGTCATTTGCAGGAAAATAGATAGAACCCGAGAACATCATATTGACTGCAACAGGACAGATTTAGAAAGATAAATTACCCTGTGTTTTATTCATACACAGAATCTAGATGTGAAAAGGACTCAAGAAGTAGAAGTAGCCTGGAGGACTACTTAGGACATTGATTCTCAACCTTTCTAATCTTCCAACCCTTTAATACAGTCTTTCACGTTGTGGTGACCCCAACCAAAAATTTTTGTTGCTACTTTATAACTGTAATTTTGCTACTGTTGTGAAGTGTGATGTAAATATCTGATATGCAGGATATCTGCTATGTATATTCCTGTGAAGGATTGGGGATTGAGACCCACAGGTTGAGAACCACTGATTTAGGAGGACATTTCCAGCAAGAAGGGAGACGAGACAGGGGAAGGGAGTGAACAAGATCAAGGTGCGTTGCATGCATCTATGCAAATGTGAGGATGACAGTCAGGACTCTAGCTCCATGGGAGAGCATGTGCCTGCCATACATGAGACCCTAGGTTCAATTCTCAACACTGCAGAAAGAAAGGAGAGCTTCATAATAAAACTTATTTTCCGTACAAAAAAGAAAATGCACATTTTAAAACGCCCTGTTAATTGGGAGAAGCTTTTTTTTTCTGAGTCTCTGGCATGAATTCCCAAAGCCTCCCTGACATTCTGGATGCCAACACCAGAATCATACCAACTATAAAATGACACTGAATCCATTCATTTTTACTGCGTTTTTCATTCCTTTGTCCCAACCCTAAATCTATTTTCACCTTACACACACGTTCTTGGTATTTATTAACACAGGTCAACTCCACATTCTGTGTTGATAAGGCCAAGGTACTGGTACATATTTTAAATGATTATTTTTCTTGACATGGTTTCAAAACTGAAGAAAAGCTGAAAGATTATCAGGGAATTTCCAATATGACCTATACCCGGATTTCTTCATCATTAACATCTTAAATGAGTGTAGTATGTGTGTCCCAAGTAATAATTATCATTATTAACTAAATTGATATTTTATTTTAATTCCTTTAGTTTTCACCTAATGTTCTTTTTCTATTTCAAAGTTCTACCACTGAAATCATGTTACACATTGACCACCCTGATTCCCCATGTTCATTTAGTTATGACAGTTGTTAGGCTTCATTCTTTGGGGTTTTTCTTGTCAGCTTTGAGGATAACCGTCCAGGCAGAATGATCGTCATTTCAGGTCTGCCAAACAATTTCGGAGTTTTCCAGGAGACAAATCAGAAGGATTAAAAAGTTCTATTCTCATCACAACAAATTAAGACAGTTTATCAATATAGCTTATCGTGGACAGTGTTAAAGTTGGTCACCTGCATGAATTTGAGTTTGTCAGTTTACTGCAAAATTCTTCTTGTACTAACCCACTATTAGACATAAGATGCTTCAATGCATCTTACACCTAAGGGATCATGATTTATGCTCTACTCCTTTGATGTGGGAAAGTCTACTGTGAAGTTATTTGGAACTGTTTGAACAGGAGTAAATATATTATTTTGGTTATTTTATTTTAACTATGTACAGTCATATATGTCTGTGTGTGGGTTTGTGTATGTGTGTATTGTGCTCATGGAAGTCAGAAGAGAATATTGGATACCCTGGAGATAGCTTTACAGGCAGCTCTTAGTCACCCAATCTGGGCAGTAGGAACTTATCTCAAACCCTCCGTCAGAAGAGTATACGTTCTTTAACTGCTCAGCCATCTCTGTAGCTCCTATGTTGTGCTAATTTTTTGGATAGTAAATGGTATGGCTTGAAGGTACAAGTTCGAACTACATCATCCATTGAGCAAATTCAAAAGGTAGGAGGGTATAGAGTAAGGAAAAACCAAAGCTGAGCTCTCCACTGGGATGAAACTATAGGCTCCTGACCTTCAGCCCCACCCATAGTTCTGACTATCCTCAAGGGCCGCATCCCTTAACTTTCCATCATGAGGACATCATCCTCTACTGTTGAAGGGTAGCCTTCCTCTAGACAGAAAACCTAGAGGACCATGACCATTTCCACGCCAGCGGATTTCCAGGAACGGAGGATTCCCCACTATCATGGAAGCCATGGGACAAAAGCCACAACTAAGTGGTCCAGCCTAGGGCAAATCCCTTTTACATCTGTTAATAGTAGATTTGATGGCTGCAGTATTGGATAGAGGAACCAACACAGCTGAAGGCATGGAGATACCATGAAGTAACTAATACACACAAGCGTATCTTTAATTGTAACTGTCTTTTTTTTTGGGGGGGGTGGTTTCGAGACAAGGTTTCTCCATAGCTTTTGGTTCCTGTCCTGGAACTAGTTCTTGTAGACCAGGCTGGCCTCAAACTCACAGAGATCCGCCTGTCTCTGCCTCCTGAGTGCTGGGATTAAAGGCATGCGCCAACACCGCCCGGCTAATTGTAACTGTCTTTAACAGGGATGAATGAGACTTTTCCTCCCACTTTGTCCTCCCTTCTCCTCACAAGAAGGATGCTCGGGTTGTACAAGACAAGGCCAGAGCCCGACTTCCTTCCACTGTGTCTTCAGCTTTGCAACCCACCAAGCTTTCCGAACACATATGCCTTCCAGCTTTCCGAGGACATTCTCATTCTGGGGCTCAGGCTGAGTCTCTTCACACATGTATGCTAATATTCTGTTTAGAGTATTTTGCATTTATATTCATGAGCAAGTGGCTTTTAATTTTCCTTTCTTGTTTGTCCTTGACAGGACTGAGGACCAAGGTTATACCGGCCTCACAGAATGAGTTAGGAGGATTTTGACTTTTTTCCTTTCTCTGAGAGAAAATGTCAGCTCTGTCTTAAATATGTTTGGAAGAATTCCCATTTGAACACACACTAACCTGGAGTTCTCTTTGTTGAAACATTTTAATTACGGATCTATTCTCCTCTAGAGATAGAGGCTTACTTTTTCTGTAATTTCTTGAATGCGGTTTTATGAAATTATGTTTTTCAAATTTCTCAATCATATTTTACCTTTTGTTTGTATGTGAATGTATGAAGCCAGAAGAAAGCATTGGATCTCCTGTAACTGAAGTTATAGGTCATGAGCTGTGGGTGCTGGGATTCAAACTCAGCTTCTCTAGAAGAGTAGCAAGTGCTCTTTGCCCCTGAGCTGTCTCTCCCGACCCATAGTCTTTCATTATTTTTAATTTAATCTGTTAGACATTTTTCTTATAATTTCTTCACGTGGCTACTTGGATGGTTTCTTCATATTTAGCCTTCTTTCTTCTGTAACACTTGAAATTAAGGATATGTGTTTTGGTCTAAGTGGTACCTCACAAGTTTGACTTATAGTGAATTGTCATTGAGCAAAAACGATTGCTAATCTCCATTGAGATTACTGCTCTAGGAGTGTGGTAATTAAATTCCACACCTTTCTGGATCTTAAGTATTTTTTAATTAATGATTTCCAGGTAATTCCACTGTAGCCAGGACACTTATTCCCCATGATATGAACCCTTTGAAATTTATTGAAACCCTATTCCTTATGACACTGCATAAATTTAGATAAATAGCCTACGTATACACAATAAGAATGCATGTCCTCCGGTTGTTGGAAACACTATATAGATATAAATCACATTTTTCTATTTTGCTAAATTTATTAATTTTGCTCTGTCAGTCCTCTGTAATTTCACCAATATTTTCTTAGCTTGCATATCAAATAACTAGTCAGAGAGTTGCCTTAACAATAAGCCCATTGCAATCTGCATTTCTATTTATATTCCGTGTTTCTACTACTCCTTCTTGTATTTAATACTTTTTTATTTGGTATGAAAAATGGCCGGGTCACTAGACAGCATTTCCTTTGTCTCCAGAGTTACTGCTGGGTTTTTCTAAGATACGACAAGCTGCTTCTACTTTCTTTTTGGTTCGCAAGTTTCTAGGAATACTGCTAAGTAATATGATTTAAGTATTTGTGTTCCTGTATAATCTGTTTTGAAGCCCTGGCCATCAATACGATAATAGTTGGAGATGGGATTCTAGGGGGTAATGAGATTCAGATGAGAGTCGGAGGGTGCAGCGGCCATGATATGCTCAATATCCTCATACTAGCAGAAGATGGAGAGATGGTATTCTTCCCATATGCTCACACCCACATAAGGCAACCAATAGGAAGTCAGAAACAAGGCCCTCATGGAATAACAAATCTGCTCTCTCTTTGGTCTTGCACTTTCAAACCTTAGAATTTTGGAAAATCCATGTCTGTTGTTTGACCTGCCTAACCTGCGGTTTTGTTATTGCAGCCTAAGTGGGCCCCTAAATTTTCTAAATTATTATTTCCCCAAAACTAGATACCAGCTAGACTTGGCACCCTTGACTTTGGGGAAGAACAAAGGAGTAAGGAAAATCTATCAAGAGATCCATCTTATCTATCCCTTGGCAGATAGCCCCAATCTGTCTGGGTCATCTCTGGAAATTGATGGCTTCCTTACTTTCCCATCCTTGTTGGCCCATAAGCTTCCCTTTTTCTCCCCACAGCTTCACCCTGACACATTCATCCCTTGCACCTCAGGTGTTGGCTTCAGCTGTGCCTCTGTGAGAACCTAACTCAAGGTCCAGCAACAAGAAATGTCCTACTCACTACTGACGAAGGTGACAGAGGCCTGAAGGGACATAGAAGTGCGTAAGGACACTTGCTGTTTGTATCAAGGACCAGGGTTCAGTTGCCAGCACCCACATTAGGTAGCTCACAGCTGGTGGTAATTCCACATCCAGGGGATCTGATGCCTTCTTCTGGTCTCTGGGGCATCTGTATCATGTGCACTAACCCACGCATAGAAACACACACACACAATTAAAAATAAAATAAAATAAAAATTCAGACATTCACTAAAAGAACACAAGCTACATACTGGTGACTATCAACTTTATGAATATCTTTTAATTGAACAAACTTGAGCCACTGTACCAGTTTGAGTGTGATCCTATTTCTACCTTGAATGTCTTCACCTTAGGGAAGTTGAAGGCCTCTCCTAAGCCAGGAACATCCTGTGTCTCCTAGCTTGAAGGGACTTAGAAGGGCAAACTGGCTTAAGGAATTCCTCTCTCACCTTCTTAATTACCTCTTTCTCACTCTGAGCTGAAGATTTCTATTGTTAAGTGAATGCTATTTCTATTGTTCAATAAATACATTGCCTACAAATGACACATGAAATAGTGCACTTGGGGCTGGGGAAATGGCTCTACTCCTAAAGTGCTTACTCAGTTCCTAAGTAAAATTCCAGGTGCAGTAGCACCTGTCTATAATCCAGAGCTGGAAGGCAGAGACAGGAGGATGTCTGGGTTTACAGACCAACCAATCTAGCCAAGTCTGTTAGCTCTGCATCCCAGTGAGAGACAGTCTTTCAGAAAAACAAAATGGAGAGTAACTGAGGAAGACATCTGACATCGACCTCTGACTGCCACCCCAGGTACACACACATGTGCACACATCCGTGAACAAATGCACACACATACCCCGAGCACACAAAGTGCACATTGTTTTAGACTATAAAGACCCTCAAATCCAATCTCATTCTTCTATAGGAAAGGGGAAAAGAGCGAGCCAGTGTTATTCTCAAGGCCACCGGGATTTACTGCTAGAATGCAGTGCTCTGGATTCCCAAGCCAGGGCTTTGTATCCCCATAAATTACGATTGGCGACTTGACACATCCGCTCAGATGGAATTATGGGGTTGATTTAGAGCCAGAAAACGTGTGGTTTGGGGCAGACAAGGACAATGGAAGGAAAGAAAAGACGGGGCACCAAGATGGGGAGAGGTGAGAACAGGGGTGAGCACGTCCTTACAGAAGGAGACCCAGAAGAGACACCAGCATGTGACTCACACAGGAAAACAAATGCTCACCAGATAGTCACCCCCGGTACACAATCAAATGAACCACTATAAGGATAGCAGGAAATATATATATATGTATATTAGAACTGGAAGCAATTTTTCCCTTGCTTTAATGAGTAAGGTATATGAGCATATCGAATATAAGAGATGTAAATCTTCACTCGTTTTATTTCACCTTCTCAAGGCCAGTGTATAATCTATAAGCACAAGTGACACCACAGACCATAAAACTGATCTCAGAATTTATTCTCCAAACCTTTATCAAAATGTGAATCTCTTAGCAGGGTTTTTGTTTTTAATTCATAAACCAATTTCAATTGCTTCTTTTTTTAAAAAAAAAAAAAAAGCAAAACTATTTTAAATTGAGTCATCACATCTCCCAAGCTGGTGGACTCTGACCAAAAGATACACAGGAATGGGCTATCTTTGCTTCAGTCTCATTTTAAAAAGTATAATATATAAGTGTGATTCTCTGACACTGCTTTATAGTTAATCAGGAGCAAGTTGATCCCCCTCCTAGAAGGCAGAAGACTAATGTGGACATCTGTATTCCCTGAGAGATTAGTGCGTATATTTGGTCTTGCTAAGTTTGTTAAGATGGGGTTAATTGACTGACTCCACGTTGAAATTGGTTAACATTACTCCAGCCTGTGTTTCTGGAATCCATTTGGCTATGCTTCTGCACTACCATCGTTTTCAACGAGGCCAATGCCACCTCACTAAGATTGTGACACTGTTAACCCTATTCCTCCAACAGGAAATTAAAGGACAGAGGCTAAATATTTTTCCCATCCTTAAGTGAACAAGAGGTAGCAGTGATTTAAACCCAAGGAGAGTGAATCGATCTCAGAGTGTCTAATAATAGCCGCTCTTCACCTAAAATTTTATTATCCTCAGGAGAAAGTTAAAAAGAGAAATGCAAGTCGGAGAGCTGAAATTCAGATGTCTGGGAAGCTTGCGTCCTGTGACTCAAAGGTAACTTGTGGCCCAAACGTTAGGGATTTGGTTGGGTTTAAGTGCTTGCATCTCAGCATTGTGAGCTGTAAGTCTGAATTTCAAGGGAAGAGATTGGGTGGGGAGAGGAAGGGAAAGGGAGAGGAAGGGAAAGAAGGAAGATGAACATGAACAAGGGAAGGAGGGAAATAAAAGGAAGTGGAAAGAGAAAACAGGAGGGGAGGAGTGGGAAAGGTCCATAATAGTAGTTAGAGCACAGGGCGTAAAAATTAGGCATAGCCACTATGATGTCATGTTGCAGAGCCCAGTTAAGCCTGAAGGTGTGAAATCCTTACAGCTCTATATGCCAAAGCCTTTCTTGGCATGTTAGATCCTGGGGTGATGGGGAAGAAGTTGGTACAAAATACAATATTGCAATATCTTCTGTTCTGCATCAAACTCTGTAAGTTGCCCCTAATAGTCCAAACTCAGCCACTGAAGTTCATGGGCATTGTCTCTGGCCACAAGACCTCAGGTACATTACAGACTCAAACCATCTGTGCTGAGGCTCCCCTTCCCTCAGGCTTCAAACTATTCATCTGCACATAATTCATTTCTAATTTATCAGCTGTCATCTAAGACATCAAGTAGTAACATATATTAATATTATCATTTTAGAATATAATGACTATAAAGGATTTTATGTAGCATCTTTAACAACAAGAAGCACTGATTATTTGATAGTATCTCAGGGGACCTCTCTTCTTTTTTTTATTTTCTCTTATTTATTTATTTATTAAAGATTTCTGCTTCCTCCCCGCCACCGCCTCCCATTTCCCTCCCCCTCCCCCAATCAAGTCACCCTCCCTCAAGCAATGATGTGTGTCATGAATACCTTGAAATTGAACTTAAGGGTCTTTACTTAAACATAGTAAGTTGTATTTGAATAAGCACAGTGATATAGGACAGAAAGAATGTCCAGATGATTCTGCAATTGCTGCTAGAATAATCCATCTTAGAGTATGCAGAAAATGAATGCTATTACTGTCAATTCACCAAATAAATAATTTCTCTACAGACAGATGTTTGAATTTTTTAACAACAGATACTAAAGGGATGAGAAAATTCTGCTTATTTAGAGCAGAAGGATTTAGTTGTGGTAAGAAAATTGACAATGGACAAGAATAAACAAATATTCCTCTTCTACCAATAGTGAATACTCTGACCCTTCAGGCTAGATTAGAGCAAGTCCATAAAGCTACCTGCTGTACTTCAACACAGTGCATGTGTTTGCACCCCCATGCTTAAATACCTTATTTTTTCTGCATGCAATCATTTTCTTCATTGGTATATTCACGAATTTAATGGTTCCAATGAACCTACTTCCAAGGTGCTTATGGACATTATATCTCAGCCTAAGAAACAATAGAGCATTACTACAAAATATATCTTCCTAATATTTTTGACTTAAGGACATTGGTCTAGTGTCAAATAATACAATAGAATCTGTTCGGACTCTAGGGCAACAACCATAACATAAGGTCATGCTCAACTCTACCTTCCATTAAAATTAAAATACCAGTGCACTCAACTAATGGGAAGTTACACAGTAGTTACCAATGTTCTTGCTCCAGGGACACAATGGATGCCTGAAGTCACTAATAATAAAAATCATTGTGTACAATGGGGTTCTATCTTATGTATATATGTATTGATAAGTTTAGTTTATAAATTTGGCACAGGAGGAGAGTGACAATAATAACTTGTAACAAAAGAAAATAATGATAGCAATACATAAATTGTGTGACTATGCTCTCTCTGTGCCACACAAACTAGTACATGATAGAATCCCATCCTTTTCACGTTTAATGTGGGGCGATTATGCCTACGTGATGCAATGAAATGATTGCATTGAGATGAAATGATGAGCATAGTGTAGGCATTGAGGTGTGGCAACAGGCTACTACATCCAGGTACTTGATAGCCAACATGGCTACTAAGTCATTGATGAGCAGGTAGCACACTCAGTGGTCAAAGGATGATTCATATTCCTTGACAGGTAGAGTAAAATGATAGGCGATTTCAACCCAACCTCAAAAAAAAAAAAAAAACAAAAAACAATGTAACTGAAAAGCTGGCCTGCTTAACATTCTCTTACCATTGCTGAGTGAAAGGGCTGAAAGCAAAGCAATCGGTTAGGAGGCAACTTTACACCAGAGAGAGATTGGGCTGTGTTATAATTCCAGTATTAGCAGTGCTTGATTTTGTCTTTGTGTTACTTTTGTTGATTTTTGCATTATATTCCTAAAAGCTGTGAACTCTCTGTGGGATCTAGGTACAAGCCCTTCCATGCCACTTTCTGGCATCTGCAGTCCTTCACAAGTTTTAGTTCATAGCTGTATTACTCCTAATTCAGCTTCTGTCACCTCGTGGCCTCGCAGGCTCTGTGTATCTCCAAATCCCACTCTTCCTATAAGGATGCCAGCCAGTGGTTTTAGAGCCTGTCTCAACTTGGTAAAAATCTCATTTCAGCTTCATTGCATCTCATAAAACCCTATGACCAGATGAAGTAAATCACACACACACAGGTATCAGCATTCAGACTGCCCTGTAGCCTTTTGGAGGAGACAATTCACCCTGGCTCTCCTATCAGGATCCTACTCATTTACTTGGCAAAATCCATGGTATTTCTCCCCTACAGCTGAACAACACTTGGGTTGTTTCTCATCCCCTTCCTGACCTTTCTTCACCAGTTCTTCTGATTCCTCAGAAATGATGCCTGTCTATCACAGATACCTGGGATTTTTATCTGTTGGTTTCACCTACTGATACATGACCTGATGGCTTGGCTGAACACCTCTCCCAAGCTGAGCTAAATACTTAGGAGTGTTTGGATAAAATAAGTAATATATAGACTTTAATAAATCACTCAAAATCTGACATTCCTTTATGAACATTCCATGTAATTAATAAGAAAAAAATCAAATCTAAATAAAAAAAGAAAAATGTAATCAAGTAGGTTGACAACCAGCAAGAGATAATTAAAATGATCCTGTTTTGTTTCTTACTTTCATTAACATGCAAATGAGATTCATGAAGTTTGATATTGTGTTTCAGCAAGAGCCAGAGAAACAAATTAAGAATGAAAATGAGTCCCACCAATGGAGATTCCTGTTGAGTATATAAATTAATGAAAACTATGATTGCATCCAATTAATAAAATATAATTCTGTGATTTATTGGTCCTCAAAAATGAAACAAAGCTTCATAGATAAATTAAATTTTGATTCTTTTTTGGTGGACCCCACTCTGTGAATGCTGTCAAGATTTAAGAGAAGGGCAATAAATGTTAAACTCTGCTTTACTTTTACAAGCACAAAGTAGATAGACCTTGCTTACAAAGCAGAGTGTTGTAGAAAGGGTGTCCCTGATAGGAGGTGAGGCAATCTAGGATGTCATCCTGAATACAGAGAGAACCCAATGCCTATGCAGTCAGAGATCCAGAATCACAAGTAGGAATCTCTGACAACAAGGTACTTGTAAGAAACAGAGAAGCATGAGCAAATCCAAGGACCTCTGTGTCTCTCACTGAATACAAAGATCTCAGGGTTTCCCTCCATTTGGTACCTTTGCTCTGAGAAATACACCAAAGTGCTTACCTCGAATAATTTGAGATTTTAATCATATCGAAAAAAAGCTTAAAACCATGTCAAAGGGTCATACAAACATGTCTATAGTCATTGTAACTGAGTGATGTATAATGTATACCAGATGACAAAATGCACATACATACACACGCATGCATGCACACACGCACGCAAGCGCGCACACACACACACACACACACACACACACACACACACACACACTGTTAGGTCCAAAGTTCCACATACTCAAACTCAAGCATTAAGCAACAGCACCAAGAAGAGCAATAACAGCAAGGAATAGATTCTGCAGCATGGTGGAAGAGGAAATAACACTCAAGCAAAGTACGGTTTTGAAATTATGAGTTGTTGGGAGTCTGCTTTTTTATCTGTTAAAATGGCTTCCTATTTGTCAGTGTGTCCCTCACATGTTTGTGCTGATGTCTTTGACCCCAGTATATTAAAGAATGTAACCTCGGTGACAGTCATTTAGTTCATGGGTGTGTGGCATGGCAAGCTCTCATATCTCCTGCCAATGAATTGTTTTTGTCTTCCCTTTCCCTGAATCATATGCAAGTCATCCCTCGAGCCCAGCCTACTTAAAAAATACAAACAACTAGAATTGAGTATTTCTCAAGGGGCAGAAAAGCTTTAAGAAGCTCTTGATCCCCAACAACAAAGAAAGCCATGTCAACCACATCAAGAATTAAACAAAATAGGAATTATTATTTTCAAATACATAGCATGCTTTAAAATTACTTCTTGCAGACCCCTTTAACTTGAAATAGGAAGCCAATTAAGTTCCCATCATTCCTATATCTATAACGATTGCAAATCATTGCTATTTAACTTTACTAGATACATAAAAAACTCACCAGATTGAAGAAACTAAATTCTTTGGATGTTAAAATGATGGCATAGAGTTTTCTGGTAGGATGTATTTCTTTGTCTTTCCTGAATGGAAGCCAGGTGTCTTAAACGTCTATTTTTTCATCATTGGCCTATTTAGACATTAATTTCTTTTCAGAGCATATCACTTGCAACGCTTTTATTAAGAAAATGGAAAATTCACAAGATTCATCCTGAGTCCAAGGGTTGGAGGGGAGAGCATACTTACCATCTCTTCGATTCAACCTTGCGAATCCAGGACCATGACTGCTGGAGAGCTCAGAAGAACTGCTGAAGGATGCCGGAGGCAAGGCAGACACCAGGGGCTCATCACAGTCATCTGCCAGGAGGGAAAATGCCACGTTCCAGTGAGCACAGAGCTGACAGTTCTCTTCAAATCAATAGACACAACAAATAAACACAACATCAAAACGAGGATCTAAGCCACGCGTGGCAGCACGTGCCTGCAATCTTAGTGTGCAGCAGGAAGGTGCAGGGTGACCAGAAGTTCAAGGTCATCCTCAGATACGCGGCGAGTTCAAAACCATCCTGGGCTGCAAGAAACTCCGTCTCAAAATAAGTAAACAAGCAGACCTAGATTCTCTAGAACTATGCCTATTTTGCATGCACTATGCTGCCAAAAGTCTGGCAAGGTCAGTAGCCATAGAAAAACAACTGATAGATGAGAGATTGTAGAAACAGAGAAAGAGAGAAAGGAGACATTATAGGAATTAAAAAATAAAATATGGTGAGATCAAAAGGTATGCTTTAAAAAAGTTTTTTTTTTATCATGAGCAAAAAAATGCATAAATTTAAGTACACTAAAATGAACCTTGTGACTTGCTGGAATATACCTGTAATCCCAGGAATTCAGAAAACTGCTACATAAAGATCTCAAGGTCAAAGCCCAGCTGGGCTAGACAGTGAACTCAAGGACCCACAGTCACAATAGGAAGACCCTATCCCAAATTATTTACAAAAGCAGAACGAAGGCTGGGTATCTAGCAAAGCGGTAGGGTGCGTGCCTAGCATATGCAAGGCCCTGGGTTCAACCTCTAGGTTCCCAGAATAAAAAGAACCGATGGTTTCTAAAATACACTCTACAGTGGGAAAAAAAACAATCACAAAATGTATCAAGTTCATCTAAAAGAAACAAATGAGACATAGATGTTTCTATAAAAATGTAAAAGTTTGTTGAGATGCTTAGAAATTTATAGAACGTATGAAAGAAATATTTAAAGAGGAAAGAAACACATGGAGACTTGTATCTGAAAGAATGATTATAAAAGAACCATAAACCAGGACACAATCCAGGAGCCTGAGTAGAGAAGTCGTTTTAAGGGAAGAAAAATAGATATACCTTCCATTTTGTTAGAAAACACACGAGATACCAGGCACATTGATTGACGCACAAACTTCAAAAACACCAAAACTACAAGTAGATACATCTTTACAAGTAATGAGTGGACAAACTGTACAGGGTCCAAAAAGGCCAAAGGAACTGAAGGATGTGGGTCAGGAGGAGTCCCTCCATACTTATGAGAAAATAGCATAGGTGTCTGAAGGGAACACTGCTGCAAATTCTTAGACGTCAATGCATGTCTGCTCTTGTAGTTCATTTATTTCTACATTAGCCTCCCTGAAGCTTATGATGCTATTAATATTTCTCAGTGTTCAAAGGTTTATATTTCTTTGTGTTTTTATTTCTCTTGTATCTGTACTCAAGTCTTCATCTAATTTTAAAAAACTTAATAAAGTGGGATTCTGAGATCATTTAAAGCCAAAAAAAGAAAAGAAAAGAAGGAAGGAAGGAAGGAAGGAAGGAAGGAAGGAAGGAAGGAAGGAAGGAAAGAAAGAAAGAAAGAAAGAAAGAAAGAAAGAAAGAAAGAAAGAAGGAAAGAAGGAAGGAAGGAAGGAAGGAAGGAAGGAAGGAAAGAAAGAAAGAAAGAAAGAAAGAAAGAAAGAAAGAAAGAAAGAAAGAAAGAAAGAAAGGAAATAGCATAGGTAACTACTTGTAGAACAGCTGGTCAATCTGAACTTCAGCATGCTCCAAGACTCCACTAGCTCCACTAAGGAGCAAGTGCTTCTGGGAATGGCTTACCCATGAGGAACAACAGTCTCAAGAGGCCTTCTGAATGCCACAAGAGTGATATACAAATGCCAGCAGTTTTCACTTCCCATCAAACCAACAAAGCTGGACACCACTGAATGAGCTGCAGACGCGAGGGTCTCTGCACTCAGAGGCACGTCCATCATCCATAACAGCAAAGAACCATTCACAACTCACATGTAGTGTCCAAAGAACAGACAATGACAGCATAGTTCACCATGAAATAATACACGGCAATGAAAAGGAGCAACAGCAATGCAAAATGGTTAGCTCATAGGAATATAATTTTAGTGGGAAAATATTGAGTTATAACAGCAGATCTGCTAGTTTTGGGAATTTGTAAATGAAAAGATAAATAACCTGTTGTTTAGAAGCATACATGATTTGTCATTCAAATTATTTTAAGAGAAGGATTGAAACTGTAAGACTTCAGGATTTGTTTGTACCATGGGGTAGACTCAAGATGAGAAGAAAGTACCCAGGATGAAATCGCCAAAGGTCAAAGTTTGGGTATTAATGGCACCTTCCAAAGATTCCATTTTGTTATAACACTTCAAAAATACACAAGCATTGGCCGATATGCATATGCCTGTGCAGATCTTAGGCTCTGTTAAAGTAGAGACAAGTCTCCATCTATTTATCTTAAATGTATATCACATAGACTGCTCTTTGTGTGTAATCATGGGAAGGGACACATATGTATGGGTGTTTGCATGCACATGGAGGCCAGAGCTCAACTCAGGCTTCTCACTGGTCTGGAGGTTATGGAGAAAGCTGGGCTGCATGCGCAACCTCCTTCTATGTCCCTGCTGCTGGGATGACAATTGTTGCCAGCACATCCAGCTTTTGTAGGCAGGCTCCCGGGATTGAACTCTGATTCTCAAACTTGATCCTCAAGAATGTTACAAACCCATCTCTCTCTCTCCAGCCCCACATATACTGCTTTTACTGTTAAACAGCAAAGTACAAAAAAAAAAAAAATACAGTGATAATGCTTGCTTTTGATAGTGACACATGCTTAATGTACTCTGAATGAGCTTTAAAGCACTTTCCTTTTTGAATTAAGAAGTTACTCTCACTTCTGCTTTAATCAGAATAAAAGCTCCTACTTAATATTTTTATGTATCTTAGTAATTTAAAAGCATGCAGGGTTATTGTCTCAAATGTTTTCTTTGACAGTAATTTAATTTAGATTAATTCAAAAGTTATCTGGATTCACCTGAAACGTTACAGAGTTCTTTCTGCCTGAACATAGCTTGCTCTTGAATGACTTTCACAAGAATTTGCCCAATGTATCCTTGTTTTCTGGTCCTCTTTTGAGGTTTCTTGGTTTGTTCTTTGGGGTTTTACTCCGTGTTAGCAATCAAAACCACGGCCCCAAGCACGCCAGGCAAGCACTCTACCAGCTGAGCCCCAGCCCCAGCTCCCCATTTAGTTTCTTAAGATTATCTCATTTCCATGTATAGCTCACTTTTCCCTCTTTTGTACCTCCAATTCTCTAGCTGACTCTTAAGGAAGACAGGTTCTTGCATGTCTATTGATTAGCTTAAGTGCTAACACCAGCCATTCTAGTTGTTAACTCAAGTAGTAAGGGGCTTAGACATTAAAGGACTTACAACCTACGGAGTGTTGGAGGGGGTGGGTGGTTGTACCCAATTATAAAAGCAACAACCAGAATGCTTTAGTACACTGTGGGAGCTAAAGTGTGTGTGTGTGTGTGTGTGTGTGTGTGTGTGTGTGTGTACACAGAAGGGCATTATGTATACATGGGGACAGTGTGTGTGTGTGTGTGTGTGTGTGTGTGTGTGTGTGTACGAGCGCGTGTTCACTAAAACTGCCTGCCTTTGGGGTCATTATCAGTATGCAGGTGTGCGATGCAAGGGGCTATTTAACTGCATCTCAAATCAATTACGCAAATGAGGATCGACTCGGCAAACGTAAAGAGCACCTCTGCTGCAGCCACTCTGGAAGGTATATATTTATTGCCCATTTGTTTTTGTCAACTGTAAATTGAGAATCCATACTGCTCCACTTTTAGTTTTTAAAGAACAGGACTGAAATAAGAGAAGGGGTCATTTTTTCCCATTTGTGGGGAGAGGGGCAGGCAACCTGGGAGGGAGGTGGATCATGGAAGGTGTGAGTGGGGAACTCTGAGGTTGGGTCAAGTTCCAATTGGACCTTCACATGCGTGACTCTCTTCTTTCCCACAAGGCTGCAAATCCTCTACATGCTGCTGTAAGTCTTCCCAACAGTAGGCAGTTTAGTCATTCGTCCCCAGCTAACTATAACATAGTGCATACTTGGAGGACTTAGACACTCTCACACACATAGTAACCGGCCTTTCTTCTTCTTCATTGAGATTTTAATATTAATAACTTATCAATGAAGTCTTTGAGGCACAAAGCTTAGCTCACTCTCTTATCTTCCTGTAGCAGGATGGAGACATTTATAAATCAAGTTGGAGCAGAAAATCAAGCATATAAGAACACCATGATTATAAAGAGCATTCCTTTAGTTTCTGCTGTCTGAATGCGATGGGGCACCATGGCAGCGTTGCTAAAATGTGTCTTGAGAAGTTATTCTCTCAAGTTCAGGGTTTCCCATGCTGTTGTTCATTACACGTTTGATATTCAATAGTTTTGACCACAAGAGGGGAAGACCTTGGGCAGCAGTAATGAGTCTGAGGTGACCAAACAGGGCATTTCCCTGTGACTATTAATAGGATGAAATTGTAGATTACATACAGGCTTCCTGTGAGTTTCGTTCCAAACTTTCTCAGATGGCAGTCGTAAAAGGAGAGTTCTGAACTGATGGCATTGAGGGACAATGTCTCGGGTCAAAGATTCTCAACCAGAGCAGACTGCAGCCCTGAGAGGCACTGAGCAATGGCTGTTGGAGGCATGTTCCTCCCAGCGACCTGTAGATCAGGTACAGAGACGGTCTTCGGCACACTCTCTAATATACAGGGCATGACTCCACAGTACAAATCCCAATGATGCTGAGGCTGGAAAAGAGCATTCCTGATTCAACACCCAGCCTTCTGCTGGAGCAGCCTCTCAGAGGGGAATCTCCAGCTTCCTCTCATATTTCAGCGTGGATGAAGCTCTAATTTGCAGCATTTTTGCATTTGAATAACGATCATTCAGGACGTTTTGGTATATACGCATTGACGCCAGGAGGCGTGCAACACTGGAATGACAGGCTACTCTAGCTCAACACAAAATTATGTTTTTGTTATTAAGTACTAGATCAGATCATAACAGCACCCTGGTCTCTTCACTGCCAGTAATGTTGTTGGCAAAAATAAAAGTAAGTAGAGGGAAATAACAAGACACAGGGAAAATGATGGGTGCATTGATTGTGGAAGGGAATAACATGGTTGCCAGACATTTTAGAGAAGATTACAGAATTCAAAATGGTAGCAGAGCAAATTGGGATATTATTAGACATTTCTATTAGCATAAGAAACTTTCATTATTCTGCTTTTTAAAAAATTATAACACCTTTTTTGGCATTTTTAAAAGTCATAGCAGAATTTCTGCTTTCTCCTTGATATCAGTGGAAAGTAGTAAAACTGCAGATTTTAGTCTTTTTGTTTAAAAAAGTGGTTCTCAACCTGAGGGTGATGACCTTTTGGGAGGTCAAATGGCCCTTTCACAGGGGTTGCCTAAGAGCATTGGAAAACACAGACATTTACATTATAATTCCTAACAATAGTAAAATTACAGTTATGAAATAGCAAAAAATTAATTTTATGATTGGGGTCATCATAACATGAGAACCTGTATCAAATGGTTGCAGCATTTAGGAAAGTTGAAAATCATTTGTTTAAGGGGAAAAAAAGCTATACTTGATTGATTACATTTAGATAGTTAATGAATTATGTTAGAATATCCATAACTGGAAAGAAAGTTTTCTAGCTTGTGTTAAGATACACAGAGAGAAAGTGTGTGTCTGTGTGTGCGCACTGTGCATGCACGTGTAAGCACACCTATGTGGGTGTTGGGTGAAAGAGTCAGAGACAGAAACACTCTAGCTTCCAGATCAATAGTTCAGAAAAGTCAGCATTTGTTTCTTCCATGGGAGAAAAACTTACCCTTGTCATTAAAAAGACAATGATAAATTAGATCTCTTGCAAGCTGTATGCATGAGAACATTCAACATTCTCTCACAAACGGAGGTGCAAGCTGTATTGAAGGTATTTTAATACAGCTCGATAGAAAGTAATTTCCTTTTATTTTGCAAAAGGCTTTAATGCATAATTCTCATAAGTAAGTAAAAGCTGTTCACTTTTTAATAAAAGTAATTCAATTTTCTTAAGCTGTTTGCAATATTACCTGTACTAAGATAATAAGTGTATATTATGGGTGCTTACCACGTTCTCAGTGTTTACATCTCTTACCACCCTCGTTTGGTCCTGATGAATACTCTATACTGTCCTATTAGATACTGGGGCAATTTTGTCCTGGATAATACCGTATCATAAACTATTAACAACTGGGACAATTGAGGGAAAATAAGTTACACTAGTTAAATAAATCACTCGAGGACCCATTAGGAATGAATAGATTTACAGTGTTTCATCCCCTGTTCTGAGCTAAGCACACTGTTTAAAAGAGAATTGGTCTTCTGAAATCTACAATGTAGAAAGTCGGGGCTGATTTGCAAAAACAGGCAGCTTAACTGCTGCTGAGTAACCGCCTTCTCTGATATTCCGAAAAGCTGCCAAAACCATTTGCATCCTTGCTAATGAATCATACATTGCAATGGAGATTGGCATGGGAGGGGGTGGAGGGCGGGAAGATGATTTTCTTAAAAGTTCCCTTATACTAGAGGCAGCGATGACTCATTTTATAGGGAGCTTTGAAAACATCAGAGCTTCAATTCTTTGAGGAAATGGATTTCACAGACCTGGTCCATTGACAGTTTTAGGATTAAGGAATGGCCTCTTCCTCAAGAAAAAATCCATATCCTTGAAAAAAAATTATTCTAATCTATATTTTTGAAAGCTCATCTACTTGAAATTGGAAACCATGAACTAATTTAAAAGGTAAAGTATACGATTATGCTGGTGTATCCTACCAAAAACTACTCTGAGCAAGACAAGATTTCATCCCCAACCACAGTATTCTTTTTCACTCTTGGTTTCCTGAGTTCAGGCAGTCCTGTCTTCTGACCTGACCTGACCCACCGCCTGTATCTGCACCTGGTGTGTCTCTGATGTCTGTCTAGTGAGAGACTGGATATAGGAGGAGCAAAGGCCAAACCACATGAAAAAACAGGCTTCAGCAGCCAATTCCAGAACCCAACATGAGCTCCTCAAGGGAGTGCCTGCCAAGAGCCAGGTTTTGGCAGCTAACAGACAGGTTCCCCAACGTTTGTCTCTGCTTCCACGTTAAGAGCGGCTACAAACCAAGTCAAATATGTGATCCCAATCAATCTCAGGGGATGCCCTGCTTCTACTTAGCCTGGTCACAGCTGTCCCATGCCTGAGGCCTCTAATCAGGGTACACGGGAGCCCTCTCTGATTTCAACTCTCTTCTGCTTGCCTTTGAATCTCTGTCAAGCCTAAGTGCCAGCAAACAGTGAATAAATAGCCTCCGCTGGTCCTCATTCGGGTGCTCTGCATCTCTTTCCACTCCAGGGAGCTCTTCTCTGCTCTCGCATCTCACCTCTCCAGGCATAGGCACCCATGCGCTCAGAAGCCACACAACGGAAATCCCACCCACAGTCTGCCTTGAGGATGCATGGAAGAGCTGGGTGAATTTAGTGTGGTTGAAAAGTGATCAGTTCCAGAATTCATGTATGCATGTATAAATACACACACACACACACACATATATTCCATATAGAGACATTTCTATGAATATGTACATCGATATATACCTGTTATGAACCGGCTCCAGGTAGTCTTACCTGAAGCAGGCACCTTAGAGGATTCATTTGAGCTACAGAGTAGAACCACATGGGAGAGATTTCAAACCTCCGCTCTCTATGCCCCACAGCCAGGACCATGCTATTCTGGTAACTACTAAAATAGATGTGCAAAGGAATGCCTGTCCATCCAAGTGTTTTGTTGCTTTCACAAATGTCTTCATGCTTTATGCTGGTGTTTCATGGGTCTGTTTTAGGACTGAAGAAACGGCTATGATATCACACTCACCCCTTTCTCCCTACAAAGCCATGTAGACTGAGCACACAGAGGCAGCTACTTTGCAGTGACGTGGTGACGGTGGGTACATGGGGAGTATAAGTTTTAAAGAAAAGTGAAAATGCTAGTGGACTTGAGTAAAAGAGAGAAACTGGATGCAGAGGTGACAGCATGGTGATGAGCTTTTGCAGGCGACCCTAGTTCAGTTCCCAGCACCTGTGTTGGGTGGCTCACAACCACCTGTAACTCCAGCTCCAGGGAACCCAATGCCTCTCACCTTGGAGGGCACCTGCACTCGTGTGCACACACCAAACACCCACATCCACACACCTAGGAATGCACACAATTCTAAATAAAAATAAAAGGGGACATACTGAGAAAAAGAAGAAGTTTTAGGGGAAATGAAGGTGCAAATGAGACGAAGTAAGGTCCAGCATCTTCTTCCGCAGGCAACAGAACAGGCAGCACACACGCTGATCTCATCATCTCATCCTTCCCTAAAATAACATCTCAGCAAAACTAAACACTAGTGAGGGCGGGCGACTACAAACTCCTTAGCTTCTCTGAGTCTTAATTTGACTTTGACAGGAAAATTAACATTCACTTGAGGATAGTGGTTTTAGATATATTAAAAGGGATAAACATGAGCTTCTAACTGTCAGTCAGTGGCTTAAATTTAAAAAAAAAAAATAGCATATGGCTGCAATTTAAAACAAGTAAATATTTATCAGCATGTTTACACAAGCCTCGCTCAAGACAGACATGCTTCCCACACAGTTCGCATAGGCAGCAATCTATAAGTGCCTGCGCATCTTTCTCTCCACAAGGATGGGCAAGCTGTAGTCGTGGCTGCTAATGCTCGTGGTGTTAATGGGGTAGCTTTCGTGCGGAGGCAAACACTGGCTTATGCGCTCCAAGTTACAGCCTGCCTTTAAAGAGCTTTCCCAATTAATCTTCACAAATTAATGGATTAATGGGAAGGCAGTTAACTTTTAACGACAGCACAGCCAGAGGCTGATTGATTTTGGAGTTTTAATAGCAACTATTTAAATTCTAGATATTAGAACAAAGAGACCCACAAATCCACCCATGAAAACAACCAAGGTGAAGGAGTGAAAGAAGCAATTGTTTTGAAGTCAAGTGAACATCGGTACTTTACTAGTCTATGTAGTTCACAGACTTTCATCAACAGATACCTTGACTACATTGGCCACTGTGTCTCCTCAGTAATGATAGGAGAAATGGAAGGTTATGGAGCAAGCTTTTCAGCAGTTTATTGTACATGGATTTAAGATAAATACTTAGCCTAGGGGGTTAGGGATGGTGTGGGCAGGCAAGATTCTGGGGAATGTGGACAGAGAATATTCCACAAAAGCCCACCCCTGCATGAATAGCTACAGGTAGGCAATGGCAGCTGAGAGAGATAGAAACATTTTCCTGCAGGGATGAGACCCTTCTGATTGTCCAGTCCCAAGTCATCAGCTCTGGACATAGGCACACACGAGCAGAACTAAATGGACTCAATAAGGTATATGCATATATATGTAACAATAAAAACTGGAAGAAGAGACAGGGGGTGAAAATGACACAGAGGAAGTAACCACAAGTGACATGCTCAAAAATAAATTTCAAAGTTTTCTATAAAAAAAAAAAGCTACCCAGAAGAATTAGTGGATAGAAGTTTAACATAATTTAAAAACATATTTAGATATTCTTTAAACATATCGCATAGTTAAATATATTTTATACTTAGAAGTATTTAAATACATAACATAGCTAATTAAATATGTTTATATTTAGATCTAGTTTGATGTACATGAGATGTTGGAGCACATTGCCGTTTCCTTCCAAAAGTCTCTGATTCATTCACTTTTCACTCCCTCATACACACTTCACTTCATTTGCTTGTTAGGGAGGCAAGAAAACTGGAACAATGAACATTGGTGGCTGAAGTAATGACTGCTAGTTGACACGGGTGACATTTCCATATGTTGTCCCTCCTCTCAAGGTCTGAGGATTGTCATTCTTCTCTGCTGCTTCTAGAATCATAAATTAATTATAACATTTTATTTACGTGTGGTCAAACTTACTTTTTTTTCTTATTTCACACTCATCTTTAGTTTTGTTTATGCTTTTTTTAATTAAATGAAAAATGCTTGCTTTGGCTGAGTATTGAGTATGTATACCTTTCATCATCAAAAATTGTCTCTAATTCTGTGTGTGTGTGTGTGTGTGTGTGTGTGTGTGGTGTGTGTTTATATGTGCTATACCTATACTTATGTGCATTTCTGTGTGGAGGCCAGAAGTCAGCCTCAGATGTGGCTCCTGCCAGGGTTTCTCAGGTGGCCTGGTCTTATCACTTAGGCCTGGCTTGATGACCAGTGAGCCCCAGAGATCCGCCTGTCTCTGCCTTTCCAGCATGGGTATTAAAAGTTCACACCAACATGCTCTACTTTTTTTTTCTTCCCTCATGTAATCTGGGTATCACTCCAGTCCTCATGCTTCTGTGCCAAGCACTTAACTTACTCAGCCGTCTTCCCTAGCTCCTTGTTGATCTCTTGGTCAAGTAGTATATTTAACCGAAGTGACACAGGAGATGATGGGAATTGAGAAATGTGGGCTCCGGATCCAGAGAAGCCTTAAATGCTTGCTCAGGCACTTCCCAGGGTCTGATCCACACTCCTCCAGCTTGACACGCTTCTGCCTACAATGCACACTAAAGCATCCTTGACAGAAGAGCTTGATCGCTTCATGTGATAAAATCCCTAAGATATAGAAAGCATAGGACAAGGTACTCATAATAATGCATCTCTCTCTTTGATTCCCAGTTCCAGTGAATAAAGAAAAAAATGTATTTTTGAGGAGTTATTAATATGCTTGTCTTGAATGCACCACCTTTGAAATTAGTGTGATAAATGGATTTAGCACATTCGTGGAAACAAAACATTCATAGCAGGTGGCACAGGAGTCATTAGAGGTACAAGAATATTGACTTCTTTCCTCTGGCATCTTACATCCAAATCTTCTGACTTGAAGACGACACTCAGACATCTTACTTTCTCTTACAGTACTCTGCTTCCTGTAACCATTCCAACTAGACACACTCTACCTTGAGTTGGGGACCTATCTGACTAAGTGGCCTTAGGGTTTTGTTTGATTGCTTCTTCACTTAGAGATCAGGGTGTCAGGAAGAAGAATTTGGTAAAACTGTGGGGCCCACTAACTGTGTGCACTGAGGAACAATCATTGAGGAAAGACAGATCCTTAGAATGATAGCGATGAATTTCATAGCACCATCCTCCAAGTAGAACAAAGGCCGTCTTCACAAGACCAGCTGTGTCTGCTCACAAGCTAGGTTTGTGGACTGTTGACATGCCCTCACAGAAGGAGGGGGGAGCCAGGAGGGTCACTGACCCCTTCACCTGAATATCTGCCCTCTCCTCCCATCCAGTGGTAGGCAATTCTACTTTCATTGCACAAAGTCTTCGGGATCTCAACTTTTGAAGGGGTACTAGACTATACAGTCTAGGATTGGGGAGAGTTCTCCCTTTATATGACTATAGAGAAGCCATTGTCCACGCAGGCTGAGGATTTTTCAGTGAGGTTACTTTGGGGGTCACTCATGTTCTTGTCAATAACATCTTATCCATAAGCCCAGTAAACTATTGGTTCCTCAAGGGGAGCCTTGGTATAACTGAGCTTTGTTTTATCATTGGAACCTGAAAATGATAGAGGATGTAAGATGTTGTTCCAGGGAGGAATTCTCAAAACGAGTGCTTCAAAATTAAAACAGTAAGCCCCCAAGAAAAACAGTGGGCCGTGCCTGACATCTAACGTTCATTCCCTACTGCTAAGTCTTATACACTCCATTCAATAGCCAGATCTACCATAGTTCATAGTCTTAACTAGATGCTCAACTAAGCCTGACATTCAAAAGTCTTAAAGACCTGATTTAAAAGCAGATGATGGAAATAAATGACTAATCACTCAGCTTGAGAGAACACAACATAAGGAACACAAAGGAAGTTCAGAGAGGGAATTAATAAAAAAAATGAAAGCTGGTCAGTTGGGAAATATAGAAATACCAAAATAAAATTAAATTAACCTAAGATCTGCTTCATTCAGAGGAACATAATCAATCATTTAAAAAAAAGTTAGTCCCAGGGGTAAGCAGAACTATGTAAAATACAAACCAACAGGATTTCATTATCTTCTTCCTTTTTTTTCTTTTCTGCTAAGTTCAAGGAAATTTTTTTGAATAAATTTCTACAGACAATGGCTTGCTCTTCAGAGCCCAAAGACAGAAGCAGAGCAAGGAAGAGATAAGTGACTATAATGTTCATTTACCATTTGCTTCCCTAACAAACTGTTGTGCACTCAGCATCTCAAAATGACACCCATTTATTATCCTGCAGCCCTGAGTGTCAGAAATCCACAATCAGCTCAAATGGGCTAAAATCAAAGTGTCTGTGAGGCAATGTTGCTGAGGAGGCTCAAGAGAATAATAACTGTCGCTTTCCAGCAGCCAAAGGTCACCTGCAGTGACCTGCAAGGTCGGGTCCTGCACTTGACCTTAACATCAACCACCAACCCTTCTCTAACTCTCCTACCACCCTCTGTCTCTTCCTAGGATCCCTTTGGTTATATGAGACCAATATGGACAACCCAGGGAAACCCAGCTCGAGTCCTTCGCTTAGCCACCATCTTCAAAGTGGCTTCAACCATGTTTAGTAACATAATCAGAGTCCAGAAAAGCCTTCTAGAATTGCACATGAACATAAGTTCGGCACTTGGGTGGCTAAGCTAGAAGAATCAGGAATTTGAGGATAGCCTGGACTATATAATGAAAGCACTTAGTGCCCCTTGTTTTACCAGTACTATGTACATTTATATAATTGTGACTTTCAACACCTGTTAATTCAAGAGTTTCCAGAGTTCAAACTATTTTCAAAGTTTTTAAGATCTTCGTGGGTATGATGTGTGTGTGTGTGTGTTTGTGTGTGTGTATATCAGTGTGTGTGAGTGCATGAATGTGCAAATTCATGCACAAGCAGATACGCCCAAAGGCCAGCAAAGGGTATCAGATCCCCTGGAGATGGAGTTACAGGTCCTTGGCAGTGGCCTGGAGTGGGTGCTGGGAACAAAACTAAGGTCCTCTGAAGAGCAGGGCATGCTTTTAGACACTGGGACGCTCCTCCAGGTGAAAACTAAAGAAGCTTCAACATCTGCATCTCTTAGAAAATTGGGTAAGAACAATTCCCTGAGATGGAGAGAGAGAGAGAAGGCAGCATTCAAGCCCTAAGCATTCCTTACCGTCCGCCTCCCCTCTAAGTCAAGAGGATTTTACAGAATCAAAATGAAGTAAAATCGCCCTTCCAATGCATGGTTCACCTATGAGGGAACAGTTTTAATGTTCCAAGAGGCCATATGTTTTCTTCCTACCTCTTGAGTTTTAGAGTTGTTTTCTGCTTACTACAGAAAAAATGGAAGTGAAAACTACTTATGAAGCAGAAATCAAGAGGTTTTGGTTAGTAAGGAAAGCGAAAAAGATTGGGAGAACATGAGCACTATAGATAGCTCAAGGATGCACTGAGAATGTTCTCACTAACGCTGTGCTGACTGCACCGTGGATGCGTGAAGTAACAGTACGGCCCCATGGACACGCTATTTGCATTAACTGATAAAATTGCCATGTTTCAAACTTTGATTCCTGGAGGGAAAATTGGGTAAGCCTCAATTCACATTTTCATTCTAGTCATATTAGGTGGTATTTTGACATCAAGGAAGAAATACTCCATCTTATTACCAAATCATTCTGAGAGTCGTTATTTGTGCCACTGACCACAACCATGCACACTTAAAAATAGAGGCCGAAGTGGCTTTAAGTGATAAGGATTTTTTTTTTTCTGAAGACAAGTGGATTTTAGCAGGGGAGGCCACAGAGCTATTTTAATAAACAGCTATTTCTCGCCAAGGAAGGAAAATCAAGCCAACTAGAAACAATACGCTTCTCTGAACAATAACATATGAGATTAGGCGGAAGCTGTTTCCATTTCATTGGTTAAGATTATTGTGTTTGATTTCATAATCAAGCAAGGGACGGGTTTGGCTGGCCTCAGAGGTTGCTTTCCACTGTGTTGGCAGCTTAACTAAAAGCTGGCTGGGCAGGTGTGAATTAGCTCCATGACAGATCCGACTGGGTTCCATAAACACGGCCTGTCCCATAAAGCCGGGCCCCTGGCCAGGGAACCGCTGGATCAAATGCAAATGTTCCAAACACCTGGCCCACGTAAAAACAGCCGGCTCTGATGCCTGGACTCTTTTCTTTGAGAGGGACAGCTGGTTCTGTAAACCTGTCTTTAGGCAAAACTCCTAAGATGATACCCAAGATTCTAACCCCGGGTGACAAATGTCTTCACGTGTTCTATTCCAGGTGAGTGCAAGCGGAACCGTTACAGGTGATCTGTTGACATTGGTGTGGTTACATAATATCACCCAGCAAAAGAGATTTGGGACATAGAGTTAAATTGATTAAAATTTGGAACTGAGGGTATATAGCCCATCTGATGAAGGGCTTGCCTAGCATGCATGAAACCCTGAGCTCCACCCCCAATATCTCAAAAACTGGGTGCATGCTTGTATCTCCAACACAGGAGAAGCAGAGGCAAGCGGATCAAGAGTTTGAGGTCATTCTTGACTACTTAGCAAGTATATAAATGTAAGACGAGCCTGGCTTTCATGGGACTCTCTCCCCAACCCACCCCCAAAATCCTTATTATTTTATATTCAAATACTAAAAGGTGAGGTCATCCTGCCCTTCAAAAAGCCTAAAGGACAGAAACAGAAAGAAATCAGAGAGATGAAGGAAATTTCTCCTTCTCATCTTCAAGATGCAAATTGCCAAGTCATTGACTGGTGCCCCTTGGTAAGATGCAGGAGTTGTTCCTCCCATAGGACCTGAGATTCCAGTTGGAAACACACAAGAAAACATGACATGTGCTGCCAGAAATTGAATTCTGCTGAAAACTTGTCACCTGGGGAGTGTCCTTAATGTCGCTAGGTCCTTTGTCTCTTTATGAAGCTGTTGTGTCCTTTCCAACATTCTGGTGGCATCCCTTCATAATTAGACAAATTCTGGCAATCCATTTGCTTCTAGATCTTTCCTTAGATGAGTCCAGATATACTCTGCAAGCACTTTGTCACTTGTTAATACTGTCATAGACATGCGTTTTTTTAAGTCAGTCATGAATTTTAAGATCATGGATTAGTTAAAAATAGAAAATATGTTTCACCATGTCTTTTTTTGCACAGTCTAACATAAGCTACCTTTGGCCTCAAACACACCTCAAAAAAATCCTTTTAAATTGGTCATTTAAAACTCAAATTGCTAAGTTTAAAATCATTAGTTTAAGGCAATTCTTGAAGTTCTCAATAAGACAGTACTAAAAGCGGTTTTCATATATTCCCTATTTGGTTCTTCGAGATACCTTGTTTAGCAAAACATTGTCTCAGCTAGGCATGGTGCAACATGTTTGTGATCCAGCACTCAGGAGGTTGGAAAAAAAATCTTGAGTCCAAACTAAGACTGCAAAATAAAATAAACTGAAATTGAACAATTCCAAACGAAAAGGCAAAACTCAATAGTCTTTCTCAAGCTTCTCTTTTGGGTCCCATTTTTACAGATATTTCCTCCCACACCTTCATTAGAATTAGAGATTTGAATTGTGTAGCTTTAAAATTCAAGTTCTAATTTAAGCACTAGCGAGTATTTGAATAAATAATATAACTTTGACTTTGTTTTTATGTCTATCATTCCCCATTTTCGTTTAAGTTCTGACAAAATGCTATTGAGCTGACCAAGTATTTGTTTGTTTGCTCATTCACCCCATAGGCACTCTATTATCAAAGTCATCCCTCCCATTGATCTATAATTCAAATACCTCTCTGACATGTGTCAAAATGTTTGATATACTGCAAATTGGCTTCATGCTTAGAAAGGAAGACAGCCATAGAATAACTTGACCCACACCAATATACCAGTGAAATTTTAACTGGGTCTCTGTAGAGAAAGAGTGCTAAGAGAAAGATGATTAATCTGGATTATCAAATTGACTGGACTAAGAGAGCAAGATTAACAAAGCATAAGTCTGGGTGTGTGTGAGAGTGGCCAAGAATTTTGACCTACCCAATGACTTAACTCACGGATGAATTAGAATCTTGAACAGACGACTTGGGGGTTAGAAGAACTGTGGGAAGTGGAGCCCGGTTGGAGGAAGTGGGTAAGAAGAAGCGAGTATTTGAAGAACACGTTTTGGCTCCCAGATCCTTCCTGTTACTGTCTAGACTTCCTGGCCACCCTGAGGTGAATAGCTCTGCTCCACTGTGCCCTCTGCCATGATGCTCTGCCTAACCTTGGGTCCAAATCAATGGAGCCAGCAGACCATGGAGAGAGGTCTCTGAAACCACGAACCTCAACAAGTCTTCCTTCCATTAAAACCCTGGCAAATAAGCCATGACAGTTATAGATATTCATGTTATGTCCCAGTCAGTTAAATCCTCACACGAACCCCTTGAAGAACATCTGTCTGTTTCCTAGGTGCTGCGCTGGAGGTCAGAGAATTTAAATTTCTGGCTGAAGTCTTTGGGCATATGTTTATTTTCCCACTAAGTTCTATTACGATGCTGATTACGCTGCCAGCACCACTTTCCCATATTATTATCTGACCATTCTTTTGCTTCCCTAGTGTATGGGGGTGCATAAGTATAAGTGTGTGTGTGTGTGTGTGTGTGTGTGTGTGTGTGTGTGTGTGTGTGTGTGTGCAGGTACAGGCATGTGAGTATTTGTGTTCATGAAATGGCCAGAGGACAGTCTCGGGAGTCTGTCTACCTTCTAGACATCAGTCTCTTATGGCCCGGAACTTAGCAATTAGGCTGGACTGGCTGGCCAGTGAGTCCACGGGAGCTTCTTTCTGCCTTTCTCTATGCTTGCACTCTAAGCATGTGCTACAACGCCTGACATTTTTCTTGGGTTCTGCAGGTGGAGTTCAGTTCCTCCGGTTTTGCAAGGGAAGTTGTTTGCCAACTGAACTCTTCTCCCAACCCCTACTGTCTGAACTCAGAAAGAGTCACCGGAGCAAATATTTGAAGGCACTGTTTTCAGTGGGGCATGATGGAGGGGTGAACGAGGCACACCACATAACGACAGCGATCGAACATATTCTCTGGAGCAAGATTTCTTTAGATGTGCCCCCAATGAGATGCCAGACATCACTATTAAAGATAAGTTAAATTTCTGAACACAGGACATCGTCACCAATGAAACTAGGAAAGTCAGAGTACAGAGAAACTGGCAGATGCCCCTCACCTTAGCATCTCTGCTGCTCCACCTCCCCGTCTCTACTGGCTCTTGGGACTGTGTCCCCCTCCCCCCCCCCAGATAATGTCTCTGCTATGAGATGAGAAAGAGAGAGCCTCTAGAAATGTACCGACCATTAGAACAACCTGGAGATGGTTCAGAGTCCAGCTTTCCAATATCCCTGCAGGCAACAGAGCTTTAGAAGCTTTGTGTGACTATGGCATACTGCATGCCATCACAGGCACGCATGTATCCACGTATTCATCATTACTTCCAGGACACGGTCATACCTCTCACTAGCTTTCTATCTGCATTTCAGATTCTAATGCATTTCTCCCACCCTGTGGTACCTGGAACAGAGGCTCTGGCTGCTTCTCAGACTGCCACCACTCACAGGCCCAGGAATGGGGTAATCTAAACAATCTAATTGCCATCCATAAAACCTGGAGCGTTAATTATAAACTCATCTTCAGTTCTACTTGCTCCCACCCCATCAGCCGTTGGTATAGATGTTCCAGGACTATTACATTCTGATTATTACATTCCGGGTCAGCCTGGCTACTCCATTTTGATTAAACTAAGAGTTCCATTTGCGTTTGCTTTGCGGTACCTCTGCTGAGACCCACAGCATGGAATGGCCTCCAGACAAAGACCTGTTGGCTGACCTCCTTGGGCTTAAGTGTTCTCCTTGTTTTTATGGTACCCCGTGTAACACTCTTGCTCAGTAATTAAAATAATGCATTGAAATGCCGTGCCCATGTTTCTTGGCCCTGCTGAAGTGCCCGGCCCCACACTTTGGTTTGAAAGGCCATGCAGGCAGAGAGGAGGGGATGTAGGGATCCTGAACGAGGGTTTGCTCTGATTTGTGTAGTGATTTGTTGCTATGCGAATAGAGGAACAAAGGCTGCAGGGATGGGAAAGTGTCTCTGACTAGAGCTGATCTAAAAAGAATGATTCATCTGACACAGAGAAGTGGAGAGGAGGGACCGAGAAGCAGGGATGGCTTCCCATTTCTAGCTTAATACCAGGTTTATCCGTTCTTACTACAGGAATGTTTCTTTAAATAGTTTGAATATTGAAGGAATATTTTATGAATATTTTGAGGTTTTTAAAAGACTTTTTTTCTGCATCACATGAGCCTATCAAAGGGGACAAGGAGGCTAGGAAAGAGCTCAGCAGGTAAGAACACTGGCTGTTCAAACATGAGGAAAAAAGAGTTCAAATCCTCAGCACCCCTCAGCACTGTGAAGCAAAGACTGGTGGATAACTGTAATTCCCGACCGCTAGCTTAGCTCCAGGTTCAGCAAGAGACCATGTATAAAGGGAGATTGTTTGAAAAAAAAAAAATCTCCTAATCTTCTAGGCTTTTTGCCTAGTAAAAGTTGCAAATTTTAAACTTAATGGCTTGTTTCACAGCCTGGGAATATATATATGTCAAAGATCTTGGGGAAATTTAAATAGTAAATTGGGCTCAAGTAAATTAAATAAAATTACTATCTTAATTCTCGAAGACACTAGGAATCCAATTTTTACTGTAAATCACTTCATGATGTGCACATCTGGAAAGACAATCCCTTTTTACACTTTTTAGAGGTGGAACAAATAGATTAAGCATATTATAGTAACTGAATAAAAACAAACCACTTCGGTTCAGGTACTGTCTCAAAGATTTCACGTTGCAAGGTATTTCTATCAGTAGCTTCAACCTTCTAACAAAGTTGAACATAGTTTGCAGGTTTTAAGCAAAATGTGGATAAAACAATATTTTACAAATACTAAAATCCAAATAGCCAAGAGAGGCTACCCAAGTGGTGTCTTCAATTGTGTGTGTGTGTGTCTGTGTGTCTGTGTGTGTCTGTGTGTGTGTCTGTGTGTGTATCTGTGTGTGTGTGTCTGTGTGTGTGTCTGAGTGTGTGTGCGTGTGTGTGTGTGTGTGTGTGTGTGTGTGTGTGTGTGTGTGTGTGTGTGTGTGTGTGTGTGTGTGTGTGTGTGTGTGTAGAGGGATCTAGGGACTGACCATCTCAGGCAAATGGTTCTGCCACTGAGCTAAAAATCCCAGTCCTAGGACGCTAATTAAAAAGGCTTTAAGGAAACAAGTTGCTGGTTTTCTTGTCCACACATGAACATATAATACTTAAAATGCTTGTAAAACTTAAAACGCTAAGGTTTTTCTGCTGTTTTACAAATGGTCTCCCTTCATACTTTTTATCAGTCTTCCAAGCTCACGTATAAATTTAGTAAAGTTTCTTTCTTTCTTCATGACTTTGTCAAAGGGGGGGGGGGGGACCTTCCAGGTTTATCTTCATAGCTGTATATGTCCAGGGGCAAGTTTTAAAAATGTAACAGTTGCCATTGGAGAGCCAAAGGAAGTCTCAAATGTTTCCTGCCACTGAGTTTTAAATCTCACAAGAGTACAGAAGGATGTAGAACACACTGGAGAACTAAAGCTCTCTGGAGGGGCAATTATCTTGGCTTTTCTCAAATCTTAGGGTATCAGATATGGTCAATAATTCAGAAGCATCTACGGATGGCTGCTGAATCCCCAGGTGTGACCAAGGAAACGGATTCAAAAGGATGTATAGTTTCCAAAAAGGCAAGTTAGGACCACCATCGTGGACCATTGCACTTCCCTTTCCTGACTCTTTTGTCAGGAAGCAGTGTCTACACAACTTTACATGCCTGTTTCCTAGAACACACTTCAGATGGAACACACTTGGAACATTTGTTCAAATGAACTGAATCCAATTCAGGAGCCTGTTTTAAATTCAAATTGAGGAGTTGGTGTAGTGATATTTCATTTGTATTTTAGTAAATAAAGCTTGCCTGAAGGCCACACTGATCAGCCTTACAGACCAGGCAGTGGTGACACACACCTTTAATCCCAGTAGTCGCACTAATTTGCCATAGAAACCGGGCACTAGCGGTGCATGCCTTTAATCCCAGCCCTAGAGAGGAACACAAGATGGGAGGAGACAGTTCTCACACAGCCTCATTCTGAGATTCCTGGAGGCAGGACCACCATGTCAGACTGAGGTAGAGGTAAGAGCTAGTGACTGACTGCTTTGCTTTTCTGGTCTTCAGGGTGAACCCCAATATCTGTCTCTGAGCTTTAACTAATTGTGCTCCAAGCTGGAGTGATAATTCAGCGGTTAACAGTCAATATTGCTCTGGATAAGAATTTCTGTTGGGTCTCCAGCACCCACACAGGGTGGCCCTCAACCACCTGGACCTCCAGTTCCCCAGCACCCACACAGGGTGACCCTCAACCACCTGGACCTCCAGTTCCCCAACACCCGCACAGAGTGACCCTCAACCACCTGTACCCCCAACCTCAGGGTTATCTGACAACTCCAGCCTCAAGCACATATCCTCATAGACACACATACAGACACATAACCAAAAATAATAAAAATAAATCTTTTAAATTCAGGTGGGCGTTTGTTTTCCCCCATTTTGTCTGTACTCATTGGTGGCAAATACTTAAATACTAAATGTTCTTGGCAAGAAGCAATAAGCTTGGCAAGAAGCAGTAGATAATTCAACATAGGAACTCAGCATTATGTGTCCAGGGAGCATCTCATCTTTAATAACTAAGATAAATGGAATAGAGATCAATGAGAAGCAAGAAAACATAATAGTGACCAAAGATGGAAAAGAATTCTCCAGAAAACTTCCAATCCTGGAAAATTCCCTTTTTTGTCAAGAGAAAAAAAAAGTTGATAAAATACAGTAAAAGATGCCTGAAAGAATTTTGTTTGAGCTTCATTTCAGAAAGACTTCATTCACCACTATGAATGTCTTCCCAAAACACTGCACTTGTTCAAGGACATGTAAGCCTGAAACAATTAACTATGCTCCTTTGTCTCCTGAATTTCTTTGTTCAGGAAGAGAGCTCAACAGGCAAGAGGGACCCGAGCTTGACTTCCTTGGAACTATATAAATGCTAGGTATAGACACATTTGTCTGCAGCCCCATCTTTGGGACCAGGGGTTGGGTAGAGACAAGCAGATGCCAGGAACTCATGGGCCAGCCAGGCACCTAATGTAAAAGATTCAGTGAGAGGCCCTGTCTCAGGGAAGAAAGGCAAAAAGTGACAGTGTCGGATGCACACCCTCAGGCTCAGCGTGACCTTGAAGAGGTACATGTACAAATATACATATTTGAATATAGCAGACAGACAGGTAGGTGGGCAGACAGACAGACAGACAGATAGATAGTAAGATAGAGAGAAGATAGATAGATAGATAGATAGATAGATAGATAGATGGAAGATAGCAGAGATGGAGAGATAGATAGTAGATAAACAGTAGATAGGTAGGTAGCTAGATGATAGTAGAGATAGATAGATAATAGAGGATAGATAGATAGATAGATGATAGATAGATAGATAGATAGATAGATAGATAGATAGATAGATAAAAGGAAGTTTGAAAAATATGAGTAAAAGGAAAATCCCATATTCAGAAAAGCAATTAAATATAAAAAACAAACTATGAAATTTGGAAGGCATAGATATATTTACAATAAAACAAAAGTTAATACCACTCAGTGGAATCTGTACTCTTATTTCTCTCATGAATCTCTCCTGCCAATCAGCTATGGGAATTGTCACTCACAGAATGCTTCCAGTGCCTCCTCTTTGTGAATGAATTCTTGGATTCTGTACTTCTTGTCTTTCCTACAAGAGTCACTCCACAAGCTCAGTATCTGTTATTCATGGTCCCACATCAGAGTTGAATTTCTCTCCCTTTCTAGTCCCATCCTTACATTGCCACGAGTTCTACAAAAAACTTATTGTCACACCCTTGAGTGTGTATAATACTTATCATAGTAAAATGATCCATTGATGTTCTGGGTAAAATATTGTGCGGACATGCTAGTAAGATAGTTCAAGGAGTAAAAAGTCCTGAGTTCCCTCCCCAGGACTCACATAGTGGAAGGAGAAAACCGATTGTCAAAAGGTGTCCCCTGACTTTAACACGCGTATCATAGCAAATGGACTCTAACATGTGCACAAACTCTCTCTCTCTCTCTCTCTCTCTCTCTCTCTCTCTCTCTCTCTCTCCATAAATATATGTCTTTTAAAAATATTGCCCTTAGCTTTACATGAAGGGGTTTTAATGTTCAGACCACCGGTAGTACTTTTTAGTCATCTATAACTATGCCATTCCTACAGCCTGTCCTTCTGAACGATTTGCAGGGCATGCAAATGCCCTGAGCTTTTATGGCTCTTACCATGACGGACAGTCCTTTTCTCTCTGATCGCTTCCAGCCTTTTCTAATACATCCTTCAAGAAAGGGCTAGCCAAGTTCCACACTGTCCGCACCTGATGCCACACTGCCCGCACCTGATGCCCTGTCTATGACCACACCAGAGGCTTTGTCTTTCTCTCTCTTTCCTCTCTCTGATCACACTGTGCTGTGCTTTTCTACAGACCCCGGAAATTAAAGAGCTGAGCCCAGAGCCCAGGATGAGCTGGTTAAGAAACAGCCATACAGCCAACCAAGAGTACTGTCTGCAATCACAATGGCACCCTGGAAGCACCCCGAACAATGGCCTGCAATTTTGTTTTAAAGGAAAACAAAACTTTAGGAGTGAAATAAGATCCGAAAAGCACCATGTATCTGAGATTCAAAATTCTACTTTGGATTGTGATCAACTTACGCACACTGAAGACATATGTCATAATGGGCACCCCACTGTGGAGCCTCACTAAGTACTTGTTGAATGAATAAATGAGTAGCGTAAGCAGAATAAGATGAAACCCCAAGGGGCCTCAGAAATGGCAAGAGGGGAGAACAAGCAATAAGCTAAGTGAACAATAACCGAACCCTAGGAAGAGTAAATTGTATGAAATCAAATACTTCTAGGGGATGAAAAAAAAAAACTTCACTAACTAACATAGTTAGTATTTCTTTCAATCTTAGCTATAATTCTCTGAATCCTCGGTGCCAACTGAAAGAAAAATAACCAGAGTTCCAAAGTGTGCAATTATAGGGTTCATTTAACATGGAACATATTCAATGGGAGTAATTCCTAAGGATAATTTTCACACCATCCAGAGTCAGGTGAAAAATATAAAAACTCACCTAAATCGACTCCAGAGATGTTAACAGTTAGATTTCAATTTGGAAAAAAAAAAGTTAGAAGGAATGACAGGTCACCCATGAAATATGAATGTCATTCAAAACTTGCGTGTTGCAGTGCAGGAGGCACCAACATCTGTGTTTGATCACACTTGCCTTAAGACGTGTCTTTGCATCTTCTCCATTTTTTTTTTTTTTGTTCCTGAATATCAGAGATTGGGACAGGTTTCTGATTTCACAGTTTCCTTGACTAGAACAACAAGCTGGTACGTAGTTATTTTAGAGGTTGAGTGGCTGGATGGTTCCCTTATCTATCCCAGAGCCCCTCTCCAAAACTTCTCAAACAGCACTTGTTTCTGTACATCACACCAGAAGCTCACTGAAAAAAATAAGAAGAGACCCATAGCTGCAGCCAGATAGACAAGAACTTACTGTCTTTGGCTCTTTCTTTTAGAAGTATGGATGACTTTGGAAATGACTATAGGGCACAAAGCAAAAAGCTGAACCCAACTTTCAGTGAAAGACAACCCACTAAAAATACTACAGTTGATTCTGGACATCTGTGGTATTCTTTAATGAAAGAAGAAAGGAAGGATGAAAGAAATGAAGAAAGGAGGGAGGGAGATGGAAGGAAAGAGGGAGGGGGAGAGATAGAGACTCCTGCCTATAATATACACAACATAACACTCAGAAGACTGGGGTTGGAAAACCACTTCAGCACTGAAACTTAAATCAACATGGGTGTTGGAGTATGATACCTCAGCTCCAAAGTTATCTACCACTGTGGAATTAGTCATTGGCCAAAATACCTCAACTAGTATATGATCTAGTAGAAGAAGTTTGTGATTGAATACATTTATTTTCTCAACACTAGTTGCAAACAAATAGCTATAAACCTACGAAAGGCCTTAACCACAGGGCTGCAGGTGACCACTTAAAACTTTTATTTGACGCTTTTAAGAAATTAATTTTACAATGAACTGATTCACTCCCTGTAGAATCACTTCTCCTTAAATCTTTTTGCACATGTCACAGTGCATAAATGAAAACTAAAATAAAAACAGGATAGAAATCATGCGAAAGAAATATTAAAAGGATAATCTCATTGCTCAGTCTGATAAAGCACATACTTTAAGCTGTAGTGCGTTGCTGGTGTAGTAAGAAAGAAATATTCACAGCCTCAGGCACAACTATACAGAGAGCCAGGCTGGATGCACAGAGGTCAATGATCAAAGAAGATGTGAGGTACAAAACGCCTAGGAAATCTGTATTCTTTTCCTTTGTTAAAAAAAAGGTCTGAATTAATGAGAAACACCAGCCAAAGCCCCATTAGATGTTACATAAATAGACCCAATTTCCAGGAGCCCATCTGAAACTGTATCCAATCAACACCATAGCCAGGAAGCGCTGCCTTCTTCACAGTGCTGTGCATTAGATGTGTCCAGATTTCCCTAACAATGGGGAGGCAGAAAGCACCAATCACCATGCCCTTGAAACACTGAACCTTTTCCTGTAAAAGATTAAAAGGAATACATGTTTTTCCTGAAGAAAGAAAACTGTAGCTGGGCATTGATGGCACCCACCTTTAATCCCACCACTCGGGAGGCAGAGGCAGGTGGATCTATGTGAGTTCAAGAGTAAGTTTCAGGACAATCAGGGCTACACAGAGAAACCCTGTCGAAAGGAAGGAAGGAAGGGAGAGAGGGAGGAAGGAGAGAGAGGGGGGAGGGAGAGAGAGAGAGAGAGAGAGAGAGA